>NW_026042355.1:0-600000 GCF_023856365.1 Brienomyrus brachyistius | reverse complement strand
CCAGCACAGAGTCAGACTGTGGGGTCTGAGCGCAGAGTCAGAGTGTGGGGTCCCAGCACAGGGGTCCCAGCACAGAGTCAGACTGTGGGGTCTGAGCGCAGAGTCAGAGTGTGGGGTCCGAGCACAGGGGTCCCAGCACAGAGTCAGAGTTTGGGGTCCGAGCACAGGGGTCCCAGCACAGAGTCAGAGTGTGGGGTCCGAGCACAGGGATCCGAGCGCAGTCAGAGTGTGAGGCCTCAGCGCAGAGTCAGGGTGTGGGGTCTGAGCGCAGAGTCAGACTGTGGGGTCCGAGCACAGGGGTCCAAGCACAGAGTCAGAGTGTGGGGTCCGAGCACAGGGGTCCCAGCACAGAGTCAGAGTGTGGGGTCCGAGCACAGGGGTCCCAGAACAGAGTCAGAGTGTGGGGTCCGAGCACAAGGGTCCCAGCACAGAGTCAGACCGTTGGGTCTGAGCGCAGAGTCAGAGTGTGGGGTCCCAGCACAGGGGTCCCAGCACAGAGTCATACTGTGGGGTCTGAGCGCAGAGTCAGAGTGTGGGGTCCGAGCACAGGGGTCCCAGCACAGAGTCAGAGTGTGGGGTCCGAGCACAGGGGTCCCAGCACAGAGTCAGAGTGTGGGGTCCGAGCACAGGGGTCCCAGCACAGAGTCAGAGTGTGGGGTCCGAGCACAGGGATCCGAGCGCAGTCAGAGTGTGAGGCCTCAGCGCAGAGTCAGGGTGTGGGGTCTGAGCGCAGAGTCAGAGTGTGGGGTCCGAGCACAGGGGTCCAAGCACAGAGTCAGAGTGTGGGGTCAGAGCACAGGGGTCCCAGCACAGAGTCAGAGTGTGGGGTCCGAGCACAGGGGTCCCAGAACAGAGTCAGAGTGTGGGGTCTGAGCGCAGAGTCAGAGTGTGGGGTCCTAGCACAGGGGTCCCAGCACAGAGTCAGACTGTGGGGTCTGAGCGCAGAGTCAGAGTGTGGGGTCCGAGCACAGGGGTCCCAGCACAGAGTCAGAGTGTGGGGTCCGAGCACAGTGGTCACAGCACAGAGTCAGAGTGTGGGGTCCGAGCACAGGGGTCCAAGCACAGAGTCAGAGTGTGGGGTCCGAGCACAGGGATCCGAGCGCAGTCAGAGTGTGAGGCCTCAGCGCAGAGTCAGGGTGTGGGGTCTGAGCGCAGAGTCAGAGTGTGGGGTCCGAGCACAGGGGTCCAAGCACAGAGTCAGAGTGTGGGGTCCGAGCACAGGGATCCGAGCGCAGTCAGAGTGTGGGGTCCGAGCGCAGAGTCAAACTGTGGGGTCCGAGCGCAGAATCAGAATGTGGGGTCCGAGCACAGTGGTCCCAGCACAGAGTCAGAGTGTGGGGTCCCAGCACAGGGGTCCCAGCACAGAGTCAGAGTGTGGGGTCCGAGCACAGGGGTCCCAGCACAGAGTCAGAGTGTGGGGTCCGAGCACAAGGGTCCCATAACAGAGTCAGAGTGTGGGGTCCGAGCACCGTGGTCACAGCACAGAGTCAGAGTGTGGGGTCCGAGCACAGGGGTCCAAGCACAGAGTCAGAGTGTGGGGTCCGAGCACAAGGATCCGAGCGCAGTCAGAGTGTGAGGCCTCAGCGCAGAGTCAGGGTGTGGGGTCTGAGCGCAGAGTCAGACTGTGGGGTCCGAGCGCAGAATCAGAATGTGGGGTCCGAGCACAGGGGTCCCAGCACAGAGTCAGAGTGTGGGGTCCGAGCACAGGGGTCCCAGCACAGAGTCAGAGTGTGGGGTCCGAGCACAGGGGTCCCAGCACAGAGTCAGAGTGTGGGGTCCGAGCACAGGGGTCCCAGAACAGAGTCAGAGTGTGGGGTCCGAGCACCGTGGTCACAGCACAGAGTCAGAGTGTGGGGTCCGAGCACAGGGGTCCAAGCACAGAGTCAGAGTGTGGGGTCCGAGCACAGGGATCCGAGCGCAGTCAGAGTGTGAGGCCTCAGCGCAGAATCAGAATGTGGGGTCCGAGCACAGGGGTCCCAGCACAGAGTCAGAGTGTGGGGTCCGAGCACAGGGGTCCCAGCACAGTGTCAGAGTGTGGGGTCCGAGCACAGGGGTCCCAGCACAGAGTCAGAGTGTGGGGTCCGAGCACAGTGGTCCCAGCACAGAGTCAGAGTGTGGGGTCCGAGCACAGGGGTCCAAGCACAGAGTCAGAGTGTGGGGTCCGAGCACAGGGATCCGAGCGCAGTCAGAGTGTGGGGTCCGAGCGCAGAGTCAGACTGTGGGGTCCGAGCGCAGAATCAGAATGTGGGGTCCGAGCACAGGGGTCCCAGCACAGAGTCAGAGTGTGGGGTCCGAGCACAGGGGTCCCAGCACAGAGTCAGAGTGTGGGGTCCGAGCACAGGGGTCCCAGCACAGAGTCAGAGTGTGGGGTCCGAGCACAGGGGTCCCAGAACAGAGTCAGAGTGTGGGGTCCGAGCACAAGGGTCCCAGCACAGAGTCAGACTGTGGGGTCTGAGCGCAGAGTCAGAGTGTGGGGTCCCAGCACAGGGGTCCCAGCACAGAGTCAGACTGTGGGGTCTGAGCACAGAGTCAGAGTGTGGGGTCCGAGCACAGGGGTCCCAGCACAGAGTCAGAGTGTGGGGTCCGAGCATAGTGGTCACAGCACAGAGTCAGAGTGTGGGGTCCGAGCACAGGGGTCCAAGCACAGAGTCAGATTGTGGGGTCCGAGCACAGGGATCCGAGCGCAGTCAGAGTGTGAGGCCTCAGCGCAGAGTCAGGGTGTGGGGTCTGAGCGCAGAGTCAGAGTGTGGGGTCCGAGCACAGGGGTCCCAGCACAGTGTCAAAGTGTGGGGTCCGAGCACAGGGGTCCCAGCACAGAGTCAGAGTGTGGGGTCCGAGCACAGTGGTCCCAGCACAGAGTCAGAGTGTGGGGTCCGAGCACAGGGGTCCAAGCACAGAGTCAGAGTGTGGGGTCCGAGCACAGGGATCCGAGCGCAGTCAGAGTGTGGGGTCCGAGCGCAAAGTCAGACTGTGGGGTCCGAGCGCAGAATCAGAATGTGGGGTCCGAGCACAGGGGTCCCAGCACAGAGTCAGAGTGTGGGGTCCGAGCACAGGGGTCCCAGCACAGTGTCAGAGTGTGGGGTCCGAGCACAGGGGTCCCAGCACAGAGTCAGAGTGTGGGGTCCGAGCACAGGGGTCCCAGAACAGAGTCAGAGTGTGGGGTCCGAGCACAAGGGTCCCAGCACAGAGTCAGACTGTGGGGTCTGAGCGCAGAGTCAGAGTGTGGGGTCCCAGCACAGGGGTCCCAGCACAGAGTCAGACTGTGGGGTCTGAGCGCAGAGTCAGAGTGTGGGGTCCGAGCACAGGGGTCCCAGCACAGAGTCAGAGTGTGGGGTCCGAGCACAGTGGTCACAGCACAGAGTCAGAGTGTGGGGTCCGAGCACAGGGGTCCAAGCACAGAGTCAGAGTGTGGGGTCCGAGCACAGGGATCCGAGCGCAGTCAGAGTGTGAGGCCTCAGCGCAGGGTCAGGGTTTGGGGTCTGAGCGCAGAGTCAGAGTGTGGGGTCCGAGCACAGGGGTCCCAGCACAGTGTCAGAGTGTGGGGTCCGAGCACAGGGGTCCCAGCACAGAGTCAGAGTGTGGGGTCCGAGCACAGTGGTCACAGCACAGAGTCAGAGTGTGGGGTCCGAGCACAGGGGTCCAAGCACAGAGTCAGAGTGTGGGGTCCGAGCACAGGGGTCCGAGCGCAGTCAGAGTGTGAGGCCTCAGCGCAGAGTCAGGGTGTGGGGTCTGAGCGCAGTATTAGCCACATGCCCTAGGGGGCATCTCCACTGATATGATGACTGACGTTGTGAGTGTGAGGATGGGGCCTTCCTGACGGAGAAAAAAACAGGCATACCAGAGCCAGCAGTGAGATATAGATCATGCTCAGCAACTACAATAACCGGTGGAGGAACGACGTTCAACTGCAGAGTTTAAACCGTCACAGAGATCTGCACAGATTGGGAAACATCAGGAGAAAGAGATGGTACCGGTTAGCGTGTGCTCCTTAGTCAGAATCCAAGGTGCATTTCTCAAGATGAACGATTTGCAGGACGCATTAAGAAACAAACACTTTTAATTATCGATTCACAGCGTCATGCAGTGACACAGCTGAAACCATTGTTCTCTGTTCTTATAGGCTGTTATATTATTTTACAATTTAAAATGATCATTGCAATCTTACTACTTAATTAAAAAAGGACCCAGGAAGTACATTATCCTGGTAGTTATTACTATAAAAAGAAGAGGGAAAATGTGGAAAATATGATGGCATGGAGTATTGGCCAAAGCTATATCATTCAAATCATTTTCACATATTTTGTCATCATCATTAAAGATACAAATCCTGTATTTTCACACACGTGCGCGGCTAGTCCGCCACAAATGGCCGTGTTCCTGCACACTGACATACTGGGGTATGTCATTTCCTACGGCAAATGAAGGACAATTCATTCACATTCCGCTTATGAGATGCTCTTATCCAAGGTGATGTAACCAGGGTCAGACAGTCCCTATAGTGACTGAGGGTGAAGGGCCTCATGGACACAGCATAGATAGATAGATAGATAGATAGATAGATAGATAGATAGATAGATAGATAGATAGATAGATAGATAGATAGATAGATAGATAGATAGATAGATAGATTGATTGATTGATTGATTGATTGATTGATTGATTGATTGATTGATTGATTGATTTGCTTGCCACCATCACTAACACACAGTCCTGGAGCCTCACAGACTACCGCCTTGCTGTTTGCACCCAGTAGCCAATCAAATCCAAGACAAATCACTCAAGATACAGATCATTAAAATGCATCACATTGGATTGCAGAGCACATTTTCTTTTGTCTACAAACTAGAAGAGCTGAATGTTGGTTACTGTACCAATATTGAAAGAGTATTGTGTGTGTTCAGGGGGGATCGGGGGCTTCGGGGTTGATTTGGTCCCTACCAACGTAAAAATCAAACTTCCCTCTTTGCTGATTACACATGGCAGTCAAATCCAAGCTGGTTTTCTTTGTCTATGACGCAGATTTTTGAAAGACACCTCAGCACACCAATCCAGCGAGCTCCCATATCTCTGCACATTTTTATTTAGTTGTGCACTTGAGAATAATGCATCCTGCATCTGAGTCTTAAAGCACTGATTTAGCAGCATCCCTGCCTGTAAATCATTATACATAATGATTTATTTGCATCCTGGGGGTCACGTCTCAAAAAAAAATCCTAACACACACACCACACACACGGCCTAGATCAGTGTTTGACAGATGGGATGACCACCGAACGGATTCATTAGCAGAAAGAGTAGAAGATGTGGAAGAGTCAAGCAAGCACCAGCATGCTGCGAGTGTGACGCGTTCCGCATAACAATGGAGATCTGCTTCAGGACACAGAGGTCGGTCTGTATCTTCATTAGCATCGCATGATCCCTTTCTAAAGACATTTGACAAAGTCAGTAAAGTAGCTGATCATTGTTCATGCATCACATTAAGGCCAGTGATGTTGCTTGGAACTATTGAGGCTTTCAAGCTTCGGGGCTTTGGGTTCAATTCTTACCCTAAGCTGCTTCTGTGTGGAGTCTGCACTTTCTCCCCTGGTCCAATCACACGTGTTGTAGGTCAGCTGGTGTTTGTAAAGGACCATTTCAGAGTGTGTCATGATAGGCTGGCAGAAAGCTGCTCCAGAAAACTATTCCTCGAAAAACTCTAAAAAAAAAAAAAAAATCACTTCACACCATTAGGCCTGGTCATTAGCGCTCACAGTCTATTAATTACAGTTCAGCATCTCGAGGTTAGAAAACAAAGTCAGGAGATAAAGATATATAACATAAAAACCAAGTATAACTTTAAAATATTCCAGCTAAAGCTCAGTAAGTAATTGCGTATATGTTATGTTTGCAAAGAACCTCAAGAACCTCAAGCCTCCTCACTCATTGATAGCTATACGCCCCCCTCCATTTTAATCATGCGTTACTGTGGGGAGTGTAATTTCCTCTGCTGCCATACAGGATGGCAGGACACTCCCACACATCTGCAGAACATTGCCAGCGTTGCTGCTGGATGTGGCTGGTCCTGCCCAGCATGCACTGAGGCACTGTGGGGGGGTAGATGGGGAGGGTTGGGACTGGGGGGTTCCCTGACTGCAATAAAACACGGTTTGTAGAGTCTGACTCACAGAAGAGGATCTCACAGGATCCATTAGCTGAAGTTACGCTGCGGTGCCGCCATTCTGGGATTTCATTCTGCCGATAATTAATTTCTCGTTAGCCTGATTTGTATTCTGCGCGGCTAACCTGCGCTCTGCTGTGGGACGATTTATTGACACGGGCTGGAGAAAAACATAAAGCTGTCTGGGGTGACCCCCGCCACACACAGGAAGCTGGCTTGGCGAAAGCTGCGGACCCACAAATCAAAAGCAAGCCAAACAACAGCTGGATTTTAAAAAATGTTCTAAGAAGCAGAGTGACACAGGGTGCCCCACAGCAAAAGAGCTGATTAAGACTGTACATTTTGTTGTGATTTTAACAGTTTACAATATCAGGCCGAAGGTCATTAGCATGTTACATGTACCATTGAGTATGAGAACATCTCTCGGGCTGCAACTGAAACCATCTGACTCGGGGATTTGACAGTGAGAAACTGTTTCATTTGTTAGGCTTCCCTCTTTGGACTCGAAGGGAACAGGTGGTACTGAGCTAAATCAACACACACAAATCTAGGTTTATGGAGAAAGAGCAGAGTTATGTAAGGCTGTCAGGTTTATAGGGCTTGGGGGGGTAGCGTCTGATATCCAGGCTACTGCATTGTGAAAAAAAAAAGATCACACCAGAGGAGAGGTGGGACTAATGAGCACCGGTAACATGATGTTCACAGGAAGCACCACCCCCAAATGTATTTGATAAATGGTACGAATATCTACTAGATAGGTACAGAAAGTCTCAGTTGGGAGTCTCAGCTAGGAGTCTCAACTAGGAGTCTGGGATTGTGATTAAAAACGTTTTGATAATGACCAACTAACATTCCCTCAAGGACATCACCAAATACCCGAAACAAAGGCACAGGAAGATGAAATAAGCTATTAGAAATGTCTGACACAAAAGCATGCCAATGTTTTTTTTTGTTTGTATCATGGACCTTGGAGTTTAAACACATTGTTTGGAAGGTTTAGAGGTGTGTCAGGAGGTCTAAAGCTCTTCATGCTGAGGTTAGTGCACAGCTGTGACAAATGCATTATTGACTTACCTTGCATTTTCTGTTTAACTCTCAAAAAGTTTCTCCCCCACCAGCCTGCTTGATTAAGTGCCGATCTATGGCGGGTCGAAGGCCAGCTCTAAATCAAAGAGCGCTGGAAAGTCGCGGCCAGCTGGACCGTAAAGTACCGCCACCTCCGTTTCATCTTCTGGGCTTGGAGTGCGGAGGAGTTTGAGGTGCACCTTACCAAACGCACTGATGGGAGTGCAGAGTCCATTTTTATTTCAGAACAAATGCCACTGTGTCCATTATTTATGTTGAATTGCTAAGCAGACCTTTGTGCTGAAAGTTCCTCCCACAGATTACCATATCCATGTTCTTTCAGAGGATGTTTCACTGAAGATATTCGACTTGAGGATCAAACCATTTGAAATCTTCGCTCTTTTCTTACAGCTGTACATCGAAAGCCTCAGTACCCGCAGCTGTCCAAGATTTCCACGCTAACAAATGTAGTTCAATTAAACAGGCTGTTCATTCATTTTCCAAACCAGTCCGAGATCATGGCGCCCATCCCAGAGCAAAGGTGCACCCTTGGTATGATGCCAGACCATCTCAAGACACATATGCTCACACATTAACACTCGATGGGAAATTTAAGGCCATGGCAGCGTTCACCTCCATTCAAACAACACATTGGGGATTGGGGGCCTCCTGTTGGCCATGAACTGTTACTACAGTGGCGGGGCATAAATTTCTGACCACTCCTGTAGTCACCTCACATTAAAATGACAAAAACGAAATATGGATTATTTTATTTTCTAAGCAAAACGTAGAAGAGTCAAGGTTCAGTGGTTCCCTGTAAAACTTCACTTTAGGGGCAATACTTGTATTGCAGACGTTGAGCTTAACAAACATGGGGGGGGGGGGGGGGGGAAAGTGACTATTTGACCAGGGAGAAAAAATAGATGGTAACTTACAAACTGCACTTACACAGACGGGGAGGCGGGAATGGAACCCACTCCTTTCCATTGTGGAGGTGGGAGGTGGCAGCCTTACCCACAGCATCACACCACACAGGGGTCCGGCGTCTCCAGCAGCGCGGCCTCGAGGACCATGACGTTAGTGATGACAATCAGAAGGATCCATTACGTAACTGAGGGCAGTAGCGAAACTACAGAAGGACCCGGAAGCAATTCATGTGACATGGTTAAGAAAGCCGATGTGGAACAAGCCAGATGGAGGAGTGAAAGGGGGCCCTCTGAGGAGCCAGGGACCCCACTCGCCTGACACCCCCACTCCGCAAAGCTGCACGCCTTCCAAATCCATGGAGATGTAAAACTTGCTCGGTAAACGTTTACACATCCATTAAATGTGAAATATTCACAAAACTAAGACTGATTCGAAGAGCGATTATAGCTACTTTTGCCCTGACTGCAAGGGCAACAGGACTGGGATAAATAAAAAGGGTTTTAATCAGAAAACGGAGCAAACAGGCAGAAAGACGTCAATGGCAGAACTGGGGATACATACTGGAACGCGGACTGAAATACACAGGACTAATCACAACAATCAGAAAGAGCTGGTGAACACGGGGAATCCACACGGGGTAGATGAGGGGGCGTGGCACACAGGAGGGTCGGACGATCGGGGCATGACAGCTTTTACATTAAATATACGTATTGTTAAATGGCCTGATGGTTTTGAACAGGGTAGCAAGCAAACGTTTACATGCTGACAGGGTGTATTTCAGTGTGATATTAAGTGATTGTGCTACTGTGAGCTGAATAATCAGTGAGTTTGCAGACATTGGTAGTGGTATCATTGTCAATAAATGCTTAGGCAGACTGTGTTCAGACTGATGAATTTCAGAGCTGCACATCATTTAGACAGATCGATATTAACAGACGGCATAAACGGATGAGTAAGACTGCTCTGTCCCTAGAGCCTCTCCAGAAGTGAGGTGGCGCTAATTGCATCTGCTTCCCTTCTTCCTTTGCTCCTCTCCGCTGCTCCGCAGGGTCCATTATCATTCAGACCATCTTCACGTCCCAGGCAGGCGTCCAAAGAGTGCCTGTTTGTATATCCTATCATCCATTAATCTGAGCTGTTAGGACTGCACCATCTCCTGTTGCAATATGACTTGGTGACAAACGGCATCCCCCCCACCCCCCCAATATTCCCCTCGCCACAATTGGGAAGATAATTTATTGTTCCTTAAACCAAAAGTGATATAACAGGACGATTGTTTTGTAAATTCCTGATTGAATATCTGCTCTGGTGGGCGTCAATCTCTCACCACAGGTGTGGTTTGGATGAGGGACAGAAGATCAACGGTGGATGGAGGCTTGGGGGGCCCCCTGTTGGCCACAGTCACCACAATAAATATTAAATAACCACATTCTTTATGTAGGAGACGCTGAAGCAGCACGCATGCACTGTGATGGGCTGCCTTGTGCCCGTAGCCTCTGGGATAGGCTCTGGACTCTGTGACCCTGAATAGGACAAATGATAATAGATGCATTGATGAACAGATGGATGAAGCAGAATATACTGCTAACCGGCTAGCTAGCTACTATCTTCTGATTCTACTCGCTAGCTCTCTATTTAGGTTTTGAAACACCTGGGACAAGGGGGGTGGGCTATGTCACACATACCATGCTATGTTTTCACACGCAACCAACTATACTTTACTACAGCAGCACCATGGACTCTCTCAGGCACCAGATGAAGGGTTTAGCTTTCGCTTCTGAGATATCCATACCCTGCTTAGAGAAGGATAATCAAGTCTGGAGGCTCTTTTAAATAGATCTTCACTGCCTTGTGTAGTTCCAGATTCAGAGATGCTGGATGCCTTCACTCGGAAACAGAGAAAGGCTCAACGCTGTCCTGCCTGCATATCGTTCTCGCAGCCCCAGTATCGCTGCGCTCTGCTGCCACATAGTGGATTCTGCTGGCATTGACCTCCTCCGCACAGACCAACAGAGAACAAGAAAAGCAAAGCAGAAGCGGCAGGATCTCTGTTCTGTGCTGATTGGCGTATTGGGGATTTTCAAATGGAGGTGGACAAAATGAGCTTATCGCTACCAAACATAAACATAATTTCAGGTATGTTCCCCATATACTCCCAGCCAGAGTAGATTAATTATGGACTTTTCAAGTAAAAGCTGATTCACCAAAGCCTTGGGCAGTACAAGTAATATAGGGTAATCAACAAATTAGCAGAAGCACAATTGTAGTATATAATACACAAAGTCAAACACTATGAAAGCAATAATAACTACAGGAGGGTGATGATTACATGAAGGACGATCACAATGAAGACATGAGGCTGGCGACATAAGGGATGATGATTACATAAGGGTTATGACTAAATGAGGGATGATGACGATGATGATGATGATTACATGAGGGTTATGATTACATGAAGGATGCCTCTACAGAGTGCCCCCTCTTTTTAGGCAGCAAGCTTCGAAAGCAGCCCTGAAGATCCCCAGGTCCTGCCCCCCCCCGCCGCTTGCAGGATGTAGATCTTCCCTTCAGCTTCAGATGAAACGTGATAAGGATGATGCTCAAGCCAGTAGATTATCTTCGACACCTGCAGTCATGGTGGACTGGATGTAACAGCAGGGGTCCCCCTGATCATCAATGGCACTCGGATGTGTGAATGAATGATTTCTGTCTGACTTGTGCCTGACAGTGTGTTTTTGCACAAAATGCCATATTCAAACCCTCTGGCCCTGCATGGTCTCATGCTGGTAGATCCCATTAAACACAACATGAAGCCCGTTCCATACAGCATTGTATTTATTATTAAGCAGATGCTTTTTTACCAAGTGATATATTTCTGAGAAAACAAGGTCAATTAGTCCATGGAGCAATTGGGAGTTAAGGGCCTTGCTAAAGAGCCTACCAGTGAGCTGTGAACTAGCGACCATCCGATCATAAGTACAGCACCCTAACCCAACAAGCCATAGATCTGCCACCTCAGAGCATTCCTGTGCTTTGCCAGCATTCTGGGTACCATATAATACCAAATGGCATATCAGAGCTCAGGCGAGAGAGCAGCGAAGAGCACTTCATGGCTGGTCTGTGCCATCTGTAATGTACAGTATCATAGTTACACATCTGACTTTCTGAATGCTTAACACATAACAGTACAAAGCAGGCTGGGATTTAAAGGGGTGGAATAACTGCCAGAGAGGTGAGGTTTAAGTTATTAGGCTCTGAAGGCATCTATCGACCACGTCTGCTTATTATTATTTCCTGCGCTGTAATCACAAAAAAAAAAACGTTTCTGTACAGCATAGAGAAGTAACAAATAAACATCACTTAATTTGATATTGATCAAATTCTCACATACAAAATGCAATTTCTGCAGTAGTGCCGTAGCAGCATGTCTAAGAGCTGCCTGCTAGTTTCTCTGTTTGAGCACATAGGTGTAGTTTAGGAGTCGGTTCTGACCATTTGTTCTGCTCCGCCTGAAGTCACCTGACCACAGCGTGAGTCTTTAAGGTGATATCCTCCATTTCCTCGGCTCACAGAAGAATATAAAAAGAGATATAAAAAAAGGTTAGTTCCCTTAGTGAGATGGGCCGCGCATGGTGAATTTGACGAGCTCCTCTTGCACTCTGCTTCCGCCGAGGCTCCTTCACCTTTCTGCGTTAATTAAAGCGCCTCACAGCCCTCTCAGACGCCAGACGCGAGGCTAATTATCTCGCAGCCCCGCTCAGCTGCCAGCTTCATTTGAAGGCTAATGTCCCCTGACTCCTGTCTGCCCGACCTTCTCGCACTCTGGCACGTCTTCCTTATCATCTCAGCGGCTCCCGCATCTTGAGTTCTCCCCCTGGTGTGTGGGGGTGACTGGCGCCGTGTCTGCATGATCGACAGCACTGCTCAGCGCTCATGCCCTCATCGTCGCCCCCTAGAGGTCAAAGGCTGTGGTACTGTTACACTAATGATGAGGGTAACTGATGCCATGTCTCGCTCTTTGGACCTGGAAATAAACAATGGCATGCCTCAGACTTCATGCCCACACAAGCTCCCCCAGGAGGCTGGCCGTGTCCCTGCTGTGGTAATGACAAGGGAAAACGTGAGTGATGCATGTTTAGGCCGGCAGCCAGGCCTTTGAAATTACCACAATTGGCCTGTAGCTGCCCTTCATTTAACACAATGTCTGCCAGTAATGGCGTTTATGGACCAATTAGAAGGTTAATTCCCCTGAGGATGCTATAGTTAATGCCTGAAGTCTATTGACAGGAAACGGCTCACTTTTCAGGGCTTCTTTCTGTGTAAGTCTAAAGTTTATGCATTCATACATCTCTCTGTTGTATTGTTTGTGTTACAAATTTGGACAAATGAATGAGCCAGTAACAAATATTTATCCATCTAAAGGCAGCAGAGCCTGCTCAATAACCATGAAGCTTAATGCTCAGCTACCTCTGACAAACTAGCTTCACAAATATGTCACCTGTGAACTGTTTCTAATGGAGGGTTACGCAAACTCTACAGGTCTTCACGAGTCAGTCTCCACACGTGACAGGCTGAACAAAGGCTGAGCATTGACATAAGAGCTGGAATTTTCCTTGTGTTTTTCTCATTACGGAGTTTTTCTTATAATATTTGCAGTGTATTTTCAAGTTAAACATTAATACCCACGTCAGTCGCCCCTTTTACACACCTTTTGCTCAAATCTCGTTACTATAGCAGATTGAATATAAAATCTGAATAACTATAAGCTCTATAAAGTGCTGGTGAAATAATCTTGTGTCGGCTTGCGTCTGTCTGCATTTGGGGTCGGCACCACCGGGCGCAAGTCAATCTGGGCGTATCTCGATATAGGAGCTGTCCATCACATTACTGTATTCATACTGTATTACAAGTTAGATATGGACTGGGCGTCATTATACGGCTGGCAGTGCTGCCCATTCTCCTGCTCCTGTTATACTAAGCGATACACCTGCTGACCTACGTTCACATCTCTCAATCTACATATACTAATCACTATGGGCCTCAGATTTAAATGCCATTGAATGTGGCTTGATCAGGTGTAACTTGACATAAGAGTGTACTGAACATGTAATATTCCGCTGGTCCATGTTACTGCACTACGTAATCACAAGGTTGCTGGTTCAAATCCCCGCAATGGATGAGTGATTTCATAGTTGGGCCCTTGAGCATGGCCCTAGCATCTACAGTACATTCATGTGAAAAAATTAGTTTTAATATTTAGTTCTTTATTAAGAAATATCAACATATCAGTATTAAATCTTCTTTTGAATTATATCTGGAGATAAACGTGATGGAATTGCATCATCTATGCAAAAACAAGAAATATGTGAATTTGTTTCTTGTTTTTGCATAGCTGATGTAATTACATCACCTTTATCTACAGATATAATTTGAAAGGAGATTTAATATTGATATTTTGATATCTTTGATTATTTGAGAATTAAATATTCAATAGGGTGCCCTATTTTTTTCACATGGCTGTATATATCTAATCGTAAATCATGTTCTCAATGGTGTGTATTATACTGGGACATCTTGTCGTGACGGCTGTATACACAATTCTACAGATAAAAACTGTACTAAGGACACATTGTGGTTGGAATGTTTGAAATATGGATTTGGAATGTAGATAATCGTGAGATGCAGTTGTCTGCATTGTCAGATCCTCCAGGTGCCTTAAACAATGGGAATGAATAAAGTCACTTCTGATGTATGACGGAGATGAGGGTGATTTCTTTCTCCTTTTAAGCTCCAGCAAACACACAGCCTATGTGTTTGTGCCCCAGGCTGTCTGTTGCCACGCCTCCCTGCTGTCCGACTGCTGGATGCTTTTAAGCCCAGCATATAAATGTCAAAACACACTACAGATCCTAGCAGAATAACCGCCGATGTGCTGCACGCCTTGTCATGCTCTTTGCATAGATGGGGCCGCTGATTATGCTGTATGAGACATCGTTACGGTAAATTGGCTCATGGTCTCAGCGGTGGGTGTGAGGCTCAGCAGGTCTGTGCACTGCGTCCGTGACAAAGTTATTGGTCCAAATCCCAGAGTTGGCAGTGGGGTTTTACCATTGGGTCCCTGATCAAGGCCCCTAACCCCCCAGTTGCTCTCGGGACTGGCTGACCCTGCTTCCTCAAACATGCATGCTGCTTTGTGCAAACATATCTGCTAAATAAATGAAATATACTCACTGTGGTTTTCTGTAGGGGGAGAGAGAAGGGAATTGCCAGACGTTCCAGTGCCTGACTGATACTCTGCTCTAACTTCACCCACCTAACAGTAAATTACACCAGATACTGCATTTCTTCTTCATGCAGCATCACAGATACAAATTCTAAAGTGCCTGCTATGCACATTCTTTTGCAAAAAATACACACGAGATGTGTATGTGATCTTATACAGTATACAGGGGCTGAGATGTTATTTTTACCCCCACACTCCCCCCTGCCCCCCCCCCCCCCCAAGATGTTTTACAAACTAAATAAGTAGCTAGAAAGTAGAGCCAGAAGACACTAGCTAGCTGGTTAGGGGAACATGTTGCTTCAGTACCTTCTAAATACGGAATACCTTTACTTAATTAATGTAGTGAGTATTTGTGGCCAACAGGGGCCCCCCAAGTCTCCATCCTCTGGGAATCCTATGTACCCCATTCGAACTACACCTCCGGCGAGAGAGCGACACACAACAGAGCAGAAGGTCAATCAGGAATTCACAAAACTGCTAAAACAACTGCCTTGTTCTCTCACTTGTGGTTTCAGGAACAACGAATTATCTTCCCAGCCGCAGGGGGAGCTGTAGTGTATTGACTGTTTGTGGCGACTGGGGGCCCCCAAACCTCAGGGCCCCACAGAAACATGTGGCTCGACTGGTGGTAAATACTGTCGTTACTTATATACCATTTATGAGTCTGTTGTATTGCTGAAAGCAATACAAATTAAAACATACCAGTAAAAACTGGGCGATCAGTAAATATATATAGAGAAAACGGCAGGTGAAGTGAATCAGTAAATAAACGTAAGGAGCAGACAGACGGCTGAGAGGCTGTGCGCGATGGAGGATCCGTGTTTACTGCCTGAGGATGACCTTTGTGTTTGCACAGTGAGCAAGCAGGATGGCTGAGAATGAAATACAGGGTTGTGCTTAATAGCTGTTTAGTGAAACGTTCATGCTTAAGAAGATGATTTAGTTTGCATGCATTATGAACATGGCGCCACCCAAAGGCCTGTTTGGTTTAGCATTATTGCCCATCTATCTTCCTGCTGGTTTTCTTAATCGAGGCCTTTTTTTTGAGGGGTGGGGGGGGGGGGGTGGTACCGCAGACTTGAGTTCTTGTATTTGTATCACCACACATCACCATGACAGGATAATGGACAAGGAGCCACTGGAAGAAGTTACCGTGGGATGCAACACTGAATTCTGTGATGTTTGAAGTCGTGGAAGATTTAATCACAGTGTTAAGTTTGGCTCTACGGTATTATGACAGCTAAAGAGACACATTGCTAATCTGGGAGCCTCCAGAGTATCAGGAAGAAAGTCATTCATGCTCATTTGCTGTAAATGAGCAGTACTATAAGAATCTAATGAGGAATTGTTATTCTGAGGAGAAGTTTTCTCATTAAAGCATAATCGTAAGATTGCTGTAAGCGTTTAGAGGCAGCACAGTCCTGTTTACCATGTTCACCTCCGTAGTTTCCATCAACTTCACTGTTGAGCTTTTGTTCTTTTGCAAGTTCTCATGCTGTTCACTTGGGGTTCCTCCTGCAGCCAGAAGACGCACAGTTGGAGACACAGGAACTCTGTGATTACTGAGACCGATTACTGTGGTATTATCAGATTTAATTATATGTTTGCCCCTGAGTTCGGACACACGGGAGGGAACATAGCATGGGCTCAGGCATCAGCCCTTTGGGTCCTTGTGTTGATGATCAAAAACCTTGATGTTTTATTCCTAATCTTCTCCTTCTGCATTCTGTCAATAAAGATGTCCAGGACAGCTGCAGATGGACCTCCTGAGGCCCGGCTCAGGAACTTGTCAGTGATAATCTTGAAAGTCAGTTTGATGAATAACATCCTGGCAGAGATGCTCTTTTTGTCCTGATGTTCAAAGGTGCCGTGATGGGTGAGAGGGAGACCCTCCAGGGGGGCAGATGCCTCCTGAAATGTCCCTTGAGATGTTCTTCCATACATTTCATGACTCCGGAGGTCAGTGCCACCTTTTTTGACAGTGACACAACTGTAGTCCTAATGAGGCACAGAGCGACAGTGTATAGGGATGAGGAGATGTGGAAGATACCAGTGAAGATGGGCCAGTGGTGCTCCTTGTGGTTTTAGGACATGGGAGGGGAGGCTGTCAGGACCAGAGGATCTGCAGGCTTTGACCTTGCTGAAGAACCTCCCCATATCCTGCAGTAGTTTGGAACCTCATGCTTATAATCAGAAGGTTGCTGGTTCAAATGCCGGAGTTGGGAGAGTGGTCATTGGTGGAGCCCTGAGTAAGGCCCTTAACCCCCAACTGCCATAAGGAATGACTGCCTGTGCTTTCCCAAAAACACATAACGTCTTTGTTAAACCGGCAAAATGATAACAAAAAATGTCCCAGAAAGACTGAGCCTGGTTCACGCCCCCCCGGTTCCCGATTCCCATCAGCCCCAGCTCCCCATGCCTTGCCTTTTGATTCCTTCACAGTTGCCTAGCGCCCCGACAGTAATGAGTGTTGCCACTAACTTCTGATTGCTGGGCCTTTAATGATTTATTCCCCTTGCTGTTGTTTGACCTTCTCCGGTGACATAACGGCCCTCACTTCTGTTTTCTGCCACCTCCAGCACTACGAATCAAAATGATGCATAAGAGGCAGGAACCATCAAATTACGTCTGACAGATATGGGGCGTGACCTGCTCATACTCGTTTTAATATTGCAGTGCGTGTTAAAAAGCTTAATTTGACAATCACGAGGTACAAGGGGAAGCGGGTGATTGTCTTAGACTGGGCATGTTCCTGGGGCCCGATCCAGAAATTGACTTTCAGAGTTTTCTATATAAATAGCTAGCAAGACAAGTCAGAATATGGTAGTTAGTTAATTGGTAGAACACGCTGCTTCTGCGTCTCCTAAGTAAGGAGGGAGCTCACTTATTATGTAGTGTAGTGACTGTTTGTGGCCAACAGGGGGCCCCACAGCAAATGCATGGTTTGAGTGGTGGTAAATACCCTCAATGGCCTCAGGATGAATGGAGCCCAGCATGCTACCTCGTCAGCCCCATCTCTGCGATGCATGTAGCCTGCTGGCTTCTCTCCGGTGGCGTGGAGTCGCCTGGATGAGGCTCTTACCCGACTCACCACGCATTTATAAGCTTCCCTGTCCGGATCCATCCTGTTACTCTTCCAGCCAGAGCGATGGTGATTCTTTCCTCAAGCACCTCCATGACACCCATTAACCCTGCTCACCCCACTGCCCTCTCTGGAGTTTGAAGCACATTGTTAGGACTCGCTTGGCATCTAGCAGTGCTTATTTTCACAGTTGCTTTTTTCTTTTCACTTTTCACTGGTCTTCATCCATGGTGAGCTGCTGATGGTACCAAACTCCACAGGTTCTACACCAAGCTACTGCACCGGCACATTTAGTACAAGATATACTAAAAAATAAATGCAACAAATTAAGCGATCAAGTCTTTTTTCACATGCTGAAGCATTTCTGCATAAGATAACCTTACTTAGTCTAAAGTAAAAAGTCTGGTCTGTTACCATAAAAAAAAGATAATAAAGGCATTTTTACTTCTTTAAGGCAATGCAACATATAGATGAAAGATCAGGGTCAGATCCAATGAGGGATCAGGGTCAGATCCAATGAGGGATCAGGGTAAGATCCAATGAGGGATCAGGGTCGGTACCAAGAGCAACTGGAGTTATGGGCCCTACTAATGTAAACACTCCACTGACTCTCAGATTGGAACCAGCAACCATCTGATTATAGAACAGCAGCCTAACCTGCTGAGCCACAAACTACCACTATATTGACCAGTTACTTCTTTTCAGGATAGATAGATAGAAGGTGGCACTGCCTTGCCCTGTTATTCAAAATCTTTAATCTGGATCAGAATGCTGGGTTATACTGAAAAGACTGAAGATGAAGAAGCAGCCTCATGTCTACGTTATCACTGTAATGGTGGAAGTGCAAAATATAAATAAACGGTAACTCTTTACATTAACTGCACCTTCATAATGCTTTTATATTGCATTCAAAAAATGTTCAGTACACCTTCATAATGTATTCATTAAGTATTCGGAAATCATTCATGAACGTCATGTATGTATACCTTAACATCCTAACATCTCTTAACAGCTGTAATATACATTAATAGTAAACATCACATGATTATACAATTATCCATCCAGCCATTTTCCAAACCGCTTATCCTACTGGGGTGCGGGGGGTCCGGAGCCTATCCCAGAAGCAATGGGCATGAGGCAGGGAACAACCCAGGATGGAGGGCCAGCCCATTGCAGGGCACACTCACACACCATTCACTCACACATGCACACCTACGGGCAATTTAGCAAGTCCAATTAGCCTCAGCATGTTTTTGGACTGTGGGGGGAAACCCCACGACGACATGAGGAGAACATGCAAACTCCACACACATGTAACCCAGGCGGAGACTCGAACGCGGGTCCCAGAGGTGTGAGGCAACAGTGCTAACCACTGCACCACCATGCCGCCCCCTATACAATTACAATGTTTGTTATTATTATATAATGTTTGTTATTAATGTATATTAAAGCTGTTAAGGGATGTTAGGATGTTAAAGTGTACTTGCATGCTGCTTATGAATGTTCTATGAATGCATTATGAAGGTGCATTTATTGTAAAGTGTAAACATATATATTAAATAATATATCCATCAATTTTCTGAAACTGCTTGTCCTATTTAGGGGGATCCAGAGCCTATGGGGGAAAGGCAGGGCACAACCCAGGAAGGGGTGTCAGCTCACACAGCAGTCATTCACACATGCACATCTATGGGCACTTTGATAACTCTAATTAGCCTGAGCACATTGTTTGGAACGGGGGGGGGGGGGGACCGGAGTACCTGGGGGAAACCCCATGGCAACATGGGGAGAACATGCAAACTCCACAGACAAGGAGCCGTGGCAGAGGCTAGAGCTCAGATCCCAGAGGCGTGAGGCGATAGTGCTAATCACTGCACCACTGTACCCCCCACATAATGCAAATGTGGTATTTTTAATCCAGTTTTAAAGTTTTACTACATTTTACTCCAGAAATACACCCTGAATCCACCCTTCTGCTGGGATCAGGGTAATAGATTTTTATTTTGGATCAAAAGTATCCCAATCCTTTCAAGGTTAGATCATGTTCAAAAGCAAGACTGGATTATATGATCTACTTCAGTTTTTAAATCATTTTCTTCTTTTGAACAACCAATTTTCAAGATTTTATCCAATCCAGTAGCCGAAAATGCCATCAGATTACTTCTGAACGGCTGGGCCCAGCTAATTATGCTTTCCAGGAGTCAGGCATGTCGTTAACTACACCAGCGTCTGGACTCACATGTCCAACAGCTCCTCCACGATTTCCTATCAACTCCATGAAATCGCGCTTCTGCTGGGTGATCAGAGCAAATATCGCCTGCCTGTAAATCTCAAAATCCATCCATCCATTTTCTGGAACCACTTATTCTATTCACGGTCACGGAGAGTCCGGAGCCCATGGGCGCAAGGTAAGGAACAACCCAGGATGGTGCACCAACCCATCACAGACGTCTTAAAAAATAAAAACTAATTAAGATCCTAAATGCAGAAATCCTAAATGTACAGACCTCATATACCAGATACAGGTTCCGAGAACAGCTGCTGACCTCAGGGGTCATTACTTTGGCACCATCATGGATTTGAACAAGAAGGACCATCTTGAAAGTGATAAAAAGCAAAGAAAAAGTGACAGTAAATGGGTAGAGGGAACGATATGCATATGATTTATAAAAGGAATCACTCCTGCAAAAGTACTTAAAATAAGGCTAATCATGAACTAAAGGCTCCTCACCTATAAAGAGATGACATTTAATTAACGACAATCTGAAGTGAAATATAAAGCAGAACTAGCAGCACCTTTCTCTGTGTTCCAGCAGTTTCCACTGAGACTGCAGAAATCCTGCAATAACTCTAAGAATGGGCGGGTTTCTCATCCCTGGCGAGACGTTTTAAATCCCAAAGGGCACAGCAGTATGATCCATGGGGAATTAGGGAAAGACATCAGGGGTCCCACGCATACAGTACATCTTCCCTCAAAGGGAGGAGGTGAGACACTTTCAGCCATGTACAGATATCATGGGAGGTGGTCTGGTGGTCAGCGGACGCTGCTGTGACCAGAGTTATGGTTAGAGGTATGGTTAGGGTTAGGGTTACGGTCCCTTTCTCCCAGTATAATGGGCCTGTATGACCAGCATAGATATTTTTTAATGTACTGAATGAAAAAAAAAAAAACATTTTTTTCTACCCAGGTCTAGTATTTATAACAGACAGGTATTCGACTCATTCCCTAATCTAAAAGCTCATTACACCGCAAATTCCACAAACCAACCATCCATCTATCCATCCATCCATCCATTCATCAATCCATCCAGTCACAACAAGGCACTGGAAATACTGGACAGGATGGATCATCACATGGTACACATTGCCACACTTGTTGAAGTGTTTGTTGCTTGGGGTAAGAGGAAGACCTCAGAGTGTCTGCATGAAACCTGCATGGATGGGGGGAGGGCAGTGGGAGGTGGCACTGGGAGGTGCTAGCTGCTGAGTTACCCCAAAGGAAGATGTTGGAGTAGTTCTCTATTGGTAATGTGTGGTACAGGAAAGAATGGACCCCCCCCCACCTCCTACCTAACATAGACCTGGAAATCTCTGCAGATTTCTGGGGTGCATCTAGTACAAATTGTCTTTGTTGGTGTATTATATTTGTAGGTCAGCTCTATAAAAATATCAGCAAAAGCTTATTATCGCCGTCAGTACTGGTGTCCTCCAGGATCTGCAGAGTAGCACAGTCACTCTAGGTGTCTGTACACTCAATGCAGCAAGTAAACTGACAGTTAACTACTGCATGTTATCAAGTACATGGTGGGAATCGGGCCGAGATTCTCATCATCCCATTGGATGGGACCGGGGAGCCGGCTGGTTTCAGAGCAGTCGGAAGTTCAACTCACTCAGCCCAAAAGATTAATCTAGAAGTTGGCACTGAATCTACTGAGAACCATCAGCAGACATGGTCAACTTTTCAGAAAGAAATCTCTGAATTTATTGTGGAAGACTCAAGGGTAGAAGGACGGGGACAGGGGGAGTTTGGGGGGGAACAGACTCAGACTCCGTTACTGATGTAGGGAGGGGCAGCGGGGCAATGAGAAGACGCAGAAAACCAAACAATCAAAGACAAATAAAAAGTCACAATTTCAACAGGGACTGGAAAACAGAGAAAAACAATGAAATACCCACAGCAAGCACAGCCAAGATTATCAGCTTTCCTTAAGTCCCGAGGTGCTGTGGGGGGGGGAGATCTTTCCCAGAACACATACCTCCTCGAAAGGAAAATAATAATATATATTACAGTAATTCTGTCTGCCCATGAAGCGTTACCAAGGGAGACACCACCCACCTACGCTGATTAAATAAAAATACTAATAAATGAAATGAAACAAATTTGCATATTTATTTATAGTTCAAGATTATTATAATGAACGAGGTGATATTAAGGCCATTCATACCTTTAAAACCAGATATTATGTTTATAATAATGACAGTCTGTGTGTATATCAGTGAGCCACGGAACTGGCTTTAGACGCCTCTGCTTCAACTCTGTGGGTTTTAAATGAAATATTCTAGCCAGAAATATTCCATTATTTTCAGCTCCTTAAGTCTGAATGTACAACAGAGCCAAGGCTGCTCCTGAGATAGAGGGAGGAGTCACTGACAACAACGCCTATTTGATTCTACGTAAAGTTAGTTTGCGTTAAATGGTGGAAAGATGGCTTTAGCTAGATTTAAACGGCATCTTTGTTTGACTTACGTGTCCCGGTGGCAAAGAACATCCACATGTATAGATATTTAGGGAGATTTAGTGAAGGTCAACTTGACATGCATAACTAGGTAAGTCGTATTTCTGATTAATAATTATGCTAACAGTTAATCAGTTGAGATGTCCTGCTCTGTGGCATTCAGATGCTGCCGACTTACACATAGAGTCTGACATTTTACTTGTCAGCATGAAGGGCGAAAACAAGGTCACTTGTCTGTGGTAATATGGCAGAAATGTACAGTGAGTGGCTTTTAAATGCTGACTGGACACCATGTGCTCTTCATTCATTCCGTTTTATAAAGGCCAGATCTGAAGAATATCTCGTAATACCACGGAAAGGGATGTTTGATTCTCTCCATTTAGAGGGGAAATAGAGGCAGCAGTGACGTCTGTGTGGAGATGAGCGATTTCTACCCATCGACAGACCTCAGTCACAACTCTCTCAACAAGCTAAATGTAATAGACTTCTTGATGTTTTAATCAATACTAAAATATCGAGGGTATAGTTTCGGTTTCATTCAATCTGATGAATCACAAGGATGGGATGACATTAGTAGAAAAGTAATTGCCCATCCCCCCCTCCCCCAATACCGGGGGCCACCAGTAGAGAGACAAAAAGAGCTTCCAACAATGACAGATTGACCTCAAATGTGCACAAATGTTTATCTAGGTTCAGCGCGTCAATGACAGTAATGTTTGAGGCTCGAGCTTACAAGTCTTGATTTTTCTTCAAAACAAATCCTACTGCACAATGCGGGTGACAGAACCCTCTGCAAGAACTGGAGGCCATTTGACGGAGTAAAACAATATCCACTTCCATGAACTACAGCATCCTAAACATCTTTAAACGCAGCCACAGCCCGAGGCTATAATGTCTACATTTACGCACATAATGTCTTCGTTTTATTGCTTCTCTCTCAGCTCCTGACAGACGTGAGTCTTCGTCGCGTTCGGTTATTTACGGCATGTTTTCCAAAGCTGGGCTTCTCTTGTGTTAAATACACTTTATAAAATATGCATGGAGTTCTGTGAGATGCATCCATCGATTGAAGCTGGGCAATGGCAGGCATATTATAGGCCGAGGCGTAAATCCCTGAATTGAAAGGCCACAACCTCACATACGGTAATTCCATTAAAATGAAAATATAGGATATAATACATGTAAAGAGGTATGTGTTAGCTTTCGAATATCCCATCATGCTCTGCTTTTTACGAGGCATACACACATAGAGGTGATATTGAAGCGTGGGGTCTGAGCGCAGGATCAGAGGTCTAACCCTCTGAGCCCCCCCCAGCACTGCTTGTGCTGTTGTCAGTTACACCATGCCGTCAGATCTCTGGGGAACAGCATATTGCTTTATATTAGTCATCCTCAGTGAATGCCAGATTCACCGGGCCACACTGAAATGAGTATTTACGCTGTGCTATTCCTGAATACCTTTCTTTGGTCTGTCTCTGATGTGCACCAGTGTTTGTCAGAATCAACGCTGGCTGCAGCTGCAGCAAATACCTGATGGAGGCAGATTGCTCCGCCTCCTGCGCAGCACGTGTCCTGTTCTTAGACGTGGGAAGCTGAAGTGACAGCTGTGGTGGAAAATGAACAGGCAGAATGACGGCAAGAGCTCGACCGCGGTCCCCACCATTATTTGCACATATGAACACCTTTGGCTAAGATGCAAATCAGGGCTGTAAAGCAGCAAAGCAAAGAGTCGCACCGTTTAGTACGAAGACGCCACCCTTTCACTCATTTGAATGTGTGCTTTTTCACATCTCCTCTCCTGTCTGATGTGTCACGTATTATCAAAGGCACACTGCAATCACATGGAGCACGTGGCCGAAGGCAGGTATCGCTGCCAGATTGCTAACTTGATTCTCTGATGGCAAATGACGTGCCTTTTAGGGTAAAAGTCAACTGTTTGCTCAAACATTCTTGAATTTAATGAGTGCAATTCCTGGCAAATGAACTACTAATCTAATCTAGAGTGACTTACTGCATAAAAATGCAAATGAAGTGAGCACTAACTGAACTGAATGTCATTTCTGGAGCTCAATATGAACTCCAAAATAGTCACCAAGGCCTTTACTTGCCTGCCCTATGTGGGTTGCCGTAACGAGATTTTTCTGAGTGTGCATTAATAGTGATCGGAAGGTTGTTGGTTCAAATCCCATGAATGTCTGCAGTGATTCTACACCATTGGGTCCTTGAGCAAGGCCCTTAACCTGCAATTGCTTTGTCCTGGGTATGATGTTAACCTACATCCAGTCCTGCAAGGTGGCCCTCCAACTTACAGGGAAAATTTAGGGGTTAGGGGCAGGATTGGCACTCCAGCCACTGGAAAAAAAACTCCCACTTTTTCATTCAGACTAGTGTGGTGCTGAGGTAACACCTGCTGCACGGCTGCAATCAGGTTCTCATCCCTGAGGTGGTTTGTTGTGTGGTGGGTGTGGCAAAACGCTGTAATCTGCATATGCTCCTTACCACCACCATTATTGTTCAAAATCCATTTTTATTGCTCGATGTTTCCTTAAAGTCGCACGGACATTAGGTGGGAGTGATGCGGGTTAAGAGTCTTGCAGATCCAACAGCTGAAGGGTGACTTTCCAGCCACAGGGTAGATGAATGTGTATAGAACAAGCGAGGTACGAAAGCCCAGGTCCACGTCTCTCAAAAAGTCAGGCTACTTCAGAAGGTGGCTTTGTGGCAGTGCTGGATGCAGTGAGCGAGCTCGGTGTTTACAGTGTGCCTCGTGCTTAGCCAAAGCTACACAAAAATAATAAAAGAAGATTGTCCAAATGACACGGCCCACACTTCCTGTCAGAAATATTAGCTGGAGAACCTATACAGGTGACAAGCTAAACAGCTTTCAGCAAATATAACTTTTATCCCACACAAAAATTATTTCACGGTTGATAGGTTCCAGGACTCCTAGACTATTTGCAGGAAGCCTGGGAAGGTTATAAATCAAGTCGAAGCATTAATATTTTATGATTTTCTCAAAGCGAGAAGAGAGATTGGAGGAGCTAATGGAATTGATGCGTACGCAGGCTGTTCGTTTTGGCCCTGATTTCCGGATCTTCCTCTGACAGACATTTTCTGCCTCGGTGGAAAAGATCATAAGAATCTCTGAGAAAAATAGAACTGGAAACTCTTAAGATTGCTACCCCCAAATAAAAGGTAGAAGATGATCTATATTGTCTACTTTTGGATGACATGAAAAACTGACCACAAGAAGATAATGACTAGCTTCAGGATTTCAGGAAAAACAGGACACAACAGATGATGCAGAAAGATAGGCTGAACAGGTGCAATCACTACATAAGTCTTGTGGCAATAAACATTACTGGACAAACTTGTTATTTCATATCTTGGGTATCGGGGCAGAGCTGAAGGTCTATGATTCAGCTTGGTGGCTTTAATGCCTAAGACAGGCAGAGGCAGTTGTGCGAAACAGAAATTTTGTTTCCTGCCGAATGCTGCAGTGGATAAAATCAGGGATAGAGAAAGAGAATCCAAATTCCAAATTCTAGTGAAGTGTGTTGCTGTCCTTAACAGGTCTCCCTGCACAGGTACCTCTTCTGCACACTAGATGATGCCTTCTGATTAACATGACCCTGATGGAAACTCTTCTCATTCCAGGTGAATTTTATAGAGCTTTGATCTTTAGCACTGTTGTACTGTGAGCTGGCGAATAGGAAGTGTGCAGGTGGTCTGGCGCCCTTCCCCTTCTGCAGTGCCCCCTGCCCTGCAGCCCACGTGCTCTCAGCGCCCCCTGCCCTGCAGCCGCGTGCTCTCAGCACCCCCTACCCTACACTCCGTGTGCTCTCAGCGCCCCCTGTCCTGCAGCTGCGTGCTCTCAGCACCCCCTACCCTACAGCCCGTGTGCTCTCAGTGCCCCCTACCCTACAGCCCGTGTGCTCTCAGCGCCCCCTGTCCTGCAGCCGCGTGCTCTCAGCGCCCCCTACCCTACAGCCCGTGTGCTCTCAGCGCCCCCTGTCCTGCAGCCGCGTGCTCTCAGTGCCCCCTACCCTACAGCCCGTGTGCTCTCAGCGCCCCCTGTCCTGCAGCCGCGTGCTCTCAGCGCCCCCTGCCCTGCAGCCCACGTGCTCTCAGCACCCCCTGCCCTGCAGCCACGTGTACTCAGTGCCCCCTGTCCTGCAGCCGCGTGCTCTCAGCACCCCCTGTCCTGCAGCCCATGTGCTCTCAGCGCCTCCTGTTCCAAAATCATAGCAGTACCCAGCACGCCAGTTAACAGGTCGGGATTCCAGAGGTGACCCAGGGGCCCTGAAACGCGACAAATCCAAATGAAAAGGAGCCAGGGACTGGAGCCGGTGGTCGAGGAAGGCCAGCTGTTACTGCCCCCTCCTGGGAAGAGCTCAGAAGACAGGGAGGTTAAATAGGGCTACAGACACAGACCAAGGTTAATGCAAAAATCACCGCCCCCCCCCCCCCCCCATCAGTATTCCACTAATAGAAATATATTCACACACACAGAATATAGTTAGCATACAGTCTCGGTCAGCATCCACTTCATTTGGGCTTCTCTGAATAATCCCATAAAAGGCTGACCGCAATCTTTCATGTCACTTAAAAAAAGTGCAGAAATTAACATTTGCTCTCAGTTAACTGAAAATAAGATATATTCACCTAGATATAAAACAAAAGTGTGATATTAGATGCTATCCGATGAGTTTGATCCAGGTTAAATATTTCATGCAGCCAGACTGTGTTTGGAAACACCCTCGTGACAGAATGCAGGGGTATTTTTAAGATGTAAACAACACTCAAGAAACGTCTAAAGACTAGAAGTTAAAACACCCAGAACAGAGAACTCAAGTATACTGACCCATAATAAATTGAAGCATAAATAAAGAAAACAGCAATATGACTTATTCAGATCACAGCAAATGTCATAAACATCACGGCTGGGTGACGTACATTCGAACTTCTAGTTCGCTAAGACATTACCAGTAAGACATCAACCTTCAGGTGTCTTAGCTGAGGCGTTAGAGCTCTGTATGCCGCGTTTGCTCAGATCTATGTCTCACACTGGCTTTATTCAGCAAAACAGCAGTCGCTGTCTGTCATAATGACAGCGTCCTCCCTGACATGTGAATCAATGAGCAGAAATGAGGTCTCGTTCAATTAGCATCGAGGTCCTATTCAATTATCTTTCGCTTCTGCATCATGATCGAAATCGCAAATTCAGCCATGCAGCTCTTAGCTCCTGTGCAGTTGTGTATAGTGATGCAGATTTTCTCCTACAGTGAGACCTCCTTTCTGCAACCAAGGAGCATTAATGTAATGGCTCAAATTAGCCAGAGTCAAACCAAACTGCTTTATTGCATGAGAAAGCCTGTTAAGGCAAACAGGACCAGAACAGAAGGGCCCCCATGCCGGGTAATGATTGTTACAGGAATTCCAGACTTACACAGTGAAACTATGTAAAGCATCTGCAATGATGAGAGAGGGAATTTCAGCCCCTTCTAATGTTGCATAATATATCAGCACTGGCTGCGTGATGCCTGTAACACCTGCGTCACTTTCGCTAAGCGTCTGATAAACACATAACATAAATATAAGGCGAAACAGAAAGCCTGTAGGTGTAAGCGACCTTAGTAGAGCTGCGACTGCACACCTCGCGAGGTTTCTAACCTCCATAAATGAATGAAATGCAATGATGGATGACAGACTGCAATGAATGAAACAGAATTACTTTCAGTCAATCTAACCAGTTGGTTTGGCCGCATGCCACAAACAAGTCCGAGTCCTTCCGTCTGTCCATCCATCCATCCATCTTCTAACCGCTTATCGCAGTCAGGGTTTGGGGAAAGCAGCTTAAATTCGCACAGGCAGATGTCATTCCCACCACAAATGAAAGCAAAGTACATGAACATTTTAATATATCTTCAGCAAACCCTCCAAACACCCAAGCTAACAAAGATCGCTCATTTTTCCCATGATCATTATTATTATGTATTAGAGGAGACCATAATGCACTGGCAGAGTATGCTTGTATAATGGCTATTACTCCTGTGTTTTCCAGATAACCTGCCATCTGTTCATTGCAGTCTCAGCCAGAGTGAAAAATATCCTGCAATTTCTGCTTCTGGATGACAGCAATAACAAACAGCGTTAGGATGGAGGAGGATGACTGGGAACTGGAGTGGGGGGTCAGGGGGCTACACCCCCAACAGCATGTGTCTGACACCTACAGAAAAATTCTGACTGCAGGCCACATGGGGGCGTGTGACTTACAGACAGATATCAGTCATTTCTTCTTCAACAAAGTAGCTACGGCATCAGTGAGATGAGGAGACCACACAAGACTGCAACCAGACAGCTTCTGCTTTTCTTATAGATGGCACCAGCCCACCATCAGGGGAAAGAAACTAAGAGTTTCAGCACTTAATAAAATTTAACACAAAAAGAAACACTGATGCTCGACTATTTGAGGATTTTCAGTCTCATCCATGGCAGCACAGGGCATACGGCAGGGTGCAGGGGACCAGACAACGGGTACAGAACAGGGCACAGGGCACAGAGTATAGGGCAGGGGGCAGGGCATACGGCAGGGTGCAGGGGACCGGACAATGGGTACAGAACAGGGCACAGGGCACAGAGTATAGGGCAGGGGGCAGGGCATACGGCAGGGTGCAGGGGACCGGACAATGGGTACAGAACAGGGCACAGAGTATAGGGCAGGGCACAGGGCATACGGCAGGGTGCAGGGGACCGGACAACGGGTACAGAACAGGGCACAGAGTATAGGGCAGGGCACAGGGCATACGGCAGGGTGCAGGGGACCGGACAACAGGTACAGAACAGGGCACAGGGCACAGAGTATAGGACAGGGCACAGGGCATACGGCAGGGTGCAGGGGACCGGACAACGGGTACAGAACAGGGCACAGAGTATAGGGCAGGGGACAGGGCACAGGGCATACGGCAGGGTGCAGGGGACCGGACAATGGGTACAGAACAGGGCACAGAGTATAGGACAGGGCACAGGGCATACGGCAGGGTGCAGGGGACCGGACAACAGGTACAGAACAGGGCACAGAGTATAGAGCAGGGCACAGGGCATACGGCAGGGTGCAGGGGACCGGACAATGGGTACAGAACAGGGCACAGAGTATAGAGCAGGGCACAGGGCATACGGCAGGGTGCAGGGGACCGGACAACGGGTACAGAACAGGGCACAGAGTATAGGGCAGGAGACAGGGCACAGGGTATACGGCAGGGTGCAGAGGACCGGACAACGGGTACAGAACAGGGCACAGAGTATAGGGCAGGGGACAGGGCACAGGGCACAGAGTATAGGGCAGGGGACAGGGCACAGAGTATAGGGCAGGGGACAGGGCACAGGGCATATGGCAGGGTGCAGGGGACTGGACAACGGGTACAGAATAAAAATGCATCAAAATGCCTTAATACCGTCTTTAATATTCTTGCTTATTTATTCACAATGTCCAATCAACAATGTATTAAAATATAAAGTGATTCACAGATTGCTTCTTAAACACCTTATGTCTGGCAAAGTCTAGCTAGTAAGGGAAGATTGGCAGTAGTACGGCATGCGAAATGAGTCAAAATACAAAAACATGGAACAGAAATCAAAGCATAATGTAGGAATATCTCATCCACTAGAGAAATCAGAGCAAGTAATGAAACAAAACATTAAAGCTGGTGGAAAAACATGACCTTTACTGCAAAATTGACCTTCTATTAAACTGTTCACTTTGAATCTTTCATTAATTTTGGGACATTCGGAAATGCTTAACACTGAAATAAGAAGAGCCGTACTTCATCAAGGTGCAGTTTGGTCATAAGGAGGTGGAGCTGGGCTCCATCATGGTGCAGTTTGGTCATAAGGAGGCGGAGCTGAGCTCCACTGGGCCCTATATATATTTAAATGCATGTGTTACAGTAACTTTCTTTTGACCATAAACTTTATTTGATCAGCTGTATTTGACATTTTTCTCCAATGCTGTTTTAGTTCGGTGCTTAAGAAATGTGATGGTCAAAATTGACTTTATTGAGTTTATTGCACTGTTGTTATTGTTACCATTTCCTGCACTAGTAATTTGTTCAGAATGTATATCTCCCATAACATGGTCTAGCGTACAGCACTACTTTTACACAAGCATTTAGTTATGAAGAGTACTATTCAGATTGACTGTAAAGTGTTTTATTTTTCATTAACTCTGACACTTTTTCAGAATTTTTGTTTGTGCTAGTTTTTTGTTGAGAGTAATACTCTGGCTCTTATCACAATTTCAACTTTCAGTTTCAAAACATTTTGAGAGAAATACCTTGCCGGAAAGCAGCTTATGTCACTGGGACTGAGTCTGATGGGAATTTGGTTCTTCGCAAATCTGCATTGACTCTCTTCTCCGCTTTGAGGACTGGGTTAGTCCTGGAAGGAGCCTCACCACACAGGCAGACCGCAATGGAAGGAATTTGGAGGTGATGGTCAGTTGGGGTACGGTACCTATGGAAGCCTTTAAAATGGAACATGACTGGTCAGTGCATGGGGTTGACATAAATCCTGACTGGTCTGACGAGAGGCAGGTAGGCAGGTCTGGATAGAGAAGAAGAGGTGGCCCCATCACGACTCCTAAATCTCTATCTGTCTCCGTTATGTTTACTGCCAAGCAGGTGGTCAAGGCTATATAATGGCTTTTATAAGCCTTTTATGGGGTCAGAGAACGCACTGTCCATACGGCCATCGGTGGCAGCTCTGCCACGGGCCACATTCAGAAATTACTGCCTCCTTCAATAAACTTGGAGCACTGGGCCTCTGGAGCACTGAAGGGGGAGGGGTTACACTAATGAGGATTTAATGACCCCCCCCATCATAAGCGAAGCCCCATGTCTTAGAGAGGTGTGGAGTCCATTACCGGTATTCCATATCCTGTCCTGTTTCTGGACAGGAAGTGGAGTGCTATCTTACTCCAGCTATAATAAAAGCCAGAAGAATGTAACTGAACTGATATCACAATGTACACAGTGTTTCATTATTAAAATAGGCTATTTTAACTTAGTTTGACATTGTGTAGGTGTATGCTGCAGCTATACTGTTGTAATGGACTATTGATGTTGTTCCCTCAGGACAAACAGTGGAAATTCACAGGAGTTAATCAAGGACATGAACCTCATTTAAAAATCTGCCCTGTGAGAAGCCATTCATTACTCGTCAGATGTGGAATTACAGCATTTTTCTCCTTTCATTACTACAGCATATAAAGGCCTAACAGTAGCCGAACCCCCTGCTGGCCACAAACAGTCACTACACTAAATATTAAATAAACATTTTTCTTAAGTTCTGTTAACCAGCTACTTAGCTATGAGCTCCTGACTCTACTTACTATCTATTTATTTAGTTTTTGAGAAATCGGGGGGGGCTGGTCATTTTTAAGTTGGGCCCCGAATTAACCAACCATGCCACTACCTCATACTACAGTGATCCTAACAGGAAATTGCCTCTTAACAGGAAGCCCAAAGTTGCACTACTGCCCCCTACCTGCACAGCAGCATCAGGCATCCTCACAGGGGTCTCTGATTGTGCCACCAAGAATGACCTAACAAAGAAACACACCACTGGCCTTAACATCCCCAAGCAGCTCTGTAATCAACTGCTGACACCAATCTAGTGCCTTCCCTGGGGGGACCCTGTGGTGGGTCCGCCCCCCTCCCCCAGGCTGAAATACAAGTCTGTGGATGTTTCCTTAAGTATTGATAATGCCCCTATCTCTGAATAAAACCCTCTACTCGGAATGGTCCGTGTCATGCGGTCATGTGACAGTGTCACCTTGACCTAATCCTACACTCACAGGCAGAAAGTATATATTTGGTTGCATCATATCCAAACAAACTGAAATGCTTTAACGTGTGCTACTCTAAACTCATAGAAGACATCTAGAAGGCTTTCTGTGTTTTTGTTGACGAGGGCTCTAGCAATAAAATTGTTCTCCGGTTCTTTCAATTTGACACACAAAGGTCAGTGATAATTTCTTAATATTTTAATTTCAAATGATTTTTCCCCCCCTATGCCATTATATTAGCATCTTAGTATCACATAGGGATTCACTCACTACAAACATCTATTCAGCTGGTTGCTAAGGCAATACAAACATGCTTTGTTCCTTCTATGAAGATAATAACGATTGGCCCTTTCTGAGCAGTGAGACAGCGCCCCACAGAGGCTCGAGATACAGGATGGCAGAGAAGGACACCAAACCCATTCTGGAAAAGCCTGTGAGAAACACATGCAGTCGAACCTCGTTACTACGTACCCCGGATACAACGTTTTCACCTTTTCAACGTACAGGTTTCTAATTCCCGTTTTTAGTCTATGTATTATTCTAATAGCAGCCATTGTTTACAGCGTACACCCTTACAGCGCAAACTTCGATATAACATCCAAATTTCTAGAGAAAATACGAAAACTAACCACCGTTACAACGTACAGCGCTCTCCCCGCCCACCACAACTTGTGTCGCTACATCTACCTGTATCTACCGGATCTTCGCCCGACAATGCACATTTGTCTATTGCGTTGCTTGGCTATTGTGTTGATTTAATTTGACCAATATTTCATTAATATTTCAGGTCAAATGCCAATTTGGATGCCAATGTTTATTTAAAAAATCCATTTTGACCAGCCGTTGTGTATTTTCGTTGCCGTTTATCGCCGGATCTTGAAAATAACCATAAAGCCCAGATACATGTACACAAAGGACGATACATCGATCTTATCTATCAACATCATTGCTCGTATGAGGGGCTTGGAAAAGACTGTTAGCATCAGCAATATTAATTTATATAATTCCTGACATGGAACATTCTCTATACACAGAAGTTCTGCAGCTGTCTGAAGGATTTAAAGCTATAATCTCAAGGATGAAGGGTATCTGCATAAGAGGTAAGCTCTCCTGATAGCTTAAAATCCATCGGAATGTGACATGACTTGATAATGGTGCATTAACGTTGGATGGATATCACTGACACACTTTAGGAACTTAAGCTGTGGTTGAATAGTCTTTATTTTGCATAGGAAGGTTTCTGAGTGAGATGAGCTAGAAGCGTCTAAGTGGCAGCTGTAACGGTGCAGGAGGGAAAAAGGTGACTGTCCACTAGTGGCTCCAAGACAAAAAGGAGTTTATTGAAGAAACTGAACAAACGGGGGGAAAGTATAAAACAAAAGGACCACGAGGAGTCAAAAAACATGTGGGGAAAAACACTGAATTCATTATAGACAAAGAAATTAAGCACAACTAAGGAACAAGGGAAGACTGGGAACCAGGTAACCCAGGGAGCCGAACCTAGAAACAGAGCGACGACACCCAGCTACATTCACAGATCCACATACAGCCACTGACTGGAAAACAGAGCAGGAACTTAAATACACACAAGGCTAACAAGACACGACGCAGGACAGGTGAGAATAATACATAAATAACCAATGAATTAAAGCGCAGGGAACCTGGGCAATACATTAGGAAAAAGCGCAAAGACAGAGGAGGGAACCAGAGAGCCACCTGCAGCACCACCTGCTGGCCAAGCAAGGAAGAGACATGAAGGGCTGGGATGGAAGAGTGCTGATCCTGACAGGCATCCAAAACAAGAGCTGTTGAAATTCTCTAAAAGGTGCTTCAATGCTTCCTTTCTTACCGCCTTTAGCATAGGGACCATCCTTTACAGAACTGCCATCCCACAATTCCCTGCTGCGGCAACATTTAAAGTAAGGGGCCGTCAGCATGGATCGTAACAGATCATAATCAGCATATTAACCATAAAACAGAAGCTTGTCTTTGATAAAAAGAGAGATATGAAATGTTTTTAATCAGATGATCGTTGAATTTAGCATGTTTGAAACTGAAGGATGATGATGTGTAGTGGATTTATATGCCTGTCTTAACGTTATGCCTATTTAACAGTTAATTTAACAGTTAATAAATGCATAATTTAACAGTTATTCTCATGCAATAATTGGGATAAATATGTGTGTGACAATCATTTCCTTTCAGTTTTGTGACTGGTAGCCCACATTCCTTCCAAAACTTAAACTGCAACCTTGGTAATGAATATTTTTCACTTGCCCTTTAGACATCAGTACATAGGAATTCTTGCTTGTGCCATCCAGTCAGGAAAGTTAAACGTGTAACTGGATTAGATGGCACAAAGGAAAACAAAGGCACTCACAAAACATCAAAGGACTTAACTAGGAACTGCAGAGTTACAGTATATATTTGTGGAATAAATCCTAAATAAACAGTAGAAGTTGCCGAAACTGAAAATATGGCTAACTAAAGTATAAATATATGAAATAATCCATCCATTTTGTGTAACTGCTTATCACATTCAGGGTTACAGGGGGTCTGGAGCCTATCCTGGAGGGAATGGGCAAAAGGCAGGAAATAACCCAGGATGGGGTCCCAACCCATCGCAGGGCACACTCACAGAGTATTCATACCTACAGACAATCTGGTAACTCCAATTAACCTCAGCATGTCTTTGGACTGTGGGGAGATACCGGAGTACCCAAAGGAAACCCCACGATGACACGGGGAGAACATGCCAACTCCACACACGTGGAGCCATGTCGGAGACTCAAACCCTGGTCCCAGAGGTGTGAGGCAACAGTTTACTGCACCGCACTGCATTTGTGAATTTGGAGTATTATTCACTTGTCCAGTAAAGTGTACTGCATATTTATGAGGTTAGAGTATTATTACTCTGGCCAGTAAAGTTTTCTGTGCTTTTATGAGGCTGGAGTATTATTGCTCTAGCCAGTAAAGTGTACTTTGCATCTGTGAGGTTGGAGTATTATCGCTATATTCAATTGAGTGCATTTACCAGGTTAGAGTATTACTGCAGGTACTGCAGCAAAGCCATCTGTAATTAAATATAGAACACCCCATAATGCCCCCCCCCCCCACTCTGCTTATCCATGCCGCTCCCCTATGTCCTCCGTCCTTAATGTGAGCTATGGGGCAGGTTTAATTTAAACAGAAAATTAATTAAATGTTAACAACAAGGGTGTCGTCTGAGAGGGAATTCTGCTATAACAAGCTTGCATGTGAAACCCTTCAAACATCTGCTTGCTTTGGTGCTTCTTTGGAATAACAAGACGAACTAAATATGAAAATGGTGACGTTGTGTGTGGCTCCACACGTTAGGGCTCTGGGCCCGTGATCGTAAAGTCGCCGGTTCAAATCCAGTGTTTGGCAGTGTGACGATGTTTTAGGCCTTTGAGCAAAACCCTTAACCCCCAGCTCCAGGGGTGCTATGTCATGGCTGATCATGCGGCGTCACTCTCAAGCTCGCTCTCACCTGTCTCTGCGTGTCTCACGGAGAGCAAGACCACGTAGGCGAAAAGACAATTTCTCAACGGGGATCATTATCCTATATAAATATTGAAGATATGTAGTTGCATAACAGAGTGTCGAAATGCCTGCGACGTTTTCTGTCCACCGTGAAGAAAAGTCTCTTTATTGGTCACAGGCCATGATGAGCAAACCCATTTACAGACTGAGGGGGTGCTCTGGTGACATCTAACTGCTCAATTACTTACATCTCAGTGATGTTTGACAGAAAGGCCCCTGCATCATGCACAGCACACTGCACAAACACAGTCCTGGAAATTACTTCAGATCCACTCGGACAATCCTTCTCTTCCTCAAACGCTAAGCCCAATCTGTAGAGAGCCCGAACCCCCGCACACATCATTTCTAAAATCATCGATTTCTCACTTCACACACGTGCATTTGGTCATTTATAAACTGTGAGAAAATAAAAGCAATTTTTAAAATAAAGCAATAAGAACGTACTGTACAAACGTTCAGGAGTAGCCTAAATATATATATTCGGTTATGAAAATGTATATTGTTGCTTACGGTCGTGTCTTCTAATTTAAGCTTGAACAAATGAATTTATTATTTAGGATCATTTTAAAAAAAGGAAAATATTCAGTTGGCAAATTGAAGTGTAGAAAAAAGAGCGACACAAGAAAAGGGCCGGTGTGAATGCAAGTTTTTGGGATGACCTTTAGGTCTGTTCAAACGCAGGACTCTTCAGCCAATCAGTCACAGTGGCCCTTTCTGGGTAAGACTGCCCAGGCCTGGCATAACCTAAAGATGTGTGTGTCCCATGTGTGACCCAAATGGTATATCCTCATAAAACTATTTCAACATTATAAAGCATTACAAGTTACAGAATTATTAATTAAACTTTACGCTTGGGTAATTACGAGCTGCGAATGAACGGGACGCCTTCTTTCAATATGCAATTAATATGCAAACTTTGCTCTGTGCATAGCTGACCTTTTTCAAACGTTTCACGTCGCGAAAAGGTCAGACGCCGAGAAAATTACAGAAGCGACAGCTTTCACCTTCTCGGCCACTTTCCGCTGCTAATGTAAATTCCTGAGCGCATTTACAGACGTACAAATATATTACAAGAAGCATGAAACACGGGCTGAAATCAAGCTTTATTTGAAAAGTGCACGAGAAAAAGTACATTGGGCTATGTCTGTCATCACGTATCCCACGATGCTCTGCTTTTTAAAACACATGCACTTACAGAGGTGAGAGTGAAGTTTGGGGTCTGAGACGTAGGGTGGGGTGTTTTTCAGGGGTATACAAATCCACCCATTGACATATTGAGACATGGACAAAAGACATAAGAACGACCAAATACCGTTAAAAATACAAATGTGAAGTGGAGAATTTTAAAACACCAATTCAGCTAAACCACTACAGTATTCCATATGTATCCCTGCAGTGGCACAGGTATGACGTCTAATATCACCCACTGGTTTTCGGTTAGTGCTTTGGATTAGCAAGACCCCTCTAGGAAAATGTGAAAACCCAGTAAAATGTCATCAGCAGGTAGCAGGACATCATTAATCGTCTAGTAGGACTGGGAACCAGGCATTACTTCAGCACTAAAGCCAGCTAATCATATCCTGGAGCTCAATAGAAACTCGCCCTTTTCTCATGTAGAGAATTCCCTGCAGTTACTCTGTCTTGGCTTGTCATTTTCTTCTGAGTGAGAAATAATTTGCTTTGTCATGATATCATCGATCTGCTCATCTCCTGCTTGTCACAGGTTACACCAGTTATTAATCATTTGCTTGTTACTCTTAGCAGTCTTTACGAAAATGTCCACCTTCTTTCTTAGACATCATATCTCTGTCATCGGCCTGTCAGATGCGCCGTCTGAACCAGTAAGAAATCATTTGCATCTCTTTGGCTCATCATTCATACATCTCCGTCGAGTTGCATTCCTAATACTGATGACAATTTGTTTTATGAAATTGTGGAATTATTGAAATCTGGAAATTTAATTTAAGTAAAAATAATAGTTTTTATTATTCAGTTTCTTAAATTACATGATGGTTACTTTTATTTATGTACTGTATAGCGATACAGCTGTATTTCTGTACTTAACTGTGGGAAAATATGACTGGTTGTATCAAATGTCTGAATATGTATCAGGGCCACGAAAAGATCAGTCAATGCTAGTTATTGAATACCTGTCTAATGGCAAATTAGAAGTTTTCAGGAGAAGCAGTTAGCATATAGATGTCTTTTGAAAGGAGTTTGTAGGATATGGCCGCCATGTCAGCGCCCAAGGAATACAGAACAGATAAGTGGTGTGATCTGAAGAGTTGCAATTAGACTTAGTGTGAAGTAACTGGAAATCCAGTGTATTATGCCTCTCTCCTTACTGGGAACCTGAAATCCAGTGTGTGATGCCTCTCTCTTTACTGGGAACCTGAAATCCAGTGTGTGATGCCTTTCTCCTTACTGGGAACCTGAAATCCAGTGTGTGATGCCTCTCTCCTTACTGGGAACCTGAAATCCAGTGTGTGATGCCTCTCTCCTTACTGGGAACCTGAAATCCAGTGTGTGATGCCTCTCTCCTTAATGGGAACCTGAAATCCAGTGTGTGATGCCTCTCTGCTTACTGGGTACCTGAAATCCAGTGTGTGATGCCTCTCTGCTTACTGGGTACCTGAAATCCAGCAAGTGATGCCTCTCTCCTTACTGGGAACCTGAAATCCAGTGTGTGATGCCTCTCTGCTTACTGGGAACCTGAAATCCAGTGTGTGATGCCTCTCTGCTTACTGGGAACCTGCCATCCAGCGTGTGATGCCTCTCTGCTTACTGGGAACCTGAAATTATTTCCCCCTTAGCTCCGCAGCTCACATCACAATGATTATCTGTCTGAGAAATGATGAAAAACAGCTGAAATTCATTTCCAGGTATTAGATAAAAAAAAACCCTGTGTTTACAGTCCTACATGCCTTCAATATATAAGGAAACACGCTGTTTTTTATTGAGCAGATGCCATTTCTGTTAAAAAGTCAAACAGTTTAACAGTAAATCACAAAGGTGTAAAATAGCAGACCTTGAAGGAAAATCCATCAGGTTATGGGTTCATGCCCAAACTCTCTGTCATACTTACAGTATACACCTTTTACCAGCTTCTGCTGTTTTTTTTTCCGTGTCCCTGTGATTTAATATACGTGATATTTTGTATAAATACCGCATCCTTGGTAACTGTCTGAACTATCCAGGGTGCCACCTGCTGGCAGGCCTGTAGAAAAGCCTGTTTAATAATCATGCATAAGAGGTATTTTCGATAAGTAAAGCCATTATTTTTTAAATTACACTGTTTGGAGCATCATTGTAAGCTAATGCAACTGCTGGGATTAAGCATTATTATTTGTCCAGAATTACTTCATTTTTACTGTATTGTAACATTATTACAGACAGGGTCATACATTAAACATCAGTTATACAGGCAAATAAGCCAAGATTGGACCTTTTTATTGATGCATACTCATGTACATCACATTTATCCCAGCAAATCTTATTGGCTGTCGTCACGAATCATCGTATAGTTCCTGGAGAATCAACATTAGCCACAGAGATGTCTCATTTAGCCTTTCGGAATAGCAGAGTCTGTCTTTGTTATGGTGACCAGATAATCCATGTCAGGGAGGACACATTGAACTATGACAGGATTTTTAAAATACCATTTTAATTAAAAGAACCTGGATCTCAGTTATGCGCCGAGGCCTTGCTGCGTGCTGATTGGTCAGTCTCCTATAATCATGCATATGCCACTAATGTTAATGTCTAACAGCTGGATGAGTTTTTCAATCAAAGCAGTCAAAGCACAAGAAGACGTGAGCTGTTTAGCCAAGCACAGGTGCCTTTCAGTTTTAACGTAGTTTGTAAAACCTGGAGTAGCTTGAAGTGTCCTTCCTGACATGGATTACCTGGTCCACTAGTTTGAGCCTGGCTTTGGCAGAACAGTCACATGTCTGTGGGACTGTAAGCAAGGCCCTTTACCCCCAGCTCCAGGGGTGCCACACAATGGGTGACCCTGTGCTGTGACCCCCCCAAAGCTATGAAAAGCAAGATGGGGTAGACGCAGAGACAAAATCCTATACATGTTCTGATGCGTAAAACCATGGTTCTGTACTTTCTTTTTCATGACTGTATGTGTGCGTGATTTCTATGTACTACCAATATTCACATTTAAATAGTAACGTGTACGTGCAATTCATGTACACAATTATAAAGACTATAATAACATTTATTTACAACATACCAGCCAGGTGCAGGCCACAGACTAATGGGTATTCAGTCAAGAAACGTCTCTAATTCTTTTTTGATACATACTAAATAATTTTTCGTCTATGTGTAATGGTTATAAAATAAAGTATATCAAAAGCACGTTGTCAAACTTATTACTTATTTGGCCTTCAGCCGTCAAACTTTCAACGTGAGCAGAGGGTCCGGAGCAAGGAAAGAAAAATAAAAGACCCAAAAGAACCGCCTGCTATCCTGTTTAACAGGCCGTCTTACGTCTTCACTTATTAAAACAAGGTGTGGAACTGATGAAGGAAAAGAGAAATGAAGATCAGCCTGTTATCCTGTTTAACTTGCTCCGGTTTTTCCATGTTCCTTATCCGCTTCACCTGGTGCCTCAACTCACAAATTCCTGTGTTGATTTTTTTCTTATAGCCGACACCTGGGCCCCTTGATGTACAACAGCGTCTGTGGAATAGAACAAAAACAAAATAATCACATTCACAAGAGACAGCAGGAAATACAATACAATATCCATAATACTCCGATTAAATCATACAATCAGCAAGCAATCAGGCTGTGACTAAAGTTTATAAACACAATTCATAAATCAGATAATGGAATATTAAGGTTGGGAAAAAAAAAAAAAACGTTTTACAGCCTTGAGATTTTTAAAGGCAGACAGCCGGTTATAAAACAGGGATGGTTTGAATTTTTTGAAGTGAGTTGACAAGGGTAGGGCAGGGTAATATGACAAAATATTTCAAAACAATATCAGTGTTTATCGCAACATAATTCAAATCATTACTTCTTTGTTTCGCAGTTGTATTTTAGCTTAAATTTCCCTTAGAATTGCCCTTGAACAGTCACAGCACAGGGTGACAAATTGGCTTTTTTACCAAAGTCATATACTGTAAGCTTTATATATCAATATATAACGCATATTAACACTCATGCGCAAACTATATTAAATGTATGTGTCATTAGTCATATATGTTCTTCATTCTTGTAAAATACTGTACATGAGTTAAACCACTCCGTAATGTCTTCTTAAGTACTCAAAGACTTCCAATACGGTTAAGGTCAAGACTGTGTCGTAGCCAATTCATATGTGAAAATGATTCCTCGTGCTCCCTGAACCGCTCTGACAGTTTGAGCCCGATGAATCTTGGCATTCTCGTCCTGGAATACGCCAATCCCATTAGGGAAGGAAAACTCCATTGATGGGATAACCTGGCCATTCAGGAGATTCAGGTACTCAGCTGACTTCACTTTAGTGCTGCATAACGCAGCTGAGCCGTAATAATGATCCAATCATTGGCTTTTAAGTATTTGCTGATTTAAATTCAAATAGTGTTGTTATCGCTGTCAGGCAAGATAGAGCGATAGAAAACCGGGTGCAGGGAAATGTGTTAGATGTTCTGGCATTTTCTTTAATTGATTTTTTTGTTTTATAGCTGATCTCATTTTCTTTCTCAAAGGTACAGGTAAGCATATTCATTTCCAATATAAAAAATAATTCCTCTTACAGGTTTCAACTGAATGTCTAATGTACAAATCATTTCCATGTATCCAATGTATTTTAATGGTCCAATGCCTTTTAACTTCAGAATTTTTACTTCTAATTTACAGCAAATAATATTCAACTTACTCATCACCACTTACGTAGCATTATACACCTAATAACCAACAATAACTAAGTACTATCTCAATTGTAAATATTACACATTCAAGTAAGAACCAACCTACCAACGATGCCCACCATTCCAAATGGCCTGTACGGAGCTCATTGGACACCCCGGTGGCGAATTTGCGTTTTGCTGGGTGGTTTAGGAAGATAAATTAATATTCTTGAGAAAAGCGCACCCTGATTTGCCAGTGAATAACTTAGACCAGAGGTAACAGGCAGACCGCGGTCCAGGTCCGGATCCAGAAGCTGTCCCATACAGACCCGGACCGATAGCCAACACAGAAAGTTATTTAAAACCTGACGGGGCGCTTCTATTTTAACCGACGCAGCTTTTGTAGTCTTTTCGGTAGTGGTTTAGCACTAGAACCGGAGTTTCCCACGGCAATGAACGTCAAACGTCTTTAACCTACAAGCAAGACGTAGTTTGGCGTATGTAGCCTTTTTTTGTGCTAATGTATTATTAGTATTAATAGCAGCAGCAAAGCTAACACCCACAACGAAAAAGCGTAATGTTCCTAATAGAGTGGCTGATCTGTCCTGAAATCGTAAAGCTTTTCAAAGTTTTCAAACACAGTATGTATATTATATAACATGTTAGATAAATAGATGTAATTTATTGGTGACTTCGTGTACATTGAAGTTTCCGCCTTTTAAACAACTATAAAGTAATGTTGTTTGTTATATAAAAAATGTACATTTAAATGTATGAAACAAAAAATGTATACACACACACATTACATTTTCGTTAGCTGTAAAATACAGTGAAGTGAAATCTCCATTATTTGCGTTGCAATATTCCACCACTAGGGGGCAATTTTGGACGGAGGAATCCCTTTAATGGCTGTTACCAACAGAAATGTTTGCTGCTACAGTATTCAGCTTTCTGGGTGTCCTGCAAAAAGAACTAGATGACTACAAGTAGTTATGGAATGCACACTGCCCATCTGACAAACCAGAAGCCAGTTTTTGAAATGTAAATTTTGTTATTGAAACATTTTGTTGGATTGCACTCTAGGTTTAATGGAAGAAACTGTGGATTCCATGTATCTCCTGAAAATCTTCATAGTCTTTGTGGAGACGATGATCTTCAAATTCACTTTGAAGTCTTGCAGAGACAAAATGAACTTGCTCCACCAGTCAGCTGGGTTACTGCCATGGAGAATTATATTGCATTCAAAAGTGTATCAGGTCTATAAGGTAATTCTGCTAACAAATCGTACAAAGCTCTCAAAAGTATTTTGGTTTTCAGACAACAAATAACATTTTTTCCACCCATTGTTCTCCAAATAAGACATTTATTTAAACGTTAAACTTTTAAGCGCTGGTTGCCTTTACATAAAGTCTGTAAAATAAAAATGTAAATGTATACAAAAATAATCTAAGCATATTCAATAAGAACACTTTGGCCATTATACACATTGCTGTGTATAGAGCCATTAAACTGCCCCCTTAAAGCTTTTTACTGCCAAACAAAGCTGTCAGGTCAAAAATCACACTGTTAAAAATGAAGTATAAAAGAATACAAAAATAACTTCTAACAACTTATAACACTTATTCAATAAGATTATAGAACAACATAATCATTACATTGCAATTCAATCACCAGAGGTGGCGTGGAGTACAATAATTAACAGCTTGGCTTCAGGGAATGCCAAACCCTTCAGGGAATGCCAATGTTATTTAACTGTCCCATTCTGTGTCCCTTCCCTGTTTGGCCAGTAGGTGTCATTGGTCATCTCGTCCCACGTGTTGTCAGTCTTTCTTGTCCTCCCCTGTTGTCAGTCTGTAGCGTTTCCCTTGTTCCCTGCCAGCTACTTGTTGAGCACGTGGTTACCTGTAATTTCAATTCATTAACTTACTGTTTGCCATAGGCTTTTAAATACATTATAAATAATTTTAAAAAATAACATAACAAGAGATAATACTATGAATTTCCTCACTGATTAATTGTGTTGCGGGTTGGAACTCAGTATGGAGTCCCCACAAAGATACAGATACCTTATATGTGTGTGTGTGTGTGTGTGTGTGTGTGTGCGTGTAGCAGGGCCGTAGCACATCTTCTTCTTTGTGTTCAGGAATTGCTTCTTGTAGGTTAAGTTAGAATGGTTTTCACAGTTCTTTGGTCTGGAGATCAGGCTGATTAATCACAGTTGATTTTTGTGGGCAATCAACCATATACATATATATGTACATATATATGTGTGTGTACAGTAGTGTGCAAAAAATCATAAGCAGTCAAAAGAAATTGTGTGATGTCACGATTGTTACGGTTTGTAGCAGCTAATCACTGCTGTTAATAGCAGCTAATAGCTGCTGTCTGTAGCAGCTAAACTACTGTTAATATAACTGCTAATAACATAACAATTTTCCCGTTTTTTGTGTAATAAAGTATATAATGTAGTAATGTGGTGCGTTTTTGATTCAAATATGTTAGTATGGTATTGGCAAGATATTACTGTATCAGCCTTTATTACATTAAGGGGGAAAATTAGCACATTATTGGCAGTTATTACATTAACGGTAGGTATCATATGTGCCCTTGAGAGGTAAAGTGGGCTATCCCACATGTCAGTCAAAAATGAGTTTAGTGTCCAATATTAATTATTGAGGGTCTATCTATCTTTTAAATATACTGAGATCTGTGCTACCTATGATGTATATCAATTATAGGGTATAGGCACACTTTGGAGCTCATTTTTTCAAAACTTTGTTTTTGTGGGATAGCCCACTTTACCTCTCTAGGGCACATATTATATAGGTCTAATGTACGAAGCATTAACGTTAGACATGATAACCTAGTTACCCACCAGGCAGGCAGATGGGGGCAGGTGGGCGAGGTGCAGCGTACTGTACGAAGCGGGGGTGCGCAGGCACTGTGCAGCAGCTGAAGTTCCTCTTAGGCGTAATCATGTCCTGCGCACGGTACCAGCTGCCTTTCTCTGCATCATAACATTCCACCTTTGCAGTGACTTCGAACCCATCGGAGCCTCCCATTACAAACAGCAAGCCATCCACCACTGCGATGCCGAAATAGCTCCTTTGTTGTCTCATGGGAGGCGCAGCGTGCCACTGGTTAGTTGCAGGGTCATAAGCCTCCATACTCCGCACTGCATGAACCCCGTTGGTACCGCCCACCTGCGAGACACCAATGGTAAGTGATCACTCGGGTACCAAACGGATAAGTAAATATCAGCTTTCTCGAAGTCAGGAACTCTTAAGGAATTATCGCCCTATAATAGCAGGCTGCACAGAACCTCCCATTGTGTATATAGGACACAAGCTTATTACTAATTTGTGTTCAACATACATGTCAACATAACTGCAGTGAAAAAAGGGGATTTGGGCAACAGAAAACCGGTACAATTCAGCGAAAACTGTCAACCATCAAAAAAAGACTTCTTATGTTCATATATTTTGCTTTTATTATTATGTTTATTAGTACTAAAAATAATACTTGTAGTCAGACACTGAAAAAAACAACAACAGAGCAATTATAGTCTGGAACTACAGAATATAACTATACTAAAAAATCTAAGCTTTACTAAGCTTTACTAAGCGTATTCGTTTATAACCCAGATATGCAGGGAGCATATGTGTACTGAGATGGGCCTTCCCAGCAGGTCATTTTATCCACTGAATTCTTTTGTTTGTTTTAAGCACATTACAATCTGTGACACAGCAGCAGTGACAAAAAATATGAGTCTCAGATAAATCTTGAGATTTGACTCCTTTGTTTCAGAGTACAAGAAAGGAATCACTCACCGCATAGATGTTTCCCTGATATGCCGCAACTCCAAGGCCACGTCGGCGAGTGCGCATGGGAGCGATCAAGGTCCATTCGCCCGTGAGAGGATCATAGCACTCCGCAGTGGAAGTGGTCTGAGCTCCATTGCTACCCCCACAAATATATATCTAGGAAAGATGGTTCACAAGTGATGTGTGTTATGCTGTACATGATTGGAGATGGAGATCTAGAAAGCGTAAATGTACATTTAGCTAATGGATGTTTAATCCATCCACCTTCCATAAAAGTCTATTCAGTACAGGGTGGTGGTGAACCTGGAACCTACCACAGGAAGCACATGGGCATTGGTAGGGAATTTACAGTTAGTTGTGATCATTTCCCTTGTGAACCGCAGCTTAATCAGCTAATTAAGTTCACTAGGTTTGTTTGAATAGGGAAATCTGCAAATTGTTTAGGATTCTGACCCTCCAGGACTGGAATTGGGTAAAGCTCCTATGTTAACACCAGTTATTGTATCTCACAAGTCTTGGGCTGTGGGCAAAATTGCAAAAACACAGAGCTGGACACCACAGCACTGCCCAATGTGCCACTAATGCAGAGCAACAATGCAAGGTCATTTATGTTTTATCTAAACACTGACGTTTACTGAATTAACAATTATGGATTGAAATCAACCATTTGAAGACAAAGCGAGCTACTGAGTATGTAACATAATCAATTTCAAGGGGAAAATGAGGGTAACCACAGTAAGACGCCCTCCTATTAACCTACCTTTCCATTCAGGGTGGTGGCACTGGCATCCTGTCGCTCCTCGTTCATGGGCTGGATGATGGTCCACTCGTTGGCATTTGGGTCATATCGCTCTACGATATTCAGAGGCGACACGCCTAAACGGCCACCCATCACATAGATGAAGCCGTTACTTACGGCCACGCTGACACTACAGCGGCGCCAGTGCATCGGGGCCATGTGCTGCCATGTCCGTGCGACGGGGTCAAATCTGCGCACAGCATCGGTGAAATTATGGCCATCATAACCCCCAAAACAATACACGAAGCCATTTAAACACACACTGCCATGGCCGGACTGGCGAGTCTCCTGCCCCTGTGTTATATCGACCCAGTGGTCAGCCCGGGTGTCATAGGCTTCAGTCCAATTGGTTGTGCGGAAATTCCAGCCACCAATGGCCAATAAAATGTCAGCGGGTAGGCGCGGGCGAATCAGTAGCCTTTCAAAGTCAGATCGTGGACTTTCATCGTCGAGATCATATATCATCTTCAGTACATCACTGATAATTGGCCTGCACGCCGCATTGCCCTTCACCAGATCGTTAGCTTTGACGATTTTCATGAAGTACTCCGGATCCATACGAGCCATCCGAATCTACACAGGAAACAATGAGAGAATTCCCATGAGTTCTTTAGTGCTTTCTGTGAATCTCTGGAGATGAGCAATTCCTAACATTAAGAATACAGCAGTAAGTGCAAATTTTAATTTCTTTAGCTGAAGCTATTTACTTTGAAAGTCTCAGATGTGTCAGCTACACTTGTTTAATGTAAGACATCTGAGTGTTTTGTTTTCCATTATTTGTTACACTCTCCTCCCAGGTGTAATACCTGGAAGCCTTGGTTGTACACTTATGGGACATGGAAATCGGTCTTTAGCTACAGTAATAAGGACTTCACTCAATGAGCATTCTATTGCTATATACACAAGTCAATGAGAACATAGTATAACTATACTCACCTTGGGCAATAGGACTGAAATGTGGGCCTCTCGGGTGGCAGGCTCGTGCTCGATCCAACGGAGGATGGCCTCAAACACCACATCCTCTTCTCTGACATTAAGCTCATCCTGCTCTATGATGTCAGAAAGTTGTTCAAGACTTAGTTCTGGGAACTCGTTTGAGCTGATGGCAACCTCCTTGAAATTTTTCAAGATGAAGTTGAATGCAGACTGGTGCAGCTCGTTTACGCAGTAGACATCGGCGATTTTAAGAAGGCCAATGCAGTTGTTGAGGCAGAGCTGCTCATGCAGGAAATCACTGCAGCGCTGCACGATGCCCAAGACACTGAGATAATCAGCAGCTACCAGGAGGTTCTCCACATTGTCAGCTGTGATGACCACAGAGTACGTGTAGGCGTACTCTATGACCTGCCTCAGTGTTTCTGGGGAAATGCCTGGGAGTTGGTACTCCCGCTTTCCTGAGTCACTCCAGCCAGTGGCGAACAGAGCCCTGAAAACAATCCAGAAGTGACTCATCTAATAAATATGGGTTTTGCAGGCAAAGTTAAATAAGGGCTTTTCTAAATCTTCTGAACCAGGGACCCCCAAATGGAAATTAAGCAGAGATAAGGACCCCTGCTACAGATGATCACATAGGCATCTAAGAACTAGGGACCAGGGGCTTTAATTCTTATTTTTCCAACAGTAGCTCCCCCTTTAATATATTTTACTTGGGCTGGTGGGCAAGTGCCCCGGAATACTTTGTTTTGCCTGTTTGACATGGTCCCCTTTTCATATCTATACCATTATTATTGTTATTATTATTATTATTATATGGTAAAAGTTAAGGTGGTACACTTATCAGAAATATTTCTCATCAGCACTGACCTACATTAATATAATTTAATATAATGTATATTAATATAAACTTTCTGTCATCCTAGAGCCTTATTGCCAAGGAGAAGTTATTGCTAACGAGAGATAAAAACTGACTCCTTGCTGTTTTCGCATCTTCATATATGGGTCACAGCTACTTACTGGAAGTAGGAGCTACAGCCACACAGAATTACTCTATGGGCGTTGAATTTAACACCGTCTGCGATGAGGACCACGTCACAAAGCTGTCCTGCCAGCCGAAGCTTGTTGAACACTTCGAAAGCCGGGGACATCAGTACTCGCTCCATGTCGTGTGCCATCATTATTCAAAAATGTGGATGTCTCGTCTCTTTCTCCTTTTTATACCACTCGAAATGACGTGTAGATACGTTCTAATACGCAAAAACCGCACTTTTGCGTCACATTCTGCTAAGATACCGTAATGTTTATTTTTAAATCTATATTTAAGACTCGAAATTGATTTGGGGGGGGGGGGGTGGATATATTCTACGCACAATCAGCTTTACAAGAAGAACAAGTGAAATGTTTTTAACATCACTTTTGGAAAATGTATACCGTGCTTATCTTAGAATTTAAGTTTTGTATTATGTAAGAATAGTCAAGTCACGAATTCCCGAAATAAAATAAATAAATAAATGTTTTCGTATTTTTTCTCCTCCGCTACGTTTCTAAAAATGAAAAACAAAAAAGGTCCTTTACATGTCTGTCAGGAACGAGGTTTAAGTTCGCATCTTATTCCCTAGTTTCCACCTTAGACATAAGCCATTGAGCAACAAATGTCCACAGGACATTATTTTATGGGCTAAATCTGGTCGGCCCGTTGTGGCAATTATTTGGAACAAGACTATTCCTTGAAAACTGGGCTGCGTAGTCCGTCTGTTTTGGTCCACATTTAGCACAAGGCGGACGTATTTTTCGGACCGCATATATCCCCAATACAGTCATGAAAACGTATTGCAGCAAGTGTGGAATTATCACAATGATTATTGTGCTGTGTACACGTCACCCAAATCCTGAACGCTATTGAATATAATCGATTATGTATTATAGAGCAGTTATGTTACAATCAAGGTACAGTGTGCAATATCACTCCATGAGCTATTGTCCATTTTCCTGTTTTATGATCTTTTCTTGAGAAATCGTTTTTTTATTTTATTTTTTGTAATTCCTCACTTTTGCCGACTAACTCCTCCACGTTTAATATATTTCCGTGCAGGTTTTTAAGTTTGTTTTCCTGCAGCTTCACGGCACCCATCGTTCTTGCGCACCCCCACACAGATGGACGAGTTAAGTTAGAAGTGGATGGGAGTAGCGGTAGGACATATTCCTAGGGCGCCCATTGAACGATGTAAGTAATTATTATTTATCGTTAGAATTCTCACTTAACACAGAATGTTGTGTTTGGCTGAAGTTTAAACAGTCGAGCTGAATTGTGGCAAGATAAGCTGAAGCTGTTCGCGTCCGCAGCTAATGCTCGCGCCATGACTAGCCAGCACATAGTGAAATGGCGAATGGATTTGGCGACATTTTCCGTTTGAATTGAGCACAGAGAGGTAGGTGGTGTTTTATTTGTGGCCCTGCTTTTACAGTGGACGTGTAGCAAAGTGAAGTTGGGATCAGCTTGCGTCTTTTGCAGGTAACATCACACTCGATATAGCCTAGCCGCAGTGTATGGTGGAATCGTCATTTTGGGTGTACACAACGCAAGAGCGCACGAGTGTTTATATATATATATATATATATATATATATATATATATATATATATATATATATATATATATATATAAACAATTCCACTCTGGCTGAGTTTTCTTCTTATTATTTTTCATGCTATACTATATACAAACTTTTTACTTGTATATCTTAGGATATAGTTTATTGTGACAATATAAATGATAGGAGAGAACTACAACAGCAACGAGTGTGGGTTCGGGCGGGTAGGGGATAACGTTTTCATAGTTGGGATTAGGGTTTTGCCCATAGACTTGAATGCAGAGTCCCCATAAAGACATGTAGCACATCTTCTTCTTTGTGTTCAGGAATTGCTTCTTGTAGGTTAAGTTAGAATGGTTTTCACTGTTCTTTTGTCTGGAGAACAGGCTGATTAATCACAGTTGAGTTTTGTGGGCAATCAACCATATAAATATCTACATATATATATATATATATATATATATATATATATATATATATATATATATATATATATGTTTGTGTGTGTGTGTACAATAGTGTGCAAAAAATCATAAGCAGTCAAAAGAAATTGTGTGATGTCACGATTGTTAGGGTCTGTATCAGCTAATCACTGCTGTTAATAGCAGCTACTGTAAACTACTGTTAATATAACTGCTAATAACATAACAATTTTACAGTTTTTTTTGTGTAATAAAGCCTATAATGTAATAATGTGATGCCTTTTTGATTCAAATATGTTAGTATGATATTGGTAAGTTATTACTGTATCAGCCTTTATTACATTAAGGGGGAAAATTAGCACATTATTGGCAGTTATTACATTAATGGTAGACATCATATTATATATGTCTAATGCACGAAGCATTAACGTTAGATATGCTTGTACCACAACTTATTAGGCAAGAGATAAGTTCTATTGCCCATTTTCATTTCAAACCAGCTTAACATTTACAGCATAATTAATTACAAGTTCCGATGTAGGCTACCATTCACACACACAATTGGAAATAATAAAATGCCTGGACAGAGCAGATACAGCCATTGTAGCCTTCGCTCCTGTCTGCTGCTGTATGCAAATCTCACTGAACCCTTAAAGCTGGAGCAGAAGTGATGTCTCTGACTAATTGCTGGTTGTTAGAGACGTACTCAGAATAATGAGAAATAAAGTAAGAATTGTGAGGGAAAAAAAAATCAGAATTTTGACTGAATAAGTCAGAATTCTGAGATAAATGTGTGTTTTTTTTCTACTCCAGATGGCAGAAAACTCTAAAATCAACAAAGCACAAGAGTCATAATTCAGAATGTGTTCATTTAGATCAGAAACAGCTCTGTGGGATGCTTTCATCTAATCAGACTGTACCACATGGTTCATATGTAACACTTTTCTGGAGACCGCAACAAATGGGGGATTCTGAAACTGCCCGTTTGTTTGGAAAATTCCAGTCACCCTGAGTGAAAAAGGGTAGAACTCTCCCTCCTGTCCCACTGGCCTATGATTGATTGCCTGATAGCAGGAAGAGACGGTCTATAGGGGAAAGTAACCTTCAGTTTAACTCACAGAAAGACAATAAATAGTAGCACTTAACAAATGAGAGAATATCAATTGACTAGGACAAAATGAGATGAGCAACAGGAAATATAACTGTAAGCTGATAAGAGAAAAAGAAGGTGAAGGGGAAAATGGAGGGAAATTTGCTGCTTCTGATTGGATGCAAGCATGCAGGTCAGCTGATCCACCTGAATATTTCCAACTCAGCAATCGGTGATGAAGGGTCAGTAGATTGGCTAAGTGCTGGAACCAGAAGCAGAAGCTGGCTTTCATGCTCAGGAGGGTCCTGTGGCATGAAACCTTAGCCAGTTCTTTACGGATATGATGCTCCTTTAGGGGGTGCCATAGACATTCGGTCTGCATATATATTATGTTTTATCAGTGTTTCTTGTGGACCCTCAGACAGTCCATGTTTTTGCTCTCTCCCAGCACCAGCTGTCTGGCAAGGAGCAAAAACGTGGACGGACTGGGGGTTCCTGTGGATCAGGTCGAAGAACATTGTTCTGTATTGTTTTTGTTAAATGACTGATAATCAGAATTTATTTTTGGGGCTTTGGCTGCATCTTGGTTATAATGTTTAATTGAGATATGAATTAATATGGAGAACACCACACACACGGCACAAATTCTATGAAGATACTACTCATGAAATTAATATACCACATGTGATAAAAATACAAATATAAGGGCTTTATTTGTATGAATAAAGCATTTCACATATCTAACACATGTGTCCCCAACAACCGTAGCCAGATATTAAATCCGTTCTAGAAGAGCACACTCATTGCTTGCTGTAAAAGCATGCAGGAGGTCCCAGCTGAGCTCTGCTATAGTTGTGCTCTGTGTATTATTCATTTGGCAGATGCTCTAAGACAGAGAAATGGTTGGAGAGAACAAGGCAATTAACAAATGCATGCAAACAAGTGGCATGTTACCCAACAGGAGCAAACCGCTACAGCATCCGATAACAAAGGAAAGCAATTGTCTTGCCATAATTGCATTTTGATAGCTGTTCTAGTGCCTTAACCTCTATGCTCTGACTCCACTGTAAGGTCCAAGTTCTGTTCCCTCAGTCCATTATTCAAGAGGCATTTTCCTTATTTTGGTGAATGTTTCTGATTCTTGTTAGTGTCCACTGTTTCTGTTGATTAAGTCCAGTGCTGCTAGCCACACCGGCAGATGCGTAACCTGGTTACCCACCAGGCAGGCAGATGGGGGCAGGTGGGCGAGGTGCAGCGTACTGTACGATGCAGGGGGGCACTGTGCAGCAGCTGAAGTTCCTCTTGGGCGTAATCATGTCCTGCGCACGGTACCAGCTGCCTTTCTCTGCATCATAGCATTCCACCTTGGCAGTGACTCTGAACCCATCAGACGCCCATTGCAAACAGCAAGCCGTCCAGCACTGCGATGCCGAAGTAGCTTCTTGGTTTTGTCATGGGAGGCGCAGCGTGCCATTGGTTAGTTGCAGGGTCATAAACCTCCATACTCCACACTGGATGAGCCCCGTTGGTACCGCCCACCTGCGAGACACCAATGGTAAGTGATCACTCAGGTACCAAACGGATAAGTAAATATCAGCTTTCTCAAAGTCAGGAACTCTTAAGGAATTATCGCCCTATAATAGCAGGCTGCACAGAACCTCCCATTGTCTATATAGGACACAAGCTTATAACTAATTTGTGTTCAACATACATGTCAACATAACTGCAGTGAAAAAAGGGGATTTGGGCAACAGAAAATCTGTACAATTCAGTGAAAACTGTCATCCATCAAAAAAAGATATGAGATATAAAAAAAATCATATATTTTGCTTTTATTATTATTTTTATTAGCACTAAAAATAATACTTGTAGTCAGACCCTGGAAAAAACAACAACCAGAGCAATTATGTGTGGAACTACAGAATATAACTGTAATCAAAAATCTAAGCTTTACTACCCAAGAATATTCGTTTATAACCCTGATATGCAGGGAGCATACAGTATGTGTATTGAGATGGGCCTTCCCAGCAGGTGATTTTATCCACTGAATTCTTTTGTTTGATTTAAGCGCATTACAATCTGTGACACAGCAGCAGTGACAAAAAATATGAGTCTCAGATAAATCTTGAGATTTGACTCCTTTGTTTCAGAGTACAAGAAAGGAATCACTCACCACATAGATCTTTCCCTGATATGCCACTACTCCAAGGCCATGTCGGCGAGTGCTCATTGGGGTGATCAAGGTCCATTCGCCCGTGAGTGGATCATAGCACTCGGCAGTGGAATTAGTCTGAGCTCCCTTGCTACCCCCACAAATATATATCTAGGAAAAATGGTTCAAAAGTGATGTGTGTTATGCTGTACATGATTGGAGATGGAGATCTAGAAAGCGTAAATGTACATTTAGCTAATGGATGTTTAATCCATCCATCTTCCATAAAAGTTTATTCGGTACAGGGTGGTGGTGAACCTGGAACCTACCACAGGAAGCATATGGGCAAAGGTAGGGAATTTACAGTTAGTTGTGATCATTTCCCTTGTGAACCGCAGCTTAATCAGCTAATTAAGTTCACTAGGTTTGTTTGAATAGGGAAATCTGCAAATTGTTTAGGATTCTGTTAGGTTGAAGAAACTGTTATTAATTATTTTGTTATCACTCCTGTATGATCAGCAATGAATGTAAATATGTATATATATTATTTTGTTTTCCCCTAGCCTCATACTTTAGATTATATTAATAATAGCATTCCCACCTTAGCAAAACCAGAACTTTCTCTCACCTCCCTATTACTCTTGCGCCTCCCACTGACTATAAATAAAGGAGTCAAGGGGAACCACCCTTTGTAACACATTCTGCTGTAGTTTGCATTGCAGAGAGTGTGGGTACCCTTGCAAGTAAAACTGTAACCTGTGTGTGTCTCATAAATGTGGAGTTGGGGTGGAAACGCCGGGCGCTTTCCCCAACATAGAATTTGGTCCTTCGAGCCGGATCCGAGGAACCCCGAAGACGTCTCCAGTACGCCGAGAGAAGCGACACCGAAGTCTGTCGACAGCCACTCGAAGTCGGGTGCAAGAAAGACCTGTGATGTGAATTCGTCATCAGGCCGGTGGTTAGAACTGCGCTCGACGTCTGGTGATGTCTGAAGGACCTCGGTGACGGAACAGAGAGCACACTATACAGGTGAGAGATATGGCACCTAAGTGAGTAGGTGGCCAAGTGAGAGATACGGCACCTAAATAAGTAGGTGGCCAAGACATGCATGTGGTTGAGGTTAGCCGAAATTAACCGGGAGAGAAAGTAGGCGTTATTGGAAATATATATATTGATGTATGTGGATGTGTTTTTATAGGTTTTAGATTAACCTACACGATCCACCCTAAAAGCAACAACATACTGGTGACTGAAGGATAAAGGACGGGTTTCATCCCTGAAAACTAACACCGCTGCTCTAATAGTGAACAGTAGAAGGCCGTGTTGGTGTCCTCCTGAGGTCTCATGCCAGGGACTTGCTTTTAGGATTTTTTATTTTTTGTAGTGTATTCAATAAAAGGTAACAATGGGAAAAAATCAGAGTAAACAAATCAAACTAGAGGGAGATGAGAAGTTTATGGAAGGATATAAACCAGGATCAGGACAAATAAGTAGTCAGAGATGGAGGAAAAAACATGGGTTTGAAGGAAAACTCCATACTCCAGACATATTAAAGTTACAGGGAAACTTAAAACTGGAGATGTTACAGACTACCAATAATAAAAAAGGCCAAGATAGAAAAAAGGAATACGTTTTCTCTGATGCATGGTTAGAACAGAGTAAACTAAGAGAATAAGAGACAACAGAAAAAGGGAAATAAGGAGAAAAAACTGCAGGTGGCTTTAATCACACTAGACGAAGAAACGGCAGCAAGACCTTCTGCCCCTCCAGCTCCTCCACCGCCCCCACAAATTCCGGTGCCTGCACCGGCGCTGGTTCCAGCCACAGATAGACAAGAAGCAAGGGGGGGGGGGTGGAACCATCTCGCATGTTAACTCGAGGGTCTGATCCCTCTCTATATCCTGTAAAAGATTTGGCCACAGCTAAAGTACAATGGCATCCAAAAAATAACACAGAACAAGAGGAGGTAGAATGGCAGTGTCCCCTCGTAGAAGTGGCAAACCCAAATCGAGGGCCAAATAATGCAGGACCCGAAACTATGTTAGTATATAGACCCTGGACCGCTGAGGATAGAACAGCGGCTTTAAAAGGAATACCCCCGGTTGAAGAAGGGGTACCCGAGTTTTGGACTGCCATCCTAGAATTACAAAGTAGTTTTCATTTGAACGGCAGGGAAATGTACCGATGCCTAAGACAGTTGTTTACCCATAAATGGGGACGTGTAGCGGGAGACTTCACAGGACATGGTAATAATGATGAAGTCTTAGCACATAACTCACAGGAACTCATTCAAGCATTACAACACCTGCGAGAGAGGATAGACACAGTCTTCGTAAGACGTGCAGATTATGGGCGAATAGCGCAGTGCAAACAAAAAGATGGAGAGGAACCTGAGGATTTTATGGATAGGATGCGAGTGGTGTTCAGGGGAAATTCAGGAATTCCTCACGACGAGGAAGACGGAGGAGTGTATCAGCAACAATTAAAACGAGCTTTTGTCGCAGGCCTAAAGCCTGAATTGCGAAAATATCTTGACAAACATTGGGTACATCAGAATACTGGCTCAGTCCAACAAGCCTTAGAATATGCCCAACACGCACAGAAAGCGCAGAAACAGCAAAAGACAGATACAATATTCAGCGCCTCTGACGTGGTAGCGCTAGTGCAAACGAACCCTCGGGGACGCGGGGGATTCAGAGGTAGAGGAAGAGGAAGATTTAGAGGCCGAGGAAGATTTAGAAATAAACAAACAGGAGGGTTTTCACAGGAAACAGAGTGTTGGACATGCGGGAAACCTGGACATTTAGGCAGGGACTGCAGGTCAGGGAAGCGACCATTTAATCCAAACTCCACCGAAAATGACCAATGACCCTCCTCGGAGACCCCTGTTGCCGACACTATCCGAGGTGAAACAGAGGTCATTTTAAGGGAAGAAATGGAGGTTACCTTACAAGACCTCCTGGATGAGGAAATAGATTTGCAAGCAGTATGTCAGCTATTAGCAGAAAGGCAGTGGGGAACTTTGCCAAGTCGGAAATTAATCATAAATGGCAAAGTATACGAATGCCTGTGTGATACTGGAGCCTGTAGGACTGTCCTAACCTCCAGTCCTCCTGAAGTCACATACTCCTCATCTGTCATAAATATAAAAACAGCAGGAGGCCAAACAGACAGTCATCAGCTAACAAACCCAGTTGCAGTAAAAGATAAGGAAACTGGGATTGAATGTCAAGCACAAGTGTTAATAAGCCCTTCTTGCCCTGTCAATCTGTTAGGCCGTGACCTTATGGTACAGATGGGCATTAGTGTAGTTGCCACAAATTCTGGCATGAAAGCAATCATAAATGAGGAAGCCTATGTTGTGCAAGGAACCGGAGCACCACAATATTACTGGTCACTGGACCTAGGGGGAACTGCACAGACACGAGAATTGTTGCGAAAAACTAGAGAAAAGCAGTCCCCTAAACAAACCCAGTTCATGCCTGACGATGCCTTACACGTCACTATGTGGTACAAAGGCACCCCAGGACCAGATTATGCATATGACAAAACGTTTCATGCCCTTCAAGACACTTGTATTACCTTACAACATTTGTATGTTAACTCCACTACTGGCTTTTCTGCTGCCTCAGTCATCTTATCTAATAAACAACAGGCTGTGTTCAGAGGGGAAACACCTCACGTATCTCTATCAAAACCACCTCAGATGCAGTGGAGGGACGTAGAGATGTTCTTACGAGATTCCATGCACAGTTACAATGACTACCAACCCGTACCTGGCTCCTGTTGGAGCTATGACAAAAAACACAATGTGTGGCGGTTCCCTTTGGGATGGAGAGTTCAAACCACTCTCACCACACACTTGCAGGACCCAACCTGACAATTTTTTTCTGTTCTGGAGGGGGGATCATGTCCAGATCTAGATCGCCTCCCGGAAGGGTTGTGGTCGTCCTCCCCCACTGATGTAGGACTGGTAAAGGGGTTCCCACCATACAAAGTAATTGTGAAATCAGAACACCGCCCGGTAGTTAGACAATACCCGTTAAAACCTGAGGCAGAGAAAGGTATAGCCCCTGTAGTGCAGGATATGTTGGCATCAGGAATATTGCGAGAGGCTCCTGAGGCCACTTGCAATACTCCTATCTTCCCTGTCCAGAAGGGACATACAGGGAAATGGCGCATGGTGCAGGATTTAAGACCAGTTAATAACATAGTGCAACACGCAGCACCAGACGTGCCCAACCCACACTTATTGCTCAACTCATTAACCCCTGATAAAAGTTACTTCTCAGTAGTTGATCTCAGTAATGCATTTTTCTCAGTACCATTGCACTCTGATTCTCAACATTTATTTGGTTTCACCTATAAGGAAAAAAAATACACATATACTAGACTCCCTCAAGGGTTTTCAGAAAGTCCACATGTATATACCATGGCCCTTAGATATTCTATGAGTACCTGTAAAATACCATCCCATAGTCAAGTGCTACTGTATGTAGATGATATATTAATTGCTTCAGATACAAAACAGCATTGTAAGGAAGCCACACTGTTGGTGTTACAGCATTTATATGATACAGGACATAAAGCATCAAAACAAAAATTACAATATTGCAGGGAGGAAGTTATATATCTTGGACATAAACTCTCCCAACAAGGTCGATCATTATTAGAAACTAGAAAACAGGCAATACAAGAGGCACCAAAGCCAAAGACTAAACAGCAAATGATGTCCTTCTTAGGACTTTGTAATTATTGCAGAGAATGGCTACCTGATTATGCCGCACTCGTTCAACCTCTGCAAACCTTAATTTATGGGAAAGACATGGCCTTAAAAGATAAAATTCAGTGGACAAAAGAAGGAGAATTGGCATTCACAAACTTAAAAATGATGCTACAAACAAATGTGATACTTGCCTTACCAGATTATCAACAACCATTTACCTTATGTGTTGATGCTAATCAAGGTTATATGAAAGCGGTATTAACACAGCCGTTCGGGACAAAGGAAAGACCACTAGCATTCTATTCTAAACGATTAGATGCAGTAGCAGCTGGTTTTCCACAATGTTTGCAAGCATGTGCAGCTGCTGCAGAAGCAGTAAAATTATCAGCAGAATTAGTGTTGTGTCACCCACTCACCCTGAAGGTGCCACATTCAGTTTCATTAGTTTTACTGCAGACGCCGCTTCCGTTCCTCACACATGCTAGACATCTGACCTTAGTCTCACTCCTGCTTTCACAGTCAAACATTACTATACAGCGATGTGGTCCTCTTAACCCTAGCACCCTTCTTCCGACAACGGAAGATGGAGAGCCACATTCGTGCAAAGCAGTTGTGGAAGAGCAAACAAAACCCAGAGCAGATATTTTACAGACCCCAATATCAGATTCAATGGTTGTTTATGTAGATGGATCAGCATCAAAAAATGATATGGAAAAAAATAAGGTCGGGTATGCTGTAGTTACATCTACTGAAGTGTTAGAGGCCAATGCACTCCCACCTGCTTGTTCAGCACAAGCGGCTGAACTCTATGCTGTAATTAGGGCATGCGAGCTATTCAAAAATAAGTCACTTACTATATACACTGATAGTCAATATGTGTTTGGAGCTGTTCATCACCATGCAAGAGTGTGGAAAAATAGAGGTTTTAAAACATCGCAGGGAACGTCTCTAACTCACACAAACTTACTACTTAGATTATTAGATGTTGTACAATTACCGACTCGCCTTGCACTGTGCAAATGTAAAGCACACCAAACCGATGCTTCCACAATAGCTAAAGGAAACAACTTTGCAGATAAAACTGCCAAAGAAGCGGCCCTGAAACAGCCCACCTTATCAGTGGCAGACATTCTTTTCATAGATAGTGATGTGCTGTGTGATGCACAGATTCATGCTCCTAAAACAGAAATACAGAGTTGGATCAAGAGAGGAGCAATACAGCAAGGGAAAGTTTACTATATGAATGACAAGCCCATCCTACCAAAAAACTTATACAAAACAGCTGCCTTAGTGAGCCATGGAAATACTCATGTCTCAACAGGAGGGATGGTACATATTATCCAGCAATACTTTTATGCTATAAATTTTTCTGATTATGCAAAGCAATTTTGTAGAACATGCTTAATTTGCTGTAAACATAATGCACAGGGTAACATGAGACCAAAACGTGGCCAGTTCCCTGTAGCTGAGTACCCGTTTCAAGTTGTACATATGGATTTTATTAAATTATCTTGGTCACAAGGGAAGAAGTACTGTCTAGTCATTATAGACACCTTTTCTAAGTGGGTAGAAATATACCCTGTAAAGCACTGTGATGCAATGACTGTTGCAAAATGTTTGGTAGGCCATTATTTCCCTACCTATGGCATACCTCATATTATAAGATCAGACAATGGGACTCATTTTGTAAATCAGACCATGTCCCTTTGTTCACAAGCATTAGGTTTTACGCTTAAGAATCATTGTGCTTATCACCCTCAGAGTGCAGGCTTAGTGGAGAGAACTAACGGCACTATTAAAACAAGGCTCAGAAAAACAATGGAAGAGACAAAAAGGCCGTGGCCAGAATGTTTGTCTCTAGTAAAATTGTGGATGAGAATAACTCCCATTCCTGCAGGATTAACACCTTTTGAGATAGTGTACGGAAGGCCGTTTCCCCTAGCAACCGAAATGAGTGATATAGGGAAAGCGGACAGAGAAAATACATTGGCTAATTGGATGCGAAAGTTGCTATCATCACAACAAAAACATAGCCCCAGTAGTCTGCCAGTAAATTCTGTTTCTAACCAACAGGATAACTTGCAGCCAGGGGATTGGATCCTGGTCAAGGTCCTGTTGCGGAAGGAGTGGAGCACACCCCGGTGGGACGGTCCTTATCAAGTCCTCCTCACAACACCAACAGCTGTGAAAATAGCAGAACGACCTTCCTGGATACACAAAAGTCACTGTAAACCCATCAAGCCCTTATCAGAGGCCTCAGCGACAGAGTAGCAGTGGAAGTCCGCTACAAAGGCACAGTAACCAATAGGGTGCTGCTGTCTCAACCCGGTGAAGAAAACAACTGAGCTGCACTCTATTAGGATGGCTCTGACGGGGTGGGGATGTGGTAAGGTGACTCTAGGGGTCATTCTTGTTGTTGGACTTGTATGGTTGTCCTTGCTCCCACTAGCTCCATTGCAACACCTACGGCGATGGACCCATGACGACTTCCATCTGCGCCCGTTGCCTGCTGACCACTCACACCCGTTCATGAAGAACTACTGGTATCGATATGTACATGACACTGTAACAGCAAAAAATGTGACGAATTGCTATGTTTGTTCTGTGATGCCTACTCATAGTGAAGGACCCACTGTATATGGAAAACCCATGAATATGTCCCAGGCCAAATGTGCTGCATCTTTTGCAGGTATAGGGTACCAAAGTATTGTTTCACTTATATTTTCTTTTGTTTTGTTTTTTATTTTGTTTTTCTGTTGTTTTATAACTGTTATACCATGTTTGAAAATGTTTATTAATCAAGCTCTTAATGCTGCTTTTCGGACACACAGTACAATGTTTCTCTCCCTTACTCAGAATATGGAGACAGAGCCTGTTTCCAGCGATAGCGATGAAGAAGACATGTAATTCATAATGACGGCTGAGCCGAAAGCACCCGTGCAGGGCTCGGACCTGAAGTAACGGAATTAGATGTTTTTCTATGATAAACAGGAGGAACGACTCCTGATGGTTTTCTGTACTCCACAGTTAGGATGATGATGATGTGATCTAAATGACAGTTGTACTGGAAATGCTTTTGCAACTTGTACAATACTGATGTTTTTGATCATACTGTCATGATAAACAGGAGGGACTGTTAGGTTGAAGAAACTGTTATTAATTATTTTGTTATCACTCCTGTATGATCAGCAATGAATGTAAATATGTATATATATTATTTTGTTTTCCCCTAGCCTCATACTTTAGATTATATTAATAATAGCATTCCCACCTTAGCAAAACCAGAACTTTCTCTCACCTCCCTATTACTCTTGCGCCTCCCACTGACTATAAATAAAGGAGTCAAGGGGAACCACCCTTTGTAACACATTCTGCTGTAGTTTGCATTGCAGAGAGTGTGGGTACCCTTGCAAGTAAAACTGTAACCTGTGTGTGTCTCATAAATGTGGAGTTGGGGTGGAAACGCCGGGCGCTTTCCCCAACAGATTCTGACCCTCCAGGACTGGAATTGGGTAAAGCTCCTATGTTAACACCAGTTATTGTATCTCACAAGTCTTGGGCTGTGGGCAAAATTGCAAAAACACAGAGCTGGACACCACAGCACTGCCCAATGTGCCACTAATGCAGAGCAACAATGCAAGGTCATTTATGTTTTATCTAAACACTGACGTTTACTGAACTTAACAATTATGGATTGAAATCAAGCATTTGAAGACAAAGCGAGCTACTGAGTATGTAACATAATCAATTTCAAGGAGAAAATGTAGGGGGTAACCACAGTCAGACGCCCTCCTATTAACCTACCTTTCCATTCAGGGTGGTGGCACTGGCATCCTGTCGCTCCTCGTTCATGGGCTGGATGATGGTCCATTCGTTGGCTTCTTGGTCGTATCACTCGATTATGATTAGAGGCGAGAAGCGTAAATGGCCACCCATTACATAGATGGAACCATTAATTACGGCCACGCTAACATTTCAGTGGCACCAGTGCATCGGTGCCATGTGCTGCCATGTCCGTGCGACGGGGTCAAATCTGCGTACAATTGTGGCCATCAAAACCCCCAAAACAATACACGAAGCCATTTAAGTACACACTGCCATGGGCGGACTGGCGAGTCTCCTGCCCCTCCGTTACATCGACCCAGTGGTCGGCCCGGGTGTCATAGGCTTCAATCCAATTGGTTTTGTGGAAATTCCAGCCACCAATGGCCAATAAGATGTCAGCGGGCAGGAGTGGGCGGATCAGTGGCCTTTCTTTTTCTTTTAGTGTGTGTGGGGAGCCACAGCCCCATCCCTCAGGACATGAAGCAGACACGGAGGAGGCCCGGAACCCAGACCGCCAGAGGCCCCCCAGGGCATGGGAGCCCCCGGAGGACCACCGCAGGGAGAATAGCAGCCCCTCACCCAGAAAAGGGCAGAGGAGAGCTCCGGAGGGAGGCCATCCGGCAGCCACCGTGCAGGAGCCCCAGGGGGCTGTGGCGGCGAGCTCGCAGGCTCCACTGGCGGCCGGCCCCACCACGGCAAACCAGGCCCTGGGCCCAGAGATCCAAGGGCCCCCCTACCCCCCAGCAAGGGCCCGACAGAGCCAGGAGGGCCAAATCCCGCCAGGCAACCGCCGAGGGCGAGCCAGCACCCACCCGAGCACCCAGCCCCGGACATCGAGAACCACCAACGCACCAGCGGCCGGGGGCCCCATCCACCGGCAGGGAGTGTGGCGGGGGGGAATAGAGCCCGAGATGTTATTTCGGGTGGAGTCTAGGACCCAACCTGACACATGCGTATAGACAAACAGGCACACATACACAAGCATACGTTCCCACCCTCATGCACACATAAACAAATATTTACACATTCACCCAACATAGAGATACACAGAAATGAACGCTGTACACATACTCTCACTCCCCATATATACTCTATGTGGACCCCATTTTTGTCCTCTGGCGAGGAGACCAGAAGACCACCCCAGACCCCGCAGCAGCCGAGAAGCGCACCAGCCCAGACCCCGACCAGACGGCCAGATCAGTGGCCTTTCAAAGTCAGATTGTGGACTTTTATCGTCGAGATCATATATGATCTTCAATACATCACTGATAATTGGCCTGCACGCCGCATTGGCCTTCACCAGATCGTTAGCTTTGACGATCTTCATAAAGTACGCCGGATCCATACGAGCCATGCGAACCTACACAGGAAACAAGAATGAGAGAATTTCCATGAGTTCCTTTGTGCTTTCTGTGAATCTCTGGAGATGAGCAATTTCTAACATTAAGAATACAGCAGTAAGTGCAAATTTTAATTTCTTTAGCTGAAGCCATTTACATAGAAAGTCTCAGATGTGTCAGCTAACACTTGTTTAATGTAAGATATTTGAGTGTGTTGTTTTCCATTATTTGTTACACTCTCCTCCCAGGTGTAATACCTGGAAGCCTTGGTTGTAGACTTATCGGACATGGAAATGGAGGTTCGGTCTCTAGCTACAGTAATAAGGACTTCACTCAATGAGCATTCTATTGTTATATACACAAGTCAATGCGAACATAGTATAACTATACTCACCTTGGGCAACAGAACTGAAATGTGGGCCTCTCGGGTGGCAGGCTCGTGCTCGATCCACTGGAGGATGGCCTCAAACACCGCATCTTCCTGTTTCACATTCAGCTCATCCTTCTCAATAATGTCGCAAAGTTCTTGCAGGGACAGATCTATGAACTCCTCTGAGATGCTGGCAACCTCCTTGAAGTTCTTAAGGATAAAGCTGAAAACAGACTGGTGCAGCTCGCTGAGGCCGTAACCATCGGCAGTTTTTAAAAGGCCAATGCAGTTCTGAAGGCAGAGCTGCTCATGCAGGAAATCACAGCAGCGCTGCACGATGCCCAGGACACTGAGATAATCAGCAGCTGCCAGGAGGTTCTCCACATTGTCAGCTGTGATGACCACAGAGTACGTGTAGGCGTACTCTATGACCTGCCTCAGTGTTTCTGGGGAAATGCCTGGGAGTTGGTACTCTCGCTTTCCTGAATCACTCCAGCCACTGGCGAACAGAGCCCTGAAACACAATCCAGAAGTGACTCATCTAATAAATATGGGTTTTGCAGGCAAAGTTAAATAAGGGGTTTTATAAATCTTCTGAACCAGGGACCCCCATATGGAAATCTACCAGAGATAAGGACCCTCTGCTACAGATGATCAAATAGGCATCTAAGAACTAGGGACCAGGGGCTTTAATTCTTATTTTTCCAACATTAGCTCCCCCTTTAATATTTTTCACTTGGGCTGGTGGCCAAGTGCCCCGGAATACTTTGTTTTGCCTGTTTGACATGGTCCCCTTTTCATATCTATACCATTATTATTGTTGTTATTATTATTATTATTATATGTTAAAAATTAAGGTGGTACACTTAGAAATATTTCTGATCAGCACTGACCTACATTAACATAATTTAATATAATATATATTAATATAAACGTTCTGTCATCGTAGAGCCTTATTGCCAAGGAGAAATCATTGCTAACGAGAGATAAAAACTGACTCCTTGCTGTTTTGGCATCGTCATATATGGGTCACAGCTACTTACTGGAAGTAGGAGCTACAGCCACACAGAATCACTCTATGGGCGTTGAACTGAACACCGTCTGTGATGAGGACCACGTCACAAAGCTGTCCTGCCAGCCGAAGCTTGTTGAACACTTCGAATGCCGGGGACATCAGTACTCGCTCCATGTCGTGTGCCATCATTATTCAAAAATGTGGATGTCTCGTCTCTTTCTCCTTTTTATATCATGTAATGACCAGCAACGGACGTGTACATCAGCATAGTGACGATATGTTCTAAAACGCAAACACTGCGCTTTTGTGTCAGTGTCCTAACATACTGATTTTTTTTATTTTTATTCATCTATATTTGCGATTCGAAATTGATTGACCAGATAGTCATGCGCCCTGCTTTTTATTTTTAACAAAATGTGGAAGCCAATGAGAGACTTGCCGATCAAGTTTTCTAACACAGCTACTTTTGAAAAACCGACTTATCCCAGATGAGTTTCACCGGCATTAACTCATTCAAGATGAGGCATCTGATCTCAGATAATTTAATATTACGTAAAATACACCGGTAGGAAAATACCCCCAGTTACAAATTTATTGTGAAAAAATATTTTGTTTGCACAATCAGCTGTACAAGAAGACCAAGTGAAATGTTTTTGGTACATGTATACTATGTTCATCTCAGAATTTATGTTTTAGTTTTGCATTATGTATGAATAGTCAAATCACAAATTCCCCAGATTAAAACACCAATAAATCTAAAATTATTAAATGTATAATATTTTGTCCTCCTGTCTTTTCACTTCGGTTAAGATTCCACAAATTAAAAAAAAATGTACCCTGAATGTACCCTTCACATCTATTTCAGCGAGGCTGCAGAATCATGTGTCGTTAATCGACGTGGGAAATTGCAGCGGGAATGAAACCGTTTCATTTTCATTTGAGAATAGCTTTGTATATTATGTATAAGAATATAAGAAATTCACAAACGAGAGGAGGCCATTTGGCCATCAAGCTCATTTGGGGAGAAGTTAACTAATAGCTCAGAGTTGTTAAAATCTTATCTAGTTCTGATTTAAAGGAAACCAGGGTTTTAGCTTGTGCTACACTAACAGGAAGACTATACCATACTCTAACTACATGCTTTGTAAAGAAGTGCTTCCTCAAATTTGTTTTAAAATGTCCTCCCGCTAATTTCCAGTTATGGCCACGAGATCTGGTATTTAAACTAATATTAAAATAGCCATTTGGCTGAACAGCATCCAGACCTGTTAGAATCTTATACACCTGGATCATGTCCCCCCATAGTCTCCTTTGCTCGAGGCTAAACAGATTCAGCTCAGCTAACCTCTCCTCATAAAACATTCCTCTAAGACCAGGAATTATTCTCGTGGCCCTACGTTGCACCTTTTCCAAGGCAGCAGTGTCCTTCTTAAGGTATGGTGACCAAACCTGCACACAATATTCTAGGTGGGGTCTTACCAAGGAATTTATACGCTGCTCAAAAAATTAAAGGAACACTTTGAAAACACATCAGACATCAATGGGGAAAAAAATCATGCTGGATATCTATACTGATGTAGACTGGGTAATGTGTTAGGAATGAAAGGATGCCACATCGATTGATGGAAATGAAATTATCAACCTACAGAGAGCTGAACTCAAAGCCACCACGAAAATCAAAGTGAAAAATGATGCGGTAGGCTAGTCCATTGGCTGTCATTTTATTACAGTAGCTCAGAATCATACTCAGTAGTTTGTATGCCCCCCACATGGTTGTATGCATGCCTGACAATATCGATCCATGGTCCTAATGAGACCACGGATGGTGTCCTGGGGGGGGATCTCCTCTCAGATCTGGACCAGGGTATCTCACAGCTTCTGGACAGTCTGAGGTGCAACCTGGTGCCATTGGATGGATGAAACATAATGTCCCAGAGGTGTTATATTGGATTTAGGTCAGGCGAGCGTGGGGGGCAGTCAATGGTATCAATTCCTTCATCCTCCAGGAACTGCCTACATGCTCTTGCCACATGAGGCCGGGCATTGTCGTGCACCAGCATAGGGTCTAACAGTGGGTTCAAGGATTTCATCCTGATACCTAATGGCAGTCAAGGTGCCGTTGTCTAGCCTGTAGAGGTCTGTGCGTCCCTCCATGGATATGCCTCCCCAGACCATCACTGACCCACCACCAAACCGGTTGTACTGTAATACGGTGGCCCTCAGCGGCTGGATTTACAGTGAGAAAGACTACCCCAAATGCAGTGGAACAACACGTATTTATTTTCCATGCAGCTCTTCTTACAAGCATCTCACACGTCGAGCGTCTTCACAGCAAAAAAGAAAAAAAAAAAAAAAAAAACCCTCTAATGACAACTGGCAGCCTTCAATACTTTCAGCTGTCACAGACTAAACCATTCTTCCACTCACAGGTAATTTCTTAAATCCCCCCCTTCCACCATAGTACACAACACATCAACCTACATAAATAAATATACAACTACATTTCACATTTTCATATTAATAAACATCTTCCTCTTTAATCTTACCCAAAAAACCCATATTATAAAACCCCAAACCCCAGCACAAAAGATTCCCCACCCTTCCTTAAGCCATGGTCTCTCCCGGAACCTTTAAATGGTGTCTGGACCCCAGGGAAATATTTGCCCAAACACCTTGGAGAGAACACAGGAAAGAAAGGTGAGTAACTACATCTTACAATTACTTCTTTGCACCCCCTTTAATTCTAGATCTTTCACCCCCACCCATCTGCATTAGTTGTCCTTACTGGTAAACCTTATTCTCCCTCAATCACCATTCCTTTTCACAGACACCACCACCTTCCTTGATGAGGAGCCGCTGTGCAGTATCTGAAACAAGGCTACCAACTGATTTTAAAATTCCCAATAAATATTCAATAAATAAACTTTGTTTGCAACTGTTCTGTGCAAATCCATGGTTAAAGTCCGAAGCTAAATAAAGTGCTGTTATTAAAAAGGAGGATGTGCTGCTAACGTGCTATACAAATTACAATATAAATAATAGTAAGGGAGTCCTCTTCCTTACACTGGTCATGCTGAACAATGCTGCAGGCAGCATAATGTTCTCCATAGGCTCTCCAGACCCTTTCACATCTGTCACATGTGCTCAGGATGAACCTGCTCTCATCTGTGAAAAGCACAGGGTGCCAGTGGCAGACCTGCAAATTCTGGTATTCTATGGCAAATGGCAATCGAGCTCCATGGTGCTGGGCAGTGAGCACAGGGCCCACTAGAGGACGTTGGGGCCTCAAGCCACCCTCATGAAGTCTGTCTCTGACCAAACAATCAGAAACATTCACACCAGTGGCCTGATGGAGGTCATTTTGTAGGGCTTCAGCAGTGTTCATCCTGTTCCTCCTTGCACAAAGGAGCAGATACCGGTCCTGTTGATGGATTAAGGACCTTCTATGGCCCTCTCCAGCTCTCCTAGAGTAACTGCCTGTCTCCTGGGATCTCCTCCATGCCCTTGAGACTGTGCTGGGAGACACAGCAAACCTTCTGGCAATGGCACGTATTGATGTGCCATCCTGGAGGAGTTGGACTACCTGTGCAACCTCTGTAGGGTCCAGGTATCGCCTCATGCTACCAGTAGTGACACTGACCGTCGCCAAATGCAAAACTAGTGAAAAAACCACCAGAAAAGATGATGAGGGAAAAATGCCAGTGGCCTCCACCTGTTAAACCATTCCTGTTTTGGGGGTCGTCTCATTGTTACCCCTCTAGTTCACCTGTTCATAATTTCATTAGCACCAAAGCAGCTGAAACTGATTAACCACCCCCTCCACTACTTAACTGACCAGATCAATATCCCAGAAGTTTAATGGACTTGATGCTATACTCTAATTAAAAAGTGTTCCTTAAATTTTTTTGAGCAATGTATAATCGTAGCATCACTTCCCTTGTCTTAAACTCCACACACCTAGAGTTGTAACCCAACATCCTATTGGCCTTTTTATTGCTTCCCCACACTGGCGAAAGTGGGACATGGAAGCATCAACATACACACCGAGATCTTTCTCATAATCAGCTACCTTTATTTCAGTGGGACCCGTAAAATATCTGTACTTTATATTTCTGCTCTCTGAATGATTATCTTACATGTATCTACTGTATGTTAAATTTCATCTGACAGGTATCAGCCCAGTCGCTAATTAAATCCAGATCCCGTTGTAGCCTCTCCGCTGCTAGATCAATATCTGCTACGCCACCCACCCTGGTGTCGGCCCATAGCCGTCTTCCCCCTAATAAAACCCCAGTTTTCCCCGTATTCTACCTCCCTGCTTCGTCCTTCCCTGCCTCCTTCCTGCCAGCCTGCCCGTTCGCACACGCAAACTCTGACACCCACAATATAATATTGTGTACAGTACATACTGTAATCAATCCAGAGGTAACATCACTTCTCCAAATTCAAGTTGCCAGTTATGTTTACTGTAGGTCCCAGGGGAAGGGGCTGCACTAAACCAGTATTTCAATTGATTACGAAAAACCTTAGTGCTTAATTAGTAATCACAGATGGTTGCAGCGGAATTTCTGAAGAGAACCGTCAAACGAGAACGAAGGAGTATATTCAAACAACATTTATCCAAAATGGGAAATTTATGACGCTTTCACAAACTAGATAATATAAAAAAGAGAACTTTATTTTAAGTATGCAATGTCAGGAGAAGATTCAACTCCGACCTCCAGCAGAGCTTCTCCCATGTCCTGGAGGACGCAGGGGACATTGAGTCCGAATGGGCCTTGTTCCATGCCTCCGTTGTGGAGGCGGCTGACTGGAGCTGTGGCCGTAAGGTGGTCGGTGCCTGTTGTGGCGGCATTCCCCGAACCCGCTGGTGGACAGCGGTGATGAAATGATGGAATGCGGCTTCGGCGGTCGTCGAGGCAAAAACTCAGGTGTGGGAGGAGCTTAGCGAGGCCATGGAAAATGACTTCCGGACAGCCTTGACTTCAAAGACCTCGATCCCACCAACACACCTTCCAATGAGGAAGCAGAGTCTGGGGAAAAAAAGAGGTGTCAATAGAAACTCACTGTATATTATAGGGAAAGAATTCGGGGTTGGGGGTGTAAATGAGGTTACGTACTGGGCATGCTGTTGTGGGCAGATGGGTTTCTCTCCTCCTTGGTGGCCGTTAGGGACTAACGAGGTGAAGCGTATTTTATGATGCGGGGGTGCGCAGGCACTACGCAGCAGCTGAAGTGTTTTCTGGCTCTGCTCATGTCCTGCGCACGATACCAGCTGCCTGTCCCCGCATCATAACACTCCACCTTGTTAGTTACCCTAAACCCATCGTGGCCGCCCATCACAAACAGGAGGTCGTCCACCACTGCGATGCCAAATTCACTGCGCGGTGTGGACATGGGGGCCACAGCATGCCAGCGGTTTGTGGTAGGGTCATAGACCTCCATGGTCTGCAGGTCATCAGGCCTGTTGATACCGCCCACCTGAGAGATGCCAAAGATTCATTATCACTTGGTTGCCAAAAGGATGGGCAAACATCAACTTTCCCAAAGTCATGAACTCTTAAGCAATTTTCACCCTATGAAGGCAGGCTCTTTAGAACCTCCCATTGTCTATAAATGACACAAGCTTATATACACATGTCAACCTATATGCAATGAAAACATGGATTTGGGCAACAGAATACTTGTATGATTCGGTGAAAACTGTGAGCCTTCAAAAATGACTCCTTATGCTAATATATTTTGCTTTTTTATTGTTATTACTTAAAACGAACACTTGAAGCTAATCAGACACTGAAAAAAACAACAATCTGACCAATTATATCTGGAACTAGGGAAAATAATTAATAAAAAATCTAAACTTTACAGCCCGAGCTAGTAGCAGAGACCCCCAGCAGATCCATTTATAACCCAGAAATAAATGCAGGGAGGCTAAAGAGGGTAGCATATATGTTTTTTATGTGTATTAAGATAAGCCTTTGCAGCAGGTATTTCTGGCATTTAACTGTTTTGTTTGGTTTAAATGCATCACAATGAAAGACACAGCAGCAAAGACAAAAAAACCATGAGTCTTACAGGTAAAATGTGAGATTTGACACAGAAAGGAATCACTCACCGCATAGATCTTCCCTCTATACGCCGTGACTCCAAGGCTGTGACGGGGAGTGCTCATTGGAGTGATCAAGCTCCATTCATTAGTGAGGGGGTCAAAGCACTCCACTGTAGAAAGGCTCTCTGTTCCACTGTGGCCCCCACAGATGTATATCTATGAAAAACAATTTAACTGTGAACACCGTTATACTGTATATGACTGGGGTTTGGAGGTTACAGATGAAGTTCATTGTGACTCAAAAATAAAAGTATATGCTATGCATAGTGTATGACAGGGTTCCCCAGTTCCGGTCCTGGCGGAACACAGTTTGCAGATTTCCCTTCTCAAACACACCATAATCAGCTAATTTTCAGGTTTAGTATGGCTGTTTGAAAAGGGAAATCTGCAAAGAGTTTTGAATTCTGCTCCGCCAGGAACAGAATAAAGGAAACCTGACATGGGAACACCATTTCATCTATCTCACAAGTCTTGGATATGACACCACAGCACTACCCAATGTGCCCCTAATGGAGACCAATAATGCATTTATGCAAATACTTAAATTTATTGAACATAGTAATTATGGATTAAAATCAGCAATCTGAAGAGAAAGAGAACTTATGATTGAGTAAAATACTCAATTTCAAGGGGAAAATGAAGGTAAACACAGGCAGACGCCCTCCCATTACCCTACCTTGCCATTCAGGGTGGTGGCACTGGCATCGTTTCGCCTCTCATTCATGGGCTCGATCTGGGTCCATTTGTTGGTTACTGGGTTGTACCGCTCTACTTTATTGAGGGGCCTGAAACCAATATGGCCACCCATGGCGTAGATGAACCCATCAAGCACGACCACACTAATATTGCAGCGCTGCCAGTGCATTGGGGCCATCTGCTGCCATGCTCGTGTGATCGGGTCATATCTGCGCACGGTATTAATAGAGTTTTGGCCATCAAACCCCCCAATGCAGTACACAAATCCATTGGTACACCATGCCATGACCAGCTAGGTTGGTCTGCTCCTCCTGCGTGATATCCACCCAGCGGTCGGCCCGTGTGTCATACGCATCGATGCAGTTGGTAGTGCGCATGTTCCAACCACCAACAGCCAGCAAAATGTCAGAGGGCAAGCGTGGGCGGATCAGCGGGTTCTCAAAGTCAGAGAGTGGACTTTCGTCAAGATCATAGATGACCTTTAAGACATCGCTGATAATTCGCCTGCACGCCGCATTGGCCTTCAATAGATCGTTGTTTTTGACGATCTTCATAAAATATTCTGGATCCATACGAGCCATGCGAACCTACACAGAAATCAAGAATGAGAGAATTCCCATGAGTTCCTTAGTGCTTTCTGTGAATCTCTGGAGATGAGCAATTCCTAACATTAAGGATACAGCAGGAAGTGCAAATTTTAATTTCTTTAGCTGTAGCCATTTACATAGAAAGTCTCAGATGTGTCAGCTAACACTTATTTTATGTCAGTGTGTTGTTTTCCATTATTTGTTACACTCTCCTCCCAAGTGTAATACCTGGAAGCCTTGGTTATAGACTTATGGGACATGGAAATGAAGGTTCAGTCTCTAGCTACAGTAATAAAGACTTCACTCAATGAGCATTCTATTGTTATATACACAAGTCAATGCGAACATAGTATAACTATACTCACCTTGGGCAACAGAACTGAAATGTGGGCCTCTCGGGTGGCAGGCTCGTGCTCGATCCAACGGAGGATGGCGTCAAACACCACATCTTCTTCTCTGACATTCAGTTCATCCCGCTCCATGATGTCACAAAGTTCTTCGAGCGTGAGTTCTAGGAAATCGTTTGATGTGATGGCAACCTCCTTAAAGTTCTTCAGGAGGAATTTGAATGCAGACTGGTGCAGCTCATTGAGGCAGTAGACTTCTCCGATTTTGACAAGCCCAACACAGTTGTCAAGGCAGAGATGCTCATGCAGGAAGTCACAGCAGCGCTGTACGATGCCCAGGACACTGAGATAATCAGCAGCTGCCAGGAGGTTCTCCACATTGTCAGCTGTGATGACCACAGAGTATGTGTAGGCGTACTCGATGACCTGCCTCAATGTTTCAGGGGAAATGCCTGGGAGTTGGTACTCCCGCTTTCCTGAATCACTCCAGTCACTGGCGAACAGAGCCCTGAAACACAATCCAGAAGTGACTCATCTAATAAATATGGGTTTTGCAGGCAAAGTTAATTAAGGGGTTTTCTAAATCTTCTGAACCAGGGACCCCCAAATGGAAATAAACCAGAGATAAGGACGCCCTGCTACAGATGATCACATAGGCATCAAAGAACTAGGGACCAGGGGCTTTAACTCTTATTTTTCCAACAGTAGCTCCCCCTTTAATATATTTTAGTTGGGCTGGTGGGCAAGTCCCCCGGAATACTTTGTTTTTCCTGTTTGACATGGTCCCCTTTTTATATATTTATACCATTATTATTGTTATTATTATTATTATTATTATTATTATTATATGGTAAAAGTTAAGGTGGTACACTTATCAGAAATATTTCTGATCAGCACTGACCTACATTAATATAATTTAATATAATATATATTAATATAAACTTTCTGTCATCCTAGAGCCTTATTGCCAAGGAGAAGTCATTGCTAATGAGAGATAAAAACTGACTCCTTGCTGTTTTCGCATCTTCATATATGGGTCACAGCTACTTACTGGAAGTAGGAGCTACAGCCACACAGAATCACTCTATGGGCGTTGAACTGAACACCGTCTGCGATGAGGACCATGTCACAGAGCTGTCCTGCCAGCCGAAGCTTGTTGAACACTTCGAACGCCGGGGACATCAGTACTCGCTCCATGTCGTGTGCCATCATTATTCAAAAATGTGGATGTCTCGTCTCTTTCTCCTTTTTATACCACTCGAAATGACGTACATACGTTCTAATACGCAAAAACCGCACTTTTGCGTCACAGTGTTCTAAGATACCGTAACGTTTATTTTTAAATCTATATTTGAGATTCGAAATTGATTGGGGGGAAATATTTTCTATGCGCAATCAGCTGTACAAGAAGAACAAGTGAAATGTTTTTAATATCACTTTTGGTAAATGTATACCGTGCTTATCTTAGCATTTACGTTTTGTATTATGTATGAATTGTCAAATCACGAATTCCCGAAATAAATAAAATAGTTCCTTAATTAATAAAAAAAAAAAAAATCATATTTTTTCTCCTCAGCTGCGTTTCTAAAACTGAAAAACAAAAACGGTCCTTCACATGTCTGTCAGGAACGAGGTTAAAGTTCGTATCTTATTCCCTAGTTTCCACCTTAAACATAAGCCACTGAGCAACAAATGTCCACAGGACATTATTTTATGGGCTAAATCTGGTCGGCTCGTTGTGGCCTTTATTTAGAACAAAAATGGTCCTTGAAAATTGGGCTGCGTAGTCCGTCTGTTTTGGTCCACATTTAGCACAAGGCGGACGTATTTATCGGACCGCATATATCCCCAATACAGTCATCAAAACGTATTGCAGCAAGTGTGGAATTATCACAATGATTATTGTGCTGTGTACACTTCACCCAAATCCTGAACGCTATTGCATATAATCGATTATATATTATAGAGCAGTTATGTTACAATCAAGGTACAGTGTGCAATATCACTCCATGTGCTATTGACCATTTTCCTGTTTTATGATCTTTTCTTGAGAAATCGTTTTTTTTTTTTTGTAATTCCTCACTTCTGCCGAGTTTTTTTATTATTATTATTTTTCATGCTATACTATATACAAACGTTGTACAAGTACATCTTAGGATATAGTTCACTGTGACAATATAAATGGTAGGATGGAACTGAAACAGCAACGACTGTGTTTATGTAATTATTTAGGTCTGTGTATAATATCTTACTGTATCTAAAATCCCAAAGTAAATTAATTACTTTTACCCACCCACACACACACAAGACATATTAAGGATTGTACATTAACATATTTTATCGTAAAAAAAAACTGTTGTCCGAAACATACTGAATTTAACTGGATATAGATATATGCACACACAAACAAACATAATAACTAACATATAAATATAACGTTAAATATAAAACAAGCACACACAGAAGTCAAAATATGACATACATATAAAATGTATGGTCGGTTGATGGCCAGTTTTTCGCTGGTACTTGTGACTAGTGACATGGTGTATTGCAACAGCAATAAAGGGTTCTCATCATCATCTCATCATCAAATAGAACTTTAAATAAATATAACTTTAAATATAAAACAAGCACGCACAGAAGTCAAAATAAGACATACATATAAAATTATTATATTAAATAAGTATAAAAGGCAGATACAATTAAAATAAGGCATTCCTAAATGACACAATTAACATGATTGCACTTTGCACAACACACAGTGATATGAAATAATTGTCATCTATATCAGGACCTTCCTTGACTTCCTTGATGCAAAGTCATCAATAATGTCATCATATGAAATCTGGCCAGCAATTGCATGATTAATGCTGATGATAGCAAGGCCAGTGAGGCGTTCTTGAGACATAGTGGACCTCAGATATGTCTTCACAAGTTTCAGCTTTGAAAAGCTCCTCTCTGCTGAAGCCACAGTTACAGGTAGAGTAACTGCAATTCTCAGAGCAATGCACAAATTTGGGTATATTTCTGAGAGTTCGCTGTCATGCACAAAGTTCAGCAGCTCAAGACAGGTCATAGATTTTGATGGTAAGTCAGACGAATTCTTAATCTCCTGTGCAAGCTCTCCGGCATCCAAGTCTGATTGGTCCTGAAAAAGCTAAGTAGCACCGAGGGTCTTACACTGTTCAGTGAGGTCATCATTTGAGAGATTTGGAAAATGTGTCAGTCCTCCAAATTTCTGTCCCACATTTTCCAATGTGGTGAATCTCTCTTGGATGGAAGACACTGCAGCATCAACAACAACATTAAAAAAGGTCACCTCCAGGTTCTTTAAGTCATCACTCAATGGCTCATCAAATGATTTGTGAGAGAAGTGCCGCTTTGTAGTTCTCTGTCTTTTCTGCTGTAGAACAGCCTCTACGTTCATGTCCTCACACATATCTTTGGCTGACATTTGTGCAGATGCAAAGCCTGTTGCCCTGTACTTGCGGAGACCTCTCTCTGTCTTTTTGAGGAGATTGCCCGCTACATCCACATGCATGTTGGGAGACTGCATGAGCTTGCTCACATGGTGGGTTTGGTTCAGGATGTCACACCACACCACTGTACAAATGCTGAATCTGTCTGATCCCACCTCCTCCTCAATGACTGACTGCAAGTGCCTTTCTGGACACGGTTAATATGCTCTTGCATTATGGGATCAAACCTTGCCATGAGTTCAACTTCTTTTAGAAAATTGCCATTTGATGGAGAAAACAATGTTTCTGTGTGTCCCCTTAGTGCTTAATTTCTGATTGCGAGAGACTGAGTGATAATAGTGAGACGAGTCAGCGCCGCTCTCCATCTTATTTTCTCAGCCTGCAGAAGTGCCATCTCTTGTTTGTTAATTGTTTCACCATTTTTAATCCTCACTACCAGCTCTTTCCATGCTTTCATGGAGTTATGGTGTTCAGGACTATTGTCACGTGAGGTGAGAAGAGAACTGGCATGCTTCCAATCTATCAGCCCAGAACTTGTTAAACGGATGTGTCTTTTAGAAAACAAAAAAAAGCAAAAAAGGCTGTTGTTTTTCTCAGAATATACTAGCCAGCTTTTAGGCATCTTTTCACCGCTAACTAGTGTTTTCTTAAAATACTGCTGGTGGCAACTTCTTCCATCACCCTCATTTCTAGGAAAAACAAAGTCAGGTGCTACCTTACTTGGTCCTTTGCAAAACCAGCGGTATTCGAATGCTGTCAGTGATATCTGAAGGCCAGTTTGCAGGTTCTGTAGGCATGGGCTTATCCTCAGGGGGTTCAGCTCCAGGCATTTCTATGAGCATACATTTGCATTAGCATACACAAGTTATTTTGAATACACAGCATTCATGGTGGCGGAACAGTCTTTGCAAAATATTTTGCCACACACACACTCAGGCAACGCACAATCACACCTGAAGTGGCTGCTATTGGCTCTTCATCCTCGGGATCAGACATTTGTGGAGACACATATGTGGCTGAGGAGGTGGACGGCTCCTCATCTTGGGCGGTGGCAGTGGCAGAGGGTGCTCCAAAATGTTTCAGAAGTGCCCCTGAATAGAAACCCACTATAAAACTCTGATACATGCATGCATCATTTTCATGTTTAAAACAAACATATGATTTTGCCCAATTTATCAAATATTCAGAATTATATGTATAACAAGCATTTAATTGAATAGGCTATCACAACATCGCTGTTTGGAAGCAATGCATTACTCTGTAATTACACTAAGGTGACTTTCCTAAATAATGCAGCCTTATAGTGTAAGGGATTTTTTTTGCTAAGTCAGCTAGACTACAACAGAATTCTGTCGTCCGGTTTTCGCATAAGATAGTATGCAAACGGCTAACAAACAGCCATTATAATTCGTCATACACTGAGAATAGGACACAAATCAAAAGTACTTGTCCATCTTCCATCTGTGTTAATTTTGCACTCCAATATCAACACCCATCCCCCAGCCCGAGAGTCTGGTGCTTTTGTGTTTGTTTCTTTGTTTTTATTTTGCTTTATTTTGCGTGCTGGTTATTTGACGCCACTCCAGCCAGCCGGAGAATCCCCCGCCGCCCCGCCCATCCTCTCTCCTCTCCGCCCCTCCCCTCTCCTCCCTGTGTGGCAGGCAGCAGGCACACCCCACAAATGGAGTGTACCCTCACTCCCCACAATAGGGCAATATAAAACCAGTCAGTGCCCATGAAATCCCAAAAATGCGCTGGCATGATGTCGGGGCAGCATGGGAGTGCAAAAAAAAATATATATTTTTTTGCCGATACCCATGATGCTATGAGGCACCAACAACCTTACGGCCACAGCTCCACACTGTTGCCTCAATAATGGAGTCCTGGGACATGGTTCATTCAGGCTCAATATCCCCTGACTATCTGGGGATGCAAGAGAAGTTCTGCCGGAGATGTGAGTTAAAGATTTCCTGGAGGAGGACCTCCGCCAGACACTCCCTATGCACCATCACCAGTGCTTGGTCCCATACATCCATCCATCCATCCATCCATTGTCCAAACTGCTTAACCTACTGGGTTGCGAGGGGGTCCAGAGCTTATCCCGGAAGCAATGGGCATGAGGCAGGGAACAACCCAGGATGGGGGGCCAGCCCATTGCAGGGCACACTCACACACCATGCATTCACACATGCACATCTACGGGCAATTTAGCATGCTTGGTCCCCTTGTTAAATATTGAGATTGGGAAAATCTATTGTAGCATTATTTTTAGGGGATTTCCCCAGTCCTAGTCAACTCCATTTCCTGGATGGAACCGTGAGACAGTCAGAGAGACAAACCAAGAAACAAAACTAACGGTGGGTGTTTTCGAATATTATGACTTATGACAAAAATAAATATTTATTAAAATAAGATTTCAGTTTGTACTTTATTCAATTTTTCACATTTCTCATGTTCTGAAAGGGCAACTCTGATGGAATTTTATGCATTGAAATAAAGAAATGACTTGAATTATGAATTTACAGAGTGTACAATATTTCAATTTGAAAATACTGTTGACTGTAGCAATGCCAATGTAGGCCCATACAACTGTAAATAAGAGGGTTCCTTTTTTATTCAGTTTCTTTAATGTGCAAAAGGAACATATCAGTTCAGTCGTGTCATTTGCAAAACATGAAGATTAGAGTTTACACCTGTTCTGTATATTACACAATTAAATGTAATACTGTGACCTGGTTTGAACCCATATGAGACACAGTTTGTTCCGTGCTTTTGGGTTACACGATCAATCTCCTCCCCCGCCTGCAAATTTTATTTGTTCAGACCAAATGTGCCAACTTGAGTGAGGATTGATAGTTTGATCAATGAAGCCATGCATCTCCAGGTAATGGGGGCACATTACCTGCATTGTGAGGGATTGTCAGTTAGGGCACTACGGCCATGTGGCGCATTTCCCTGAGGGTGATCCGGGTCGCAGGATCCTCATTGCTGAGGACCCAAGCGGCTGGACCAGACCAAGGGGACGCCCACGTACATGTAACACCTACTGTAGCTGTGGCAGATGGATGGCCGATGGATTGGTAGAACTGGACCGTGTATTTGCCTGGGGGATCGCCGGCCAGGATCCCGAGGAGATTCGCTGTGTGGTGGTTGACTTCATACATACAGATTCGATTTTATATCTTACATGAAATGCAAAACACAACAATAATCCTGATGTAGTTTTCTGAAAATCTGTAACAATAGAGTGAAGGAACTGATCAAAGGCTGGGTTACTCATATATGGTATGATGAATACAATTAAGTGTTTGTTTAACCCTTTAGCTAAAAAACACACACACAAATTCCATAGCACAACTGATTATATATATTTTATATATTTTAATCATCCAGCGATATTGTTTAACGTTGTTTCGTTGTTCACATTTCGTGGTGTGTCAACAATGATCAATGAAAAACAAATTAAATTGTTGTTATTCCAGTCCTCCTGCCTGTCGTCTGCCTCAGTCTGTCTGTGGCTGAAGGAGCACAGATGCCCTCCCCAGCTTCCAGATGTCTCTGTATGGTAAAGTGCAGCAGTGTCTATTGGTATCATGGTCTCAGAAAAGAACAGCAGAAAATGACAGGAACAAATGTCCATCATCTGATACTCGGACTCCTGGTGACAGACAAGTAGTCTCTTCCCGCCTCCCAGCCCAGCATTCACCAAATAGCTATAGAGACACTGTTGCATATGCATGAGCTCCTACATAATTGTTAGACTGAACATGTTTCCTTTGTGTGGTTACATTGCAGCATTCTTAGAAAACTAAGAAAGTATCCCAGTGTTCTGTAAGCACTGTACATTTTAGGGAAAGAATTTGAGGGGGGGTGTACTTGAGGTTACCCACCAGGCAGGTGGGTTTATCTCCTCCTGGGTGGCCATGGGGCTACCGAGGTGCAGCGTGCTGTACGATGCAGGGGTGCGCAGGCACTACGCAGCAGCTGAAGTCTCTGTTGGCTCTGCTCATGTCCTGGGCGCTAAACCAGCTGCCTGTCCCCGCATCGTAACACTCCACCTTGGTTGTAACCCAGACGTCATCAGAGCCGCCCATCACAAACAGGAGGTCATCCACCACTGCGATGCCAAAACGGCCTCGTGCCGTGAACATGGGGGCCACAGCACGCCAGTGGTTCATCGCAGGGTCATAGGCCTCGACGCTCCGCAGGTAATGTGACCCGTTGGAACCGCCCACCGGGGAGACACCAAAAGCAAGTGATCACTCAGGTACCAAAAGGATAAGCAAATATCAGCTTTACCAAAGTCTCAAACTTTTCAGGAATTTTAGTCCTATGAAAGCAGGCTTCCATTGTCTCACAAGCTTATAACTCATTTGTGTTAAAGACACGTGAACCTAACTGTACCAAAGACAGGGATTAGGGTGGAGGGAAAACCAGCAGAATTAGGGGAAAATCATGAGCCTTCAAAAAAGACTCCTTATGCTCATATATTTTGCTTTTATTATTATTATTACTAAAAATGGCATTTGTAGTTAAACAGACACTGACAAAAACAACAATTATGTCTGGAACTAGAGAATATAAAACTGTGATCAGAAATCGAAACTTTACTACCCGAGCTTGTAGCAGAGTCCCCCAACATATTCGTTTATAACCCAGAAATGAATGCAGGGAGGCTAAAGAGGGTGGTATATATTTTGTACATGCATTCAGATAAGCCTTCACAGTGAGTTATTCTGACACTGAACATTTTGTTTGGTTTAAGGGAATCACAATCCATGACAGTAGCAAAGACAGATAGGTAAAACTTGAAACTTGTCACCTATGGTTCAAGGTGCAAGAAAGGAGTCACTCACCACATAAATTTTCCCGTGATAAGCAGCGACCCTAAGGCCACGTGGGCGAGTGCTCATGAGAGCGATTATGGTCCATTCGCCAGTGAGTGGGTCATAGCACTCCACAGTAGCATGTGTATCAGCTCCATTGTAGCCGCCACAGATATATATCTAAGAAAACCAATTCAAAAGTGATGAGTGTCATGATGTAAATGATTGAGATGGAGATCCAAAAAGTACAGGGTCGTAGTGAAGCTGGAGCCGACCACAGGAAGCACATGGCACAAGGTAGGAGATTTACAGATAAAGTTCACCATGACACAAACATAGAAGTATGTGCAATGGATAGTGTAGGACAGGGTTCCCCAATTTCCGTACTAGCGGGCCAGAATCCAATGCAGCTTGCAGATTTCCCATCTCGAGCAAACTATAATCAGCTAATTAACAAGTTTACTAGGTGTGTTTGAATAGGGAAATTTATCTGCAAACTGTTTGGAATCTGGCCCCCAGGGCCGGTATTGGGGAACACCATTTCATCTATCTCACAAGTCTTGGACTTGAGAATGAGGGTAAACACAGTCAGACGCCCTCCCATTAACCTACCTTGCCATTTAAGGTGGTGGCACTGGCATCGTGTCGCCGCTCATGCATGGGCTGGATAATGGTCCGTTCATTAGTTTCCGGGTCGTAGCGCTCGGCTGTGTTGAAGCGCATGAGGCCGTCAAACCCCCCAATGCAGTACACGTATCCATTTAAGTATACTGTGCCATGGCCGGACTGGCGCCTCTCCACCTGCGTAACATCCACCCAGCGGTCGGCCCGGGAGTCGTACGCATCAATCCAGGTGGTTGGGTGGTCAACCCAGCCACCAATAGCCAACAGGATGTCAGAGGGCTGGCGTGGGCGGGTCAACGGGTTTTCAGAATTTGGGCTTTTAAATTCAAGTTCATACATGGCCCTTAAGACGTCGTTGACAATGGGCTTGCACGCCGCATTGGCCTTCACTAGATCGTTCATTTTAATGTTCTTCATAAAATATTCCAGATCCATGCGAGCCATCTGAACCTACACAGGAAACAAGAACAAGAGAATGTCCATGAGTTCTTTGATGTTTTTTTTATGTATCACTGGAAAAGAGGAACTCTTGAGATAAAAGATCGAACAGCATGTCCAAATTGTAATTTCTCATTTTCATAAGGCTTTAGCTGAAGCCATTTACTTTGAAAGTCTCACTTGTGTCAGCTACAACTTTTTTTAATGTAAGACATTTGAGTGTGTTGTTTTGGAAGCCCAGGTTGTAGACTTATGGGACATGAAAATCTCTAACTACAGTAAAGGAATTTGGTGAATGAACATTTTATTGTTATATCCACATGTCAGTAAGAATGTTGTATAATTATAGTCACCTTGGGCAACATAACTGAAATGTGGGCCTCTCGGGTGGCAGGCTCGTGCTCGATCCACCGGAGGATGGCGTCAAACACAACATCCTCCTGTCTGACATTCAACTCAACCTTCTCAATGATGACACAAAGCTGTTGGAGGGACAGATCCATGAACTCCTCTGAGGTGGTGGCAACCTCATTGAAGTTCTTCAGAATGAAGCTGAAGGCAGACTGGTGCAGCTCGTTGAGGCAGTAGCCATCAGCGAGTTTAAAAAGGCTAATGCAGTTCTGGGTTAGGGTTAGGGTTGGTCGTGCAGGAAGTCGCTACAGAGCTGCACAATGCCCAGGATGTTCAGCTGATCGGCGGCCGCCAGGAGGTTCTCCACGTTGTCAGTCGTGACGAGCACAGAGTACGCGTAGGCGTACTCGATGATCTGCTGCATCGTATCTGGGGAAACGCCTGGGAAGTGGTAGTCCCGTTTTCCTGAATCCTTCCAGTCACCGGTTAACAGAGCCCTGAAGGACAGTACAGATGTGAGTCATGTAATTAATAATAGGGTTTGCAGAGAAAGTTAACAAGGGATTTTCTAATTCTTAAGTTGAGGAACCTCCACTACAGATAATCACATATGTACTTAAGAACTAGGAACCAGGACAGAAAGGACTTTAATATTTTTTTTTTTGCGGCAGTGGGTCCCCATAAAATTTTTCACTTGGATCTGTGGGCAGTCACCTGCAATATTAGTTTGCCTTTGATTGACGTGGTCCCATTTCAATATTTTTATACTACTACTATAATAATAATAATTATTATACTAATAATTTTAAGTATTATTTTTATTATCATTATATGTCCAATGTTAAGGTGGTTCACTTAATAACTAGCTCAGAAATATTTCTTATTAGCCCTGTACTCTAATTTAACACAATTATGCATTTATGAAACTTTCTGTCATCACAGACGCTCATTGCCGGGGACAAATCATTGCTAAAGAAACAAAACTAACATTGAATGTAAGAAAACAATATATGTGATGTTTAGTAAATTCATTTGAGTTAAAATTGTGTTAAAATTTCTAACACCGATGTTTAAAGGGACTTTAAGGGACTAGTTCATATGTATGCACGTGTATTTTGTGACAAATGTTTTATCACCTATGGAAAAAAAAATAAAGTACATGTATAATTAAAAAGTTTTAGATTTTTCCTATAGGCTTTTCCTTTGAGTAAAAAAAAGCAGTGAAAACGGGCTTTCAGGTAATTTACCTGGAAAAATAAAGTTTAAATAAATGAAATAAATGCTCTAATAGTACACGTAAGTTAGTGGTTTATTTATTGTTAGTTACTGTAATGTTGTGCTGCTTTATTTCTTTAATCGTCTAGTCTATGAGGAAGGCATTCAAGTACGAATTGCAATGTATTTTGTACATGACAATAAACTCTGAATCCTTGGAATAAATGTATTTGATCTTTTTCCTGGCAACTCTCTTTTTATACAGGGCCATTATATACAATAGTAAAAATTTTTCACTGCTGAGAATTTGTACCAGGACTTGGTTATTGTAAATTTAATGTGCATGCAGGTGTTATTTGTATAGATTCATCTACACCCTTCTGGCAGTGCTGCTATCGCAGTCAGGTCTCGCACACTTCGAGCAGTAGTTTTTACTCCACCCCTGCAGCCGCCGGCAGATGGCGCTCCACGTCCCGTCAGCTGCACACAGACCTAAGTCCAAGTCGTTAGTCCAACGCACCCATAGTCTTGTGATGACATGTGATTGAGAAAATGTCATCAGGTGGCTGTTTAGCGGTTCAGAGGATTAGCTGGACTTGATTTTGATTGAATGACACCTGGAGGAAGTTTTAAGGGTAGAGGACCTTGTTTAGAAGCAAGAAGGGGAGAGAGACGGCGGGGTTGTTTCGTGAGGCAGGGACGGTGTTGGATGCTCAGTTGACAAGAAAGGATGTTTTGTGCCATGTTGGATTGACTTTCGGATGGAGTGACCAGCGAGGGACGTGTGGAAAGACTTTGTGTGCGTTTTCGGTGGGCTTTTGGGACGCAGATACCCACAGACTGATCTACGGACATACGGGATGGTCTTGGCGGCTACTGGACAGAGGGAAGTTCGGTTGTTGTTTTAATCTTAGATCCTGTGAGTGTGAGTGTGTGTGTGTGTGTGTGTGTGTGTGTGTGTGTGAGAGAGAGAGAGAGAGAGAGAGAGAGAGGGAGGTATATTTACTATGGTTTAGCGTGGAAAGTGGGTGGCTTATTGGGAATGTTTTATGTATTGAGCATTTATTTATGCATAATAACGAGGTATGTTAGTCTAACCTATCCCTGCTTTAGACCTTTTGGGGGGTGTGCAACACTGCATGATGGTGGGTGGCGCTAGCTGCTGGCTTGGTGCTCCGTAGGTTAGATAGCATAACCCGTATTCCTGCCTGCATTCACTTAAACCTGGTATCTTTTATGAACAGTATATTTAGTAAAGAATAAAGGAAAGTGTATTTGTTACCGTGTTCTGTGTGGGTTTTTGTGAGGAATCTAGGGACGACGACCTGACCGGTTAAAAGAGGCGGTGGCAGCGTAAGGAAATTGCTGTGACATTACAGTCTATTGGGTGGGTTTCCTGGTAACGGTGACTCTTAGCATCTTGCGAAGACTTCAAAGGTAAACCTTACAACGAGAACACGTGTGTACTTTTCTAGGCGTGCTTCCAGAACAATCCCATAAGACGTTGCTTAAGGGACAGCTTGACTGCGGAATGAAAGAATGTGGTGTTCACTGTAAATACAACACTGCAGGAAAGCTTCACAATCAGGATTGAGGAGAGCCTAAAAATGAGACGCAATTTGAATAATCTAACCGTAAATTAGATTTTCGCTGATCGGGTGCAGGATCCCGCCTTCCCAGCTTGTAGTATCACAGCTTTTTATTTGTGTGCATACGTTCTTTAAAATGCCTGGTGCGCATGTCATTTGTTTTTGGGATGAGCAATGCCACGATAGCCGAAAGATTGTGTTACTGTTATAACGTAAAATAATGTACAATGTGCGTTGATTACCTCATTAGTACTATTCCAGGGTGCTTTCTTAGGGAAAACATATTAAACTTGTATGAAATGAACCTGCAGTGTCGACTCAACCTTATCAACCAAAGTTTTGTTATACCGCGACAAGGCTGAAGTTGTCTTCTAATTCTCCAGCTTCTTCGCAGGATCCGTGCCTCCTTAAAAGGGGATGCCGTTTCGACCGAATCCACTAGAGGGCGCTGCTAAATTGAAGACTCCATAAATGTATTCCTTATCTCTGAAATTTGTTCTCTTAAATTAAATTTGGAATCTGAGCTGTGTATTTGATTTCTCAGATATTATTTGAAGATACGTCACTACAATTTTCAGTTTAATTCCCTCTGAAATTGGAAGTCTTTCATTAAGATGTACTGCACAAGCTGCAGTTTCTGTAACTTGTCGGATTTAAGGTACCGCAGTTTAAATGGACTTCATATTCGTTCACTTACATTTTGCCCAGACTACCTCAAGTTCGACAAGATACCCCGATAAGCCAGTAACTCCGCTTCGTAGTACAGGCCGCTGTTCTCGTCTAGCTCCATTTATTTTTGTTCCTTGTTATAACAGTGTAGTCTTCAGAGTTTTATAATCCTGCTCCCTCTGTTATACCTCGTCTGTGTATATGTATGTGTGTGTGGCGAGACACATTAGGGGATGACAAGAGGTTCAATATTAACTTCAGCTCCGGGTCTAACGCACACACACTCAACTTCACTGTGTTGCCTTCTTCGACTTCCCTCCTGTGCTGCCTATAACTATACGCTACTACTGCCCTCTCGTGGTTGAATCCAAGCTATTACAGTATCTATGTATGTGTGTATTTATATGTATGTATATATAATATAGTGTGTGTGTGTGCAGGAATATTTCAAAGACAAGTCTGGTGGTACCTGAAGCACAGCCGTCTCTGTGTTGCACAGTTGGTTTCAGTATCCAAATGTCCCTTCAATTACAGTACGTGCTTCATTCTGATAACGCGAGATATTTTTAATGATACGGTTTGTTCTTTATAAATGTATATAATTTCTTTCAGTATTTCATTAAACAGTATGATTGAGTGAAAGGATCAGATGCTATAATAAAACATATATTGACCAGTTCTTGTCTTTTTATCAATCTTGGAGGGACTTCCAGTTCTTGGTGACTCTGCGGTGTGTTTCATGGTATCTAATGCCGTGGAAACTTGCCCTTCCTGCTGACACACCTTTCTGCAATATGATCCTTTTCATGTTTTGTAAGCTTTCTGTGAAATATGACTTTTGGTGTAAGATACAACTGAGTAAAGGTCATGAGAGAACCTACCTGGACAGCTGAGCTTTATTTGGGGTTAATCAGTCACTTAACTGATGGCAGGTGTGTCCCCAAAAAGCCTGAATGCTGTAATTAAATCAAAAGCTGCTCCAACATAATATTAGTTTATGGGTGTGCGCACTTAGCTAGCTTATTGTACGTTTCTTATTAAAAAAAATTTCCCCCCAAACACATTTTTGTTTTTCGGTTGAATTGTATAGGTTTTAGGTCACGTTAAAACTTTTTCCACTTTTGAAATGACTTATTGTGGTCAAATTTTTTTTACATCATGAAAACCTGGTATGTTAACAGGGATGTGTACATTTTATCTCCACTGTACCAGGGCATATCAGTGTGGAACAACTAAAATAACCAATCAGCACAGGACAACAAGAAGCAGATGGCGTAACAAGGACCGAAAGTAAGAAACCTTAAACACTAAGGGTTAATAACGCTAGAGAAGACTTGGAATAAGAGTCTAAGCAGAACAAAGTTAGACAAGCAGGTTACACCTTAAACAGGGACACAAAGAGAGACAAAAGATACTAAGGAAACCAAAAACCAATAAAACCTTGAGAGGTGAACTCATGACTGGAGGGGTTTAGCCTCTAAGCCATTTACTCAACCCACTGAGCGACACCTGCTGATCAAAAGGACACAAGACACACAGGACAGGATCGGACAGGTACTGGCGCAAACGTTTAATTGTCTGGTAAAATTTAACTTCATAGAGGTTTAGGAACTGAAGTGGTGTCCATTTAGCCATCCAACAAGATATCAGTAACTTTTTGGAGAACAGAACAAATTCTTGTTAGTTTTTGTTTTACTTTTTTTTCTGAGCATTTTACTAAGCTTTCTAGCCCCATAAATAGCTTTAAACATTTTCTTTGACTGCCTACGACTTTTCTTCAGTACTGTGTATGCGTCTACATGCATTTCCTCAGACAGAAAAATGACCTGGAACATGTCGTCCTTGGTTAAATTTGAGGCATTTCTGTATGCGATTGACAGGTAATCTGGGTGTTTAATGTCATTGCATGCTTGTTGATTTTGACTCCACTCTTCTTTGTACACATTATTCTCACAAATAGAACATGACAGCTGTACAGCCAAAGGATTTATAGCATCTGCTTTACCCTGAGACACATGGGGCTCTGAGGCTCACAGCTGGGACTCAAAATGCTAAATGAGAATCACTGAATATTTACTACCACATGTATGTATGATGCCCTTATTCTTTTAAAAGTTGCACAATTTCATTTTCATAAATACATTAATAAAACAAACCTGAGCAATTTCATAATAGGAAATAAATGCTTTTGCATGATTATTTGTCCAGCTATGGACATTCAGTGGCACCCCCAGAAAATATAGATTTAGATCCTTCCCTGAAGACACCCACAGCGTCAGGACCAGTAATATTACTTTTAAGGAGGAAAAGTTGCAACTACTTGAAGCTAGTCCATAGCCATACTAACAACTGAAGCTTACTTTATGTTCCTCATTGGAGTTGGTACGTTCCAGCGGTCTCTTCTGCAAGCTCAGTCAGTGATGCAAACAAGAGATGTGATTAGTGCGGATATTTCTGGATGTTTGGCGCAGATTATGGTTGAGTTTCGATACAGAGAACTGTCTATACAGCATGCCAGTTACTGATGGAAGAAATCACTGAGCCATTTCTCCAGTTTATTTTAGGAACCTTGGTTCCTGTTTCTGACCTGTGTGTTCCTAGTTTGCATGTTCTCTCTCTCACGCACGGATCTGGCAGTTCTAGATTCCACCTGCAGTCCAAAGACATACAGTGAGGCTGATGGGTATCTCCAAAGTGCCTGGAGGGTGGTTTGCCCCATGATGGTCCCGGGTGAACCCAGCTTTGTGCCCTGTGTTGCCTGATAGACTCTAGTCCAGTCTGTAGTGCTGCACTGTATTCCGTGGTAGGAAGGAAGAAGTGGGGTTTGGTTAGGCTTCAGAAATATTGCATAGAGGTTATAAAAAAATGCAGCCTTGCACAGATGGCACAGAAGGGTGCAGGGGCATGTCAGATGAGCCGTGGTACCTCCTCAATGCCAGTTCTAGTGACCAGTTATCAAGCCCAGTCAAGCGGGCAGAGAGGAAATTATTCTTATTCCTCCATAAAAGTTGCTGCTCTCCTCCATGCATGGATGGATGGATGATTGCAGGAGCCCGACCATGACCTGTAGCAGCAGCGTTTGTCACCACTCAAATCACACGTTTGCCTGTGGCCCCCTGTTGGCCAGAAGCAGTTACTACACTAAATATTATGTATACACATTCCTTTTAGGAAATGCTGAAGCAGCCCGATCTGCTAACCAGGATCATGCGCCATGTCAAGCAGCTCATTTAATCTCAGACTGGTTTCTTGAATGAGTTCCCTATATTCAAATGGTCTCTACCGTCACCAGATCTCAAACCAATAGGGCGCCTATGCGGTATGGTGGTGGAATGGGAGATTCACACCATAAAGGTACAGCTAGCAAATCTGCAACGAATTATATCTATTATGATTCTGTCATGTCAACGTGGAACAAAGTCGCTGAACAGTGTTTCGAGCACCTTTTTGAATCTATGCCATGAAGAATTAAGGCAGTTATGAGGACAAAGTGGGTTTCAACCTAATACTAGCAAGGTGTACCCAGTAAAGTAGCCAGTGGGTGTATTTATAGTGGCGGTGGGTGAGTTCTGACCACCAGCACCGTGGCAGTGCCATGCATGTGGATACCAAAGCAGGCTGTCTCATTACATTGTTACTGCAGTATAATAGGCAGCAGACATCAGTTACATTACAGCGATCAGTTATATTACAGCGACAGTGTTTATAGGCTTAGGGACCGTATTTATTGTCTCAAAATAATAATAATAATAATTTATTAATAATTTATTAATGATTTTATTTAAAGGGGACTTTCAAAGCACACAAGGACACAGCACAGAATTACACAACGAATAAGAACAATCAGAATAAAAACTAATTACAAAACTAAAACAGTGTAAAAATGTAAAAGAATTTACAGGGAGAAGGCACTCTTAAACAGATGCACTTTGAGTTTTGATTTAAAAAGAGAAAATAATGTACGTACTGAGTTTTCAGATGTATCTGCGAGGTTTTTACTTTGCCAGAAAACGTCTCGACGTTTAGACCCAAAGGTCTTGTCCGGTGGCCCGGAGCTACACAGACAAGTTAATAATAGCAGTGTGATAGATGCCGGTATTGTGCGATCGTGACAGGCTGGGCCATTTCACACTTTAGTGTCGTCAGCTGGCTGCCGTTGCTCTCCTGTGATTTATAGCACTTCGGAGGCTCAGTGAACCCAGTCAGGTGTGAACATGCTTAAGAGGCGTACAGATCATTAAAAAGCTGGAGGGTCCCGTAAATTGTAGAAACACAAAGGAAAGGATCATGTATCTAAAGGTACTGTGAGAAAAAGAAGCGTATCGCAGTGTGTTGCTCAGTGGGTTACAACACTGTGTGTGTGATCTGACAGTTGCTAGCTGAAATCCCAGGGTCTGCAGAGACCAAGCCCCCCTAATGGCTTAACCCGTTTTTTCAAACAAATTTCTAAAACTCAGTCAGTACGCAAGGATGCATTTCTGTGGAATTTGTTTTGGAAGTTAAATGAAAGTTTTTTTTGTGGCATTACATGAGGACTGAATGAGATTTTGTTCCCAACACTGTAAGTTTTGATCAGAGAGGCTGACTTTACGTTACTGGTGGTCTCATCTCAAAAGTGATTAAAAAAATGGATCTGGTGAGTTTCGGAAATTTGCTCTTAAATCTGTCCAGGGACCGACTTACCCTTCTTTCTCAGAAATGTACGTTGCTTCGGATAAAATTGCCAGCTCAATAAATAAGATGTAACAGAACTCTGCCATTCATTCGGATTTTGGGTTGGCCAATGTTTTAGTACAAAGGAAAACGCAGAGATAAAGAGCTCAGCTAAACGTGCTTCGCTCTCATTCAGCATCACTGTGGCTCTGGACTATTCCCCAGTGCGTGCTGTGGGTGCCGTACACAGCTGAGATCCACACACTGCGCTTCACAAGGCACAGCCCTTACACGGCCCCTCATGCCTCTATCCTCTGCTTCACCTTGATCACTTAGCCTATAACTTAACCAGCCTGCTCCCAAATAAAGGCTGATTTACATCCGCTCCCAGGCTGGGCCGTGGACACCCTCCCTCAGCATTACCCCTGACTCGCGCTGTGATAAATCAGATTATGTATTTGGCATTGGTGGCGTGACCTTATGCCACAAAAGGAGCGGGACATCTTGGTTACACACACCTAATATAACAGGGCTCTGTGACATTACCCATTCAGTACAGATCAAAGTGGGGGTTTTACAAGCATTTCGGGGGGGTGGGCAAAGGTCACTCTTTGCATGCTGGAAAGCACATGGCAGGGAATCTGCAGAGATGGCTGATAATTATATGGGCTCAGCTGTGGGCTTTGACCTGAACTCTAAAGTCCAAAATATTGCCTTCCACACACATATACTCTGCAATACGCACTGCTGTCTGGTCTCCGAAAAGGGACCACAGTAAAGGGAACTGACTGAAATCGCACTGCACAGTGATAACACACTGCACTGCAGCGATGAACCTGGTGTCCTGTTACTCTGATACTTCCGGAAGGTGCTTGAAAATTGACGTTTTAAATGATGACCACTATAGCCACCTCACTGTACTCCACTGTACTCCATTGTACTCCACTGTACTACACCAGCCCACAATGTTTAATTTGCATCTTAATTTTACAACTACCGATATCATCACTTTCGTTTTACTGTAATATTTTATGGGTTTTTGTTATTTCAGTCTTAATTATGATAATCTATCTTTTTATATATTTTGTTTTTCCCAGAAGCTGGTGGGAAAATTATTTTGATGCACATATGTACAGTGTATGTTAGTATATGACACGTAAAGTACCCGGATGGAGTAATGATTAATGATATATACATGTAGACTAAATGAAAATGGAAAAATGGAAATTATATAACAGGGACATATGTGCTGTAAGTGAAAATGTAAATGTTTTATGAAACAGGCCTGGGGGCTGAAGCTAATTCAGTGGTAAAGACATGAGCTCGTCTCTTGGAGGTCGACGTGAGGAGGTCTGCACTGGAAAAGACCACACTGAGTGAGTGTACCCTTATTGGTAACTGAAGGGTAACAGCGGGAAGCTGTTACCCTTCAGTCAACTTCACTATCCAATGTTGTGTCAATAGTCATGATCAGCAAGGAACATTCTTAGATATTAAAGTCGTTTACTCTGGTATTTGCGCTCTGGCTGTGAATGCAGCAGGTGTCCACAGTGTAACAGGCAGGCAGGTACACAGACAGACTGACTGGCAAGCAGATAGATAGACAGACAGATGGAGAGGCAGGCAGGCAGGCAGGTAGAGAGATAGACAGACTGACAGATAGACAGACACGCAGATAGACATGTCTAGGAGGGCAGAATGAGGCTGTGAGACCCTGATAAATACTCCTGCTTCCTGTGAGGTTTTATGTATTTCCTCTCCAGGACCAAAGAGCTCTCTCCCTTCCTCCATCTCTGAGCTACAGGATGGTATATGTCACCTAACCTCTGCACACTGCACACAGTGATTTGCAGTGATTTGCATATGCCATAGGACGCTTGGCCCTTTGCCTCCTTCCTGATCCAAACTTCCAGGGTCTCCATGGGTAACCAGCATCCTGGTGCCATGAAGAGGGTGTTGAGGAAGAGGAGAAGCTTCATGGTGTAGTAATACCAGCCACCTTTAAATCAACATGTAGGAAAAAAAATCACCTGAGCTGCAAAACACATAGCAATCCAGTGGGGGCGCTGTTTGGCTCATTGAGTTTGGATGCTACAGTCAGGTCCATAAATATAGGAACATCGACACAATTCTAATCTTTTTGGCTCTATACACCACCTCAATGGATTTGAAATGGAATGAACAAGATGTGCTTTAACTGCAGACTTTCAGCTTTAATTTGAGGGTATTTACATACAAATCAGGTGAACGGTGTAGGAATTACAGCAGTTTGTATATCTGCCACCCACTTTTTGAGGGACCAAAAGTAATGGGACAAATTAACAATCATAAATCAAACTTTCACTTTTTCACAAATCCTTTGCAGTCAATTACAGCCTGAAGTCCAGAATGCACAGGCATCATCAAACGCTGGGTTACATCCCTAGTGATGCTCTGCCAGGCCTCTACTGCAACTGTCTTCTGTTCCTGCTTGTTCTTGGGGCATTTCCCCTTCAGTTTTGTCTTTAGCAAGTGAAATACACGCTCAATCGGATTCAGGTCAGGTGATTGACTTGGCCATTGCATAATATTCCACTTCTTTGCCTTAAAAAACTCTTTGGTTGCTTTCGCAGTTTGCTTCAGGTCATTGTCCATCTGCACTATGAAGCACCGTCCAACCAGTTCCAGTGGCAGCCATACATGCCCACGCCATGACACTACCACCACCATACTTCACTGATGATGTGGTATGTTTTGGATCGTGAGCAGTTCCTTTCCTTCTCCATACTCTTCTCTTCCCATCACTCTGGTACAAGTTGATCTTTGTCTCATCTGTCCATAGGATGTTGTTCCAGAACTGTAAAGGCTTTTTTAGATGTTGTTTGGCAAACTCCAATCTGGCCTTCCTGTTTTTGAGGCTCACCAATGGTTTACATCTTTAGTTGAACCCTCTGTATTCACTCTGGTGAAGTCTTCTCTTGATTGTTGACCTTGACACACATACACCTACTTCCTGGAGAGTGTTCTTGATCTGGCCAACTGTTCTGAAGGGGTTTTTCTTCACCAGGGAAAGATTTCTTCGGTCATCCACCACAGTTGTTTTCCGTGGTCTTGCAACTCTTTTGGTGCTGCTGAGCTCACCGGTGCAATCTTTCTTTTTAAGAATGTTCCAAACAGTTGATTTGGCTACACGTAATGTATCTGCTATCTCTCTGATAGGTTTGTTTTTATTTTTCAGCCTAATGACGGCTTGCTTCTGATAGTGATAGGTCTTTGCAATCTCATATTGAGAGTTGACAGCAACGGATTCCAAATGCAAATAGCACACTTGAAATGAACTCTAGACCTTTTATCTGCTCCTTGTAAATTAGATAATGAGGGAATGACACACACTTGGCCATGGAACAGCTGAGCAGCCAATTGTCCCATTACTTTTGGTCCCTTAAAAAGTGGGTGGCAGATATACAAACTGCTGTAATTCCTAGACTGTTCACCTGATTTGTATGTAAGTACCCTCAAATTAAAGCTGAAAGTCTGCAGTTAAAGCACATCTTGTTCGTTTCATTTCAAATCCATTGTGGTGGTGTATAGAACCAAAAAGATTAGAATTGTGTCGATGTCCCAATATTTATGGACCTGACTGTATGTCTATGATGGGAAGGTCACCTGTTCAATGTCACTACTGGGCCCCTCCGTAGGGCCCTTAACCCCCCGTTACTCCAGGCACTGTTTGGCCCTGCTTTCTCAAAAATGTCGCTTTTTATGAAATTGTCTGTTAAATCTAACATTCATTTAATTGATAGAAATGTGCATCACTGGTGGAAGGTAAGCAAGTACTTAATAACAGTGATAAATTCAGTGTCTTACTTTTAACAGGGTTTTAAATACATATATAAAGCAAGCTGTGATTGGAAAGCAGTTCATACCCAAAATGGTACAGATGGCCAAAAAAATCCATCCGTCTGTGTCTGCACTCGTTCTGCCGTCTCATTCGAAACCAAAGCGGGTCGTACCTCCCACTACACCTGTTGTCAGTCAGAAACATCCATCCATTTTCCTACTGGGTCGCGGGGGGTCCGGAGCCTATCCCAGAAGCAATGGGCACGAGGCAGGGAACAACCCAGGATGGGGGGCCAGCCCATCACAGGGCACACTCACACACCATTCACTCACACATGCACACCTAGGGGTAATTTAGCAATTTCAATCAGCCTCAGCATGTTTTTGGACTGTGGGGGGAAACCGGAGTACCCGGAGGAAACCCCACGACGACATGGGGAGAACATGCAAACTCCACACACATGTGACACAGGCAGAGACTCGAACCAGGGTCCCAGAGGTGTGAGGCAAGAGTGCTAACCACTGCACCACCATGCCGCCCCAATTTGATAAATCAACCTGTTTATTTCAAGGCAACACAAGTTTTAGATGGGAATATTTTACATTATTGATTTAGTTTTAATAGCAAGACCCCGAAGCTGGTATCAGTATCAAAGTCAAAATTTTGGTATAAATCCATCTCTAATGTGATGTATTCATGACATGCAAAGTCTATACAGACAGGCACAGAGGCACACACACACACAGAACATGGCTGGGGTTCGAGTGGCCTGTATACCTGGAAATGGGAGGCCACCATGCTAACACTATATACTATATGGTTCTTATTTTTAATTATTGAAAATTATCTAATTATTTATATGGACCATAACAGTGTATGCTGAATTATACTCGTATGTGGCATTAATGGCTGATATAATAGGTATGGAATACGTACTGTAGAAGACTGTTGCAACAAGTTGTCAGGTGCCTGACCAAGCCTCTTCTCAAAGGAAAATCAAGAGATTATGAGCTTAAGGGCCAATAAGGCACAGTTTACGTCTCTGCAAGGTAATTAAGGAGAAGCAACTCTCAGCATTATTACTGTACATGCGATGTAATGATCGTGGGCAGCATGGTGGTTAGTGCTGCTGCCTCACAACAAAAAGGTTCTGGGTTTGGACCTGGGTTCTCTCTGTGTGGAGTTTGCACACTCTCCTCATGTGCGTGGGGGTTTTTGCAGGGGCTCCAGTTTCCTCCAACGATCCAAAAGTGTGCAGGATAGGTTGACTGGTGAGTCTAAATTGGCCCTGTGGTGTGTTGGCGACTGCCCAGGTTTGGTTCCAGGGATCGGTCATTATGAGCTTAGCTGAACCTGCTTATGTGATTATTTATTTTTTTGGTTATTCATTCTTGAAAAAAAAAAGGCAAAGTATAATATCGGCAGATTTTGGGGTGAAGGATGGTATCTGAATACACAAATCACGAGTAATAAAATGCCACTATTTACTACTGTAAACATTACTGCACTGTAGAAATGTTTGGTTGGCATGCAATACAACAGTGAAACGACAGGGGGTGCTAAGGCGACAGAAGTACAGTGTAAAGTTGAATTGACATAGAAAAATGTTTTTGTCAGGTGAGAAATCGACATTACGGAGCCCCTGATAGAACCTGTGCAAAAACAAATTGCTCTTACTTTCACACAGTCCCTTCAGGGGCTCCGTAAGACACAGGCAAACTCTGTCAAAATGTAGTTGTCACAGACAAACGCTTTGTCACATAGTCAGTCGACATGGACTGTGTGCTGTTTACATATTTTTGTAACAGAAACACAACAGAAACAATTTCTTAAATTTCACAGGCCATTTATTGCAGTGTAGTCAGTTTATTAATGAAATTGGAATTTTGTAAATATAAGAAAATTATACTTGCTTAGATTTTCATTTTTTGCAGTAGAGTCACAAAACCTGCTTTCAGGTAAGTCACTTCAGCTTTCATAATCCCTGGTGGATGGATAAATCATTGCAAGTACTTTACACACAAAGAGGTAAGGAGCGGATCATGCCGGCCCCCATGTTCATTACGTCATCGTGGGGGGTCTCATTTTATGGTGTGTTCGATTATCTCTCGGAACTCGGAAATTCCGAGTTGGGTGACATCACATCCGACAATCTCCCGTTCAAGCTACCACAACTCGGAACAAACATGGCTGCCTGCATGAATACGCTGCTGTGTTGTTGCTTTATATTTTAGCAGTTTTGGAGTAAGATTGTTATTTCAGAGAGACAAACAAACAAGAAACAAGAACTAGTCAAACCACATTAAAAGCTTTATAAAGTATTTTAGTACATTCATAGCGATATTCTTTTTTCGAGAGGCAAACAAACTACAAACAAACCAAAAACACTAACAAGTCTGGTAAAAATCTGATATTGCATGTTAGGATACTGTTTACGGTCACGATATGGTATTCCTTCAATTGAACATGTGCAATTGCATTTATAATTATACATTTAACAAAAAAAACATTTTTAAATATTTGCAAAATAGAATTACTGAGGCTTACACACTATTGAGTGTGTAAGCCGCCATGTTGAAATTACGTCACAGGGGCAACTTGGACAAGAAAATTCTATCCGACATAAAAGAGGCATGTTTCCGAAGGGAAGTAACATTTTTCGTGACGTTTTCGTCCGAGTTCCCAGTTGGAGACAAATAATCGAACGCATCAATAGTCAAGGTTCCACCCAGAACCAAACAGGGGCCAGTCATGGATCAGCCAAGGACCAGCCAAGGCCCCATCATGGAAACAGGAGAAAATTCAAGTGACTGCATCTGTAGTTGATCCTTACAAAACATCCTCGGGAACAACTATGATTCTTTAGGCTTTTATACATGGTGATTATGTTCTTCAGTCTTATGCCCCTGCAGGTTCGGGATCTCCTCACTCCCCTGGTTGACGTCCTCCTTGTCTGTCCACAGAAACCAAACTCAGGGCTTTTATGTGGAGAACTTGTCCACTGTTGGACATTCTGGAGGACTTTATGTTATCTGGATGTGTCTCTGTGGGTTTTTCTGGTTTGCTGACTGCCTTGCCTCTGCACACATTGTTCCAGGTTTGAGGAGCAGACACACATCCTCGCAGGCCCAGAATGAGCTCTCCAGCCGCAGCCACTCCATCCTGACAGTCTCCGTCAGAGCTAAAGCAGTGAGACGCCTGTCTTTCTACCCTCTGCACATTCCTGTGCTTCTCCTGCTGCACTCTTTAAGAATCCATCTCTGCTTTAATGGGGGCTGATCTTGGGTAGAGTGAACATCCTCCGAAACCTACATCTTCTTTCTTAGGCTAATAGTGATGAAGGCACAGCCACCCAGGGGAAACTGTGCCCAGTGGATGTAGCCAGAAGTGAACGGTTGAGGGGGCCCAGTTCCTCAGAAGATCTCCTGGAAGAGGCTGCCAACATCAACCAAAGTCTCTTGTCTTTGGGTAGGTGTCAGCTGTACAGTATCTGTCTCAGACAGCAAAACAGGATCTTCGAGGTGCTTCATGATCTCCCCTGTGTCTGCTTTCTCTCTCTATGCAGGCAAGTGCATATCCGCACTAGTGGACCCTAAGAAGAAGAGCGGGCACATTCTGTACTGCGACAGCAAGCTCACCAAGCTGCTCTCTGATTCCCTGGGTGGAGCAGGCATCACACTTATGGTTGGCAAGCTTACCAAGAGGACACGCTTCACAGAACCCTTGCTGCTTGCTTGATGAGCCAGTTTCTTCCCCTCAGATCACCTGTGTGTGACATCAAAGAACTGATTACTGATTGCAGCAACTCAGCCTTTCCACAACATTAAAGCTGCTTATTCCCCCCCATGCCATGAAGAAATAATCTCTGTGGCTCCCCTCTCCCCCTCCCTCAGCCCCCAGTCTGACCTGAACATTTGCACTTCCAGTAAAAATGCGCCCCAAACACACTGACACCAAGCTCCCCTGCCCTCCTCTGAACATTATTAAAGCTACACCCTGAACACTCTGTGTGACTGACATGAATGAGAAGCATCTTTATTCATAATCTCTGTAGCGGAGGTCAGAATACAGAGTGTCATTATTCCCGTCTTTCTTCTGTCTCCTGGGTTTTGGCTTCTTAAGGTTCAGGGCAGCGTAATTCAGTGTGTCCTCGTCATGGCACTGGGGAGAGAAAGATGGCAGAATTGGATGGATTAAATCGGTTTGCTATTACTTATTTTCACAAATAGCACTTAAAATGCTGATCCCAGGATGGAAATCAGTCTGAGGTTCATTTGTTTTACTGACGATTTGTAATTTGAAATATTTATTACATACTTGCTTGAATGACCATTCCACTTTTGATATATCACTGTTCTTTTCATCTGTTTAAAATATATAACACATCAATATATTATTTAATTTCGCACGGTATCATTCAGTGGTCAGATAACATTCCAAATTTTCAAGCAATCAACATCCTTTTTGTCTCAAAAATGAAAGTAAAAATGACTTCTGTCAATTTAAGTGTGCATGTTTGGATATGTGTTATTTGTTCTCAGATATCATATATAATAAAATTGCTATAAAGGAGATCTTGGTAATAAAAGTTATTGATATGCAACTTATTGCAACATGCATATTTCAATATATTTTGCAAAATATGAAAGATATAATACAAAAATGTAAATCTTGCAGTACAAAATGTTTTATGTAAATAATGTGAGTTTTTAAACTGGGTTACCTGCAAGAGTGGTTTTAATATGAAAATGTTATCTATCATAAAACAATTTAATATTTCTATAATTTGTTAAGGAAGGACATTTTGTCCTTCTTCTGAGTGCATAAAGCCGGGCAGCGTACCTGCACAGTGTGTACAGGGCAGTTTACATCTTTACATCATACAAATGAGAGCAACGTTCAGAATAATGCTGCAAGATAAAACTATCAGCAAGCCAGAGTGAAGAGGATCCAGCAGCTTCTGAAAGCCTGTAACAACGAGATAGATTTCAGCATAATGATATAGAGACACATTTCCCATTTGCTTACATTACTATACATTAGTTAAAGATAAAATCTATAACACATTACAGCAGTTGTTTTGTAAATAGTCCATTTTTAACATGAACTTCTAGTATTTTGCATTTTAACAATTTCTATTAAGTCATATTTGAAATAATTATTAAATTAACATCTGTGTAATTAAATTTAAGCACTTAAATTAGAAAATTCATTACATTAAAATAAGAAATAAATATCTTAATAGCAGAATAAGCTAAATAAAACTTTGAAGCAGATATACTCTCCACACTGGGTGCTACCATCTATATCCAGCTGTGTGCCGTTCCCAAACAGCATCTCCCCACACTGGGTGTTACCATCTATATCCAGCTGTGTGCCGTTCCCAAACAGCATCTCCCACACTGGGTGTTACCATCTATATCCAGCTGTGTGCCGTTCCCAAACAGCATCTCCCCACACTGGGTGTTACCATCTATATCCAGCTGTGTGCCGTTCCCAAACAGCATCTCCCCACACTGGGTGTTACCATCTATATCCAGCTGTGTTTCGTTCCCAAACAGCATCTCCCCACACATGGCCACGGCGCAGTAGTAAGTCCCAGCATCGGAGAGGCTGAGGTTCCCCTTGGGGAGGCTGTAGACGCAGCTCCGTGTAGGAGATCCAGCCTCAGGGATCTTCTCACACTCATCACTGCTGTTTCCGTGGCTGTAAATGACTCCAGGAAGGGATTCTCCTGATCCATGTCTGAACCAGTAAACACTGTGTTCTCCTGCACAGCTCCCAGTCTCTATCGTACACTGCAGGCTCACAGAGTCTCCTGGCTGCAATGTGTCAGACACAGGCTGCTGTACCACAGTCCTGCTGTTGGAGTCTTTACCTGAAAAGCAAAATAGTCATGATGACAGCCCTTTGAGAATAACAATGGAAAATACAGATCCTCAAAAATTGTTCTTACAGATTTTTCAGAGGTTTGGGAACTGAATCGATCTTCTTCTAGCCATCCAAGAAATCAGTAACTTCTTGGAGAACAGCTGACATTCTTGTCTCTTATTATTGTATTACTGTTTATTAGTATATATCCGGTAACACTATACATTAACTGCACCTACATAATACCTAAATAAAAGTTATATGACAATAACAAACATTATATTCATATAATGTCTGGTATTAATGTATGAAGGTAGATTAATTTAATTAATTTCAATTCAAAGAAATTAAGTGTGTAAACTGTACTTTATATTTTCAGGATTTTCGTGACTTTACATTTGGTTTATGTTGCCCCTTTTCCACAGGAAGGTACTTATTGTTTTTGCATATTTAGCTCTTGATGTGTTTTGGTATTTTTGAGCATTTTGCTGTAGTACCTGCATGATTTAATTCAAGAGCCGAATGTATTATCTTTGCTTCTTACTGTTTGCCGATCTTTTAACATTAAAGAAAAAGAATTCATAGCAAAAGGAATTACTTGGTTTGGTAGTTGCTCCTATTTATTTTCTTATGTGTGGAAAAGTAAGTTTTTCCGTTCAACCATAGCACTACAGCGAAAAGCAAAACGTCATGGCAAATGCAATTATGCTTTATTCCAAAACACATGGCCAATTTTTTATTATTATTACATTTAGTCAGAATAATATCTTATTTAGGATTTAATTTGCAATCTTCTGGCCTGAAATCTTTTCCTGCTACACTGAAGACTCTCTCAGCGTGTGCAGAGAAAGCTGCAGCCAAAGGGTTGGCATCCTCTGATAAACATGGCTGGCTCAGGTATCAGTGACATTATGTGAAGCTTTCATGGCAGGAATAGGCACTAGTTTGACTTTTGATGCAGGAAAAGTGTTTGGGACGTTTCTTAGGTTAGAAACTGCAGTCACTGCAGCCAACACTAACTTCTAAGGAGAGACACTCAGTTCTTCCTATGAGCAGATCCACCATGGTGCACAAAATGACAGTTTAATTATTATTTTAGGTGACACTTCAAATGTTGCATTATTTCATTCTGAACAAAACGACATTTTTATAACAATGATGTATAACAATGTTAATGTGTTTATGTATAATTCATATTTAAATTAAAGTTCATATTTTAGTTAAAAGCTACACCTACAGTACGTATATGAACTTGAATTTGAATCCGAACCCTTTTTCGTTCTTCTTCTTTAAATTCAAATATAAATTTCAATGCCACAACCTGTTTTCAACCACAATTCAAATTTAATTCAGATTAACAAAATGAACTGAAATTCAAGTTCATATGCGTATTTCAAAATCCTGAATTTTAAGAAACATATTTGAGAATTTCATTCTCAAATCAGTTCTGAATGGTGCACATCCCTAGTTCTTATGTTAAATCATGCTTTTTTTTTTCAGAGTGAATACACACTGACTGCTCAGAGAAATAACGTCAAAAATAATTTTCTTTTGTTGCTTAAGATATTTGCACAGTGCTATACATTTTTTTTATGTTATTTCTTTTAAAGAGGCTGCAATGTGTAACATTAACATCTCTATAAAGAGACGGTTAGGCTTTTGGCTGAAGATTACTGACAGCAAGCAAAATGCAACAAATTGTATAATAATAATAATAATAATAATAATAATAACAATAAAAATAATAATAAATGATTTTTGTTTGATGTTGTTTAGAAAAACATTTATGGAACAAAGCAGACAATAAGGTATCTTTGCTAGTTTTATATTGAGAAACAACTCAACTGTCATGACCCGGCTCGTCGGCTCCTCGTGTGTGCCACGCCCCCTGATTACCCGCGTGTGCGTCCCTGATTGTTTCCACCCTTGTCTGATTACTTTGCTTAGTCTTGTCCTGTTTTAAGTCCTGGTCTTGCCTGTTACCCTTGTCCGTCATTGTGGATGATTGTAAGTCCCTGTCCGATGCTTCCTAGTCCCCGTTTCCTTAATAAAACCCCGTTATTCCCCGTACCTGGCTTCCCTTGCCTGTTTCCTGCACGATCGCCGTCTCCAGTATTCCCGGATCGTGACATCAACTGTCAAAATTATTTTACAGGGAATAATCTTACTGACACTATAATAAAGCAAATATGAAAATAGCTGGAATCTCATTTACCTGTGATTATGACAAAGGTTCCATTCCCAAAGGTGACCTCATGAAGAAACACAGCAGTACAATAATACACTGCAGAATCTGATGGCTCCACGTTAGAAATAGTGAGGTTAAAACTCCCCTCTGCATTCAGTAAGGAGTAACGTTTTATGCTTTTATATTCCTTGTAAAATTCACCAGGTACGTAGAGAAGTGCTTTCGCCATGGGCTGGGGCTTCTGACCAGCAGCTTGCTTAAACCAAGCAACAGAAGTTGTTTCTTCTGGATAGAAGCATGTCAGGGTCACACTGTCTCCAAGCTGAACCCTCGTCAGGTGACTGGGATGAACAACATCTGTAGTCAGTGCAGTGTCTGCAAAAACAGAAAAACAAAAAAATCATAATCAACTAAGACATATAATAGTAATCTAAATAACTATATACTATGATGAAGATTAAATGGCCAAATTCCAATGATCACATCATACCAGAAATGAAAATATTAAAATCCAAAAATAATTTATAATTTATATTTTAGGGCCTTACTAATGAAAAGGAGAAGACCAAAGAGTCTGAACATCTTTGTGGTTCCACTGTTTAGAATAAACTGCTCTGCTGCTAAGTGAGAGATCATGGTCGTGGTCGGGATGAAAGGGCAGGAAACAGAGAGGAAACAGAGAGACACACATCAGGCTGATCTGTTTGGCTGTTCACATGGGAATTTAAGTAACAGTGAAAAAGCATCCTAATGTGCACTTACATGACGTTTATTAATTTACTCCTTAACATCCAGTTAAAATGAGAACAATTAGATAAACAAGAGCAGATACTGAGCATATAAAGTTCTTTGTACAGAGTGCTGAGATACTGTGGGAGAGCATTTGCTAATCATCTCTCTCAGACAAGCTCAGCACAGTATGAGTCTGTTATCAATCTGATATTAGACAGTCTCTCATACAGTAATAATAATTGATACTTTACTGGTCCCTGTGGAGAAATTGTCTTAATTTCTCCCTCAACTTGCTCTCTTTCTTTTAGAGTAAACAGAGTAAGTTGTCTGCGAAGGGCGGCCACCTGTAGTGATGCCCAGTAAGCTGGGTGTTAAGGGCCTCGCTCAAGGACCCACAGACGTGCTGTGGTTGGGTTTGAACCAGCGACCATCTGATTACAAACACACAGGCATTAGATCTTCTAATCACACTTAAAAGGCAGATTAAATGTTCTTTCCACCATGCAAACCGAACGTAAATTTTAGCTTTACTGCTTACATTTACATTCACACATTTGCATTTAGAGCAACATTTTGATAAGTGATGTACATGAGAGTAAATGAATCAGTTTATTTGCCACTCTACACATTACATTGGCACCCATTATAAGGAACTGTACAGCGACATTGCAGTTCCTCAGTTGCTTTGATGGATTTCTGGAATCACCCTTAACATCTGCAAAACTGTAAGTGCTTTTCCCAAAACAATTCGTGCAAACAGCACCACACAGATGGACTGTCTACAAAAAAGTCATAGAGGCCACCAGCAGCCCGCATACCACACCGTAAGGCCGTATGTTAGGATGCTCTCTATGGTAGAGCGGTAGGAGGCCACCAGCAGCCCGCAAACCACACCGTAAGGCCGTATGTTAGGATGCTCTCTATGGCAGAGCGGTAGGAGGCCACCAGCAGCCCGCATACCAAACCGTAAGGCAGGATGTTAGCAGCCCGCACCCAGAATAATAAGCAAACTGTGCAGAATTTGGTTTTGTTATGGTGTTTGTGATTCAATATTAATGGTGCTTTTATTCTGAAAGATAATTTGTTGACATCAAGACACGTTGCAAAATGCTGCCTGTAAGCGGAGTTACACGGCTGTCTATAGAGGTAAAAATATAACTGTAGGCATGAAATAATGCCGCCTCTAAGCAAAGAGTTTAAGACATCGTGGCTTTGACGGCCTTTCGTAATATAACTCCACGTAAAGCAGCATTTTGCAGTGTGGTAACTAGTAATGGTAGTTTGTAAATCCTTTCATATCTTCCCACAATGCAGATAATTGACTGAGAACTGTGTGTCTGGTCAGACTGCACTGTGATGTGCTTAGTGAAGATGCAGTTGTATTATAGTGCATATAACCTGCTTTGGCAATGTAGTATTGCCACTGCTTTGCTATATTATCACTACTTTTTATCTTTTACTTAGTCTCGACCACAACTTGTAATTTACTGACAGCCACCAACATCCTATTAATCTTATTATTCTGAATTAAAAATTGGGTTATTAAATAAGAATAGCCTGCTATGAAATAGCTCAAGCCCCCCTCCCTCCAGGCCAAGAATGTTTTTTTCTTTATGGCCCAACTCAAAATAATGTCATCTGCAGAAATACAGAGCACTTGTAATTTATCTGTATTTTAGATGGTAGATGATGGGCTGGGTGACATCGTGGCTGGACGACTTGCAGTGTAGCTTGTTATCTGTGCATTCTGGGCAGGCTGCTGACTTCTGATTACTTTTGGCATTTGGTTCGATGTTACATCATTTCTAGGTGTGTCGGTGCCCAGTATGAAGCTAATCGCCGCATTATAGGTATGAAAAGAAGACAGAATAGCAAAGAAATTGAGGCAGAATTAATTCAACAAAGTATCAAAAATATTATTCAAGAAAATGAATCACCTCTTGAGACTGAAGGCGCCTGTATTTGCACAAACGAGCCTCGTCAAAAAGAAATGCATTACTGTCGTGTTTAAATGAAATAGTAGTAAGTGTCACATTTGCGATATTTTACAGGAGGATGTTTATCTTAACTTTGACTGTAAAATATCATGAACAAGAAATGTGAGTTTTTAGTCTGCTTAAACAAGACTACCGATGTTACAGCGAGCGGACGCTGCTGCCGCGCAGGAGAAGCGAAGCGACATTGCCTTTAAAATGAGAGATTACATTCCGTGGCAGGGGGACAGTTTACAGCACGACACCGGCATTAGGCAGCAGGATGGGTGGGGTTAGGTGATCTCCCAGACTGAAAGGGATTCTGGGGACTCAGGGGACAGTATCGCCCTGAGGGACTGAGGGCCACGTCAGAGGGGGCCTGCTGTAGAGGGGCCCAGACAAGGGATGGCTGATGTAGAGGAGCCAGGTGTGGAGGTGCCACATATTGAGGAACCCTGGTGATCACACTACAGGGGGCCAAATGTTGGTGGGCCAAGAGGAAGTGGCTGGGGAGTAGAAAGCATAGATGTCTTGGAGGTGGGTAGACTACAGAGATTTATGCACCCCGGGATTCCCTCAAGTGCCTCTCAGATCTAGGATGGCCAATACTCGGTCCTCCCCAGGAGTGAGAGGATGCAGACTGGCTCCCCCCAGCCCTCCTCACCGGCTCCCTCCAAAGAGCTGTAGCCCTCCTTTTGGTGATGCCGACATCGTCCCTGCACTTCCCCCTCACACCCTCTGCCATGCGGCAGCAGACATGGCCCACAGAATGTATCAATTTTCTTTGATCTCTTGCTATATATTTTCCTGACATATATTTGTCTTTTGCCAATGTGCATTGTGGTACAGGAAACGTACCCCAGAGCAGGACTTTAGACTAAACCATTTTCAGTAAGGATAGGTGTGCTTGGGGTGAAAACACTTTAAATGAACTGTTGAGATTGATTCATTTTATCTGTACTTTTTTGAATATGAAGAATTATATTATTTTAGTGGATATCTCCCTATTTTAATGCTAGAGGGAGCCCCCCCCCCAAATTTATGCCTGACCCACAAACCCACACACTGTCCACAGATGAGAACAGCGCAGACCCTGCACAGTCAGGTTTGGCAACTCCTTCCAATTTTATAGCCCAAACCAGGAGTAAAAGATGCAGAAAATCAGACTCTTCATAGAAACATTTATGTTCAACGACACTCCATAATGCTGCTTAAAATGAAGCAATGCATGCAGAAGTTAAAGCTCTTTTCGTTTTAATGAATGAGGAAAGAAATAGTTTTGGATAAAGAAATGAATTAGTCTTATTTTTTTCATGTGAGCATCCTCCTGCAGCATTTAAATACGGTAAAGTGGCTGATGGATGGACTTGTATTAAATTTGGGAGGGTCTGAATGAAGCTCATTACCCCAAATTTTATTAAATTGGCTTATATATTTACAACATGGTGACTGCAACAATAATACACCCACGACTGTGGTGTTCTACCTAGAGCACCACTAGAGGGAGCTCACACATTCTGTCGTACTTGCCACAGTAACAACAGTGATGTATAGGAACAGAGTTAGAAGCCGGTAATTTATATATAAAAAATGTCATTTCATTAATCTGACTGGGTAGGTCCAGCTGTCAATCCCACCCAGGCCTATCCTCAGCTCCGCCTCTGCGTCAGTCCATCTCTTTGCAGTCCAAGTTGTACATCTACCAAACAAATTGAGAACCGTTCTGTTTCGGTGATTGTATTTAAGGAATGTCACATTAGTAAACATCTGGACATCTGAAATGGGCAGAGACAAAATCGGCAGTACAGGCAGTCCAATGTCTTTGAAACTCCTTTTTCCTTCAGCACCCTCTTACTGCAAAACCTCAATCCAAAGTTCTCCATGTTGTTCATCTCAGTGAAACTGCAACAGAAGAGCTCTCTCCACTGGTGTTCTAATTCACCAAGGGAACAGGAAAGGCCCTCTTTTGGTAGACTGCCTACTGCAGGCTCTCTTTCCCGGGGATGAATCATCTCCAGCTTACTCAAGTGACTCTGGAAGTCGCATTAGATACTGTGTCCGGAAGCAGTCCATGCTGTGCTTAGGAATGATGTCTCTTCTAGTGTAGAACTGACTGTGGAATTTACTGTAAATTCACAGCAAAAAAAAAGCTGCCAGAAAAGTATTACAAAATTGCTGTTAATCACTGTAGAACCCCCAGCACCATGGGCGTCCCTACAGGTGGCTGCCCTTTGCTGCCAGGCTTGCTGTTACCTTTGTCTGTGCCCGTGTGTCAATTGGCAATAAATGCTATTAATACTCCACAATACTGAATGTTGTTGTAGAATGCTTTCCAAGTTAATTTTTGTATTTTACATTTGCAGCTATGCAATCTATGCATATTGTTAAGTGGTTTAAATGAGACTAAGACGAAAATGACAGCCTGAGACAGAGACCCACACAGAACAAACTCACATTAACTGGAATGACATTAACTTGAAAATTTCAGGATAATCTTCACACCCGTTAACCACTTGATGGAATTCAACTTAGTCAGAGTTGCAACAAAGTCAAGTATTTTTAAAACTGACCATATTCTAGGCTTAAAGGCCCAATTTGAAATCAGGACTGGACATAGAAATCTATTCAGAACAACATTACATTAATGTTAGAATAATGTTATATTTTTTGCTGTTCTGTGTTAATGTAATGCAACAACTCTGGTCTAATACCTCCCTGTCACTTTAATGCTGGATGTGTGTGCAATTTATAACAAGTTAGGCAAGCCACGGATTCAACCATTAAACTGCATTTTCATTCCACATTTTTTGACAGTTCTGTCCAAAGTCATATTCCACCAAATCAGCCGTAACAAATTCCAATAACTTCAACCTTCAAATGTATTAAAGTTGATCTTTTTCAGTGTGTTCCTAAATCTTACGGTATAAGCAAAAGGTATGAATAAAAGATTAAGAACAATTTCCATTCGAATAGTGGAGAAGAGTCCTCATCTTTTGTACATGTCTCATGCTCAGAGTCCATCAATCGCCTGAGGAGAGAGGAGACGTGAGGATTGACTGAGTTGTTCTTCTCAGGCATCGTCCCACTTCTTTGGTTTACAGTCTTCATGCTGCTGGTTGGATTGATTCCAATGAAACAGTTGAAACCGCAAAATCACATTAATAAAACTTACGCTGATCCTCACTGAAGCGGCCTGGTATCTGTTTCATACCTCACTTTACAACACACAGGACTTTTTTTAACAATTTAAAGGCACAAGTTATTTTACGTCATGGCCAACCCACGTTTGCTAGTTTAATGGCAGAAAAATAGTCAAAGCCAGGCGCCTGGTCCACAAGGGTTGTACTCAGTCACTGCTGTTTTTATGGTGTAAACTAATTTTTTCAAACATTTTCTTTAAGAGCTAGGTGCGCTTGCACCTTGGTGGATTGCTATTATAATGATGGATTTGCCAGGCAGAAGAAAAGAATGCTTCTCTACAGAGATACAAAAAAATCTGCTTGTGCACAATGTGAAGGGTGCGAGCAGACCATCTACAACAGCAGCAGGATTACACCAAAGTAGAGGTCTGCATTCCTGTGGAACCCACAGCAATAAAGTGCAGTGTAGGACAAACTTTCATTTTTAAATGCAGGAGCAGGAGGGAAGTGACTGATATGTTCGCAGGGAAAAAGAATGAAACAAGTGTTTTTTGTTATCAAACAATTTTTTATTTGCATGAGTAAATACAAAATTACACAACAAAGTATAGCACGTTATCACAACATTACATTGTCTGAAAGCAATTTACAGCATCCCCACCCAAAGCCCCCAGTGAGTAAGCCATAGGCGACAGTGGCAAGGAAAAACTCCCTAGAAGGAAGAAACCTTGGGAGGCACCAGACTCAAAGGGGAAGCCCAAACCTCCAGGGGCCGGCAGGGAAAGTCAAAAACACACACACCAGATAACTGCAACAGGTTCTTCTACATATCCTATACATGGGCATGGTACAGTGATGCAGTGGTTAAAACTGTTAACTCACACCTCTGGGGACATTCATCCATTTTCTGAAACCGCTTCTCCTGTTCAGCGTTGCTCCAGCTGACAGCTTTTGCAATTCATCTGTATCTGAATGAGGAAAAACAACATACAAGGCAATACAATGGAGCTGTCAGTCACTCCTGGCACATGGAATACAGTTCTGCACTGACACCTCCGCAATGAACAATTGCATTATAGCATAGGAAACTAGTTAACTTTCACATAAAATTTAGATATAATCAAAACAGAAGCCTGGAACAATTTTAAATTTTACTAAATGGCAATATACTGATTTTAGTCACCAAACAAACTTTACAGGACTTGCTTCACTACTTTTATTCGTGTTTCTTACAATACATCTGCCCTCTCCTGGTCTGGTGGAATATCATTGCTGTAGGCAGCACCGAGCGAAACCACCCGCATCCGCAGTAGAATGCAACATGAAAGCGCACGCGGAAAAGTGAAATATCACCTAGACTTTGCGGCACAGGAAACTAGCCGACTTGCACATGAAATTTAAATTTAACCAACACAGCACCCCACAACAATGTTCACTTTATTTAAAAGAAATGAACTAATTTACTCACTAGCAAGCGCAATAATGTACTTAAACGCAGGAAAGCGCACGCGGAAAAGTTAAATGTCAACTACACTTTGCGCATAAAATTTAAATATAATTAACATAGTAGCCCGGAACAAAATCACTTTATTTAAAAGCAATATACTGACTTTACTCATCAAACATATTTTAATATACATGCAAATTTGACAAATACTAAATAATAAGAGAAATTATCCGATAAAATGGGAGCAGAATGGCAACCCACCTTGGTGCAGAAAACAAGTGAAGTCGCGTCTTTCAAACCGGCAGCGTCCCACGTGCCGAGGAGTCAAATGTAATCAAGCAACACGGCCCACACACATTAAATAATAACATCATAATAATTATAGTTCTTGTATAATTATTCTCTATATTATTCTATAATAAGATTAACAGACTTTTATAAGTTAAGTTGTATACCGAGAACAGTATGCGACAGCATAAGCATATAACCCTTAAAGGTTTATTAATTAAAAATCACACATTCATCCTGCTTAACATAAAACAATGACTTAAAGAGACTTAATTGTGAAATGAACGCTACTGTCCGAGGGTATTTATCTCCACAAATCGCTATGGAACATAATGTCTTAAATACTCAGATTTTCAGAATGACAGAATCTTAACATTTTAAATTTTGTTTTGCGATACCGATACGTAGTGATATTGGTATGTGGAACAACGTTAAACTGTAGTTAGATTAAGAGCGTATTCACAATTTACCCGTTTGCCTTTTACCGTGACTGAGCACGATCCCCCACCCCAGCTGGTCTGCACTCCCCACATTGCAATTAACGATCCAGACCTCAGCGCTTTTGTTACCATGGGACTTTTTGTGTTGAAGAAAACATTAAAATGAAGTCTGAGGAATGTTACATAACACAGCTAAAATGCAAAAACTCTCTCTGGTGTAATTCACTGCATAAAACCAATGGTCTTAAGTGTGGTGCCTTCTTCATAACACTCCCTGACTTTTGTATTCGTGACCATGAGATACTGTGGCCTTTTCTTCCTTCATTTGACTAGTGTTCCTCCCTTTCCTCCCAGCCTTGGTTGGTGGTTCAGGCAGCATCACCTTCTTTTAATAGACCCAGGTGTATCCATCCATCCATTTTCCAAACCACTAATCATACTGGGTCGTGGGGGGTCCGGAGCCTATCCCAGAAGCAATGGGCACGAGGCACACTCACACACCATTCACTCACACATGCACACCTAGGGGCAATTTAGCAACTCCAATTAGCCTCAGCATGTTTTTGGACTGTGGGGGGAAAACCGGAGTACCCGGAGAAAACCCCACGACGACATGGAGAGAACATGCAAACTCCACATACATGTAACCCAGGCGGAGACTCGAACCTGGGTCACCCAGGTGTCATTTATTTTGAAATTCGGTTCAAGTGCAGAAAATGTTCTAGCAGAAGTCTTGGACAATCTGTGAATTACACAGAAATCTGACTTCTTCTGAAGCTGTGAGAAATTGTTCTTCTGTAATTGTTGCATTGATATTTGTTGATGTGCGTGTGCCCTCCTTGAGCAGTAAAGGGGAGATCACATGCAGAGCTGATTTTCTGTAGTTTCTTAGTCTAAATAAAAATAAAATATTCTCTTCATATAGGCTGGACATTTCTAGAAAAGAGCCAATTAGTTATTTCTAGAAAAATATATGGAGCCAATGAAAGGACCTGAAGTCATAGTAACACAGGTCACTGTCCGTGGTGCTGAATTTTCTACTTGATGGGCTGGTGCTGAATGAATAGACCAGCTGGCCAACATGTCTGTGTGCTTCCACTGACTGGCACCCTGACATATAATTACCTTTAACAATAAGGGGGGAAAAGTCGAGACAGGAAATTAGGTGACAGTAATTAGTCATCACGCATAGTTCTCATTTATCATGATGTAAAATTATGAAACCTTTTCTGACTATTAATCTGCACATTTCAATAATTGAATTAATATTGCCTAATTTATTTATCATTTATTGCAATCACTGTACATTAAAGTATGTTTTGAATCTAGCTGTGAAATTGTTGATCTGAAAGATGTTGCCGGAGCCTTACGATATGTGAGTGAGGGGATGGATGCATTATTCTATGGAGGCCTCTGAAGATTTTTATATTAAAAATATATTAAGAGAAATGGTTAATTCCTTATTAATGCAGACTGCATTCAGAGCCCCTGTTCTGCCATTGATCTTTTTTTAAGGCAAGCTATCATGTATTAGTTTACTCTAAATTTTTGATCACATGTCAAACTAAGCCACATGGCGGCCCGAGCAGCAGGCAAACACACTACGAGCTAAGGAGCTACAAGACAGAGGAGAGAATAGGATGGCCAGTGACATGTGCTGGCCAAATGGGAACAAACAAGAGAGAACAGGACAAGTCAGGGATGGATTCTGACACTAAATATGCCCAAGTGTTTGGAATAGTTTAGTGCAAGTCTAAGACAATGGTATCTCTGAATAAGGCAGCAGTTTGACTCCTCCTGAAGGCCCTATAACTGTCCTGAGAAGTTGTTTGTATGCACTTGCTGCCTTGACATTTGTTGATGTGCATGAGCCCTGCTCGAGCAGTAAAGGGGAGATCGCATGCAGAGCTGATTATCTACAGCTTCTTAGTCTGAGTAAAAATAAAATCTTCTCGTCATATAGGAAGCAAGTCTATGGCTGGAAATTTGTACAACAGAGGCATTTAGTTATTTCTAGAAAACTATATAGAGCCAATGAAGGAACCAGATGTCACAGTAACACTGGTCACTGTCCATGGTTCTGAATACTCTACTTGTTGGGCTGGCGCTGAACAAATAGGATAACCGGCCACCGTGTCTGTGTGCCTCCACTGATTGGCCCCCTGACATATAATTATTTTTAACACTGAAGGGGAGAAAGATCATACAGGAAATTAGTTAACAGTAATTAGCAATCACTTATAGTTCTCATTTATAATGATGTACATTTTAAAAAATAATATATATATATATATATATATATTTATATATATATATATATATATATATATATATATATATCATTAAAAACAAAATATAATCCTGATTTAATGTATCCCTTCTGCTCTTAAAAAAGCACAATATGTCTGAAAGACAAATATGTCTATTACTCTACATGTTTTAATAATTTTGTTAATATTACCTAATTTGCTTATCTTTTTTTCTGTAATCACTCTGCATTAAAGCAATTTTTAAAACTAGCTGTGATACTGATGATTCTGTTGTTATTCTGACTGTTGCCCTGGTGCCTTAGGATACGTCTGTCTAAACATAAGTGAGGGGATGGATGCACTATTCTATGGAGGCCTCTGAAGATAATAAATTATCCCAATATTATATTGAGAGAGATGGTTAAATCAGAGCTGGATAAGATTTTAACAACTCTGAGCTATTAGTTAAGTTCTTCCCAAACGAGCTTGATGGGCCGAATGGGCTCCTCTCATTTGTAAATTTCTTGTGTTCTAAGATATAGAGTACTGTGCAAAAGTCTTAGGCAGTCCAAAAGAAATGTTTAAATCTGGGTAGCAAGTGTACTTTGGCTTAGTACAAATAACACAATTTAACACTAGAACGTGTAAATTAAGAGGAACACAATAAAAACTAGTAATAATTTCTTCTCTTTTCTAAAAAGATACTGATATCTAGTCGGATGGCTAGATGAACACCACTTCAGTTCCCAAACTTCTCCTCAGGGGCACCTCAGCCGTTCCATGATTTTGTTAAATTTCACCAACAGCTCAATCAATTAATTAATTATATTGGTTTAAAAAGTCAGTGACAGATTGACTAGCTGTATGAGGTGTGCTAGTGGCCAAGTCAAAAAATACATGGCTGCACTGGACGGTCGCTACAAATACTAGGATGATGTTAGCAGAGGTTCTGAAATGGCTAAGCTGAGACACTTTGACAGGCATAATATCATAGTTTTACACCAACACGAGGACAATCTAAACATCGTTTTCTTTGCCTGCCTAAGATTTTTGCACAGTGCTGTACATGGAAGTCTCAATTCAACCCTATCCTTTCCTAAGTGCCATACTTCTGTTGAAAAAAGAAAATTACAGATTGGAAACCTTTTAATAAAGAAACTGTGATAGAAAATTCTTGATTATTGTCACGGGTCGTGGGCAGCGATCGCGAGCCGAGCGGCGATCGTGCGGATAAGGAGCAGACAGGCAAGCGGGATACGGGAAAACGGGGGTTTAATCGGGGAACAGGACGGGTAACAGGCATTGACTCACAAACATCAATGACAGACAAAGCAAACAGGGGAGACCAGGACTTAAATACACGGAACAAGGCAGCAGGAAACAAGACACGACTGGGCAGGATCAGGAAATCACACGTGGGTAATTAGGGGGCGTGGCACACAGGAGGAGCGGACAAGCCGGGCATGACAGAACCCCCCCCCAAAGGCGCGCTACACTGGGCGCGCCTAGGAAGGGGGCGACGGACGGGACAAGGCAGGACAGGACCTGGAAAACAAGAACAGAATTAACGCAGGACAGGGAACAGGACCGAGGTACAAAACAGAGCGAGGGACAAGACAAAAGACAAAACCTGACAGAGGGTCGGGAAGGCAGACAGGCAAACCAGGAAGGGAGACACAGAAGGAACGGGCGGAACAAAGGGGCCAGGAGTGCAAGGCGGGTACACCGGGGCACAAGGAACAGAGACGGGAGGAACAAAGGGACGAGGAACGGAGAAAGGAGGAAAGACAGGAGGAGGAGCAAACAAAGGAGGGACCAGGGCAGGAGAGAAGGGAGAGAAGGCGGGGGAACAAAGGGGAGCCCGTGGGAGCCCCAGCGGGCGACGGGCGGCAGCCGGAGGGGCCGCAGGCGGCCGGGAGGCCGGAGCCGAAGGGGACCGAGAAGGGGCAGAGGAGACAGGGCGAGGGACCCGCGGAGGGGCCAGGGAGGGAGCAGGAGGGAGCACCAGGGAAGGGGACGAGGGAGCAGGAAGGGGCCAGGGTGAAGGCACGGAGGAGGGGGGAGCCGCAGCAGGCGGCGATGTCCGGGGGAGGGCCGGAGGTAGGGGCCCCGCAGGCGACCGAGGAGCCGCCGTCGGAGAACCCCCAGGCGACCGACCAGGACCCGGAGAGGGGAGCGAGGCAGGGCGACGAGGCACCGGAGAGGGACCCGCAGGCGACAGCCGACCCGGAGGGCCAGGACCCGCAGGCGCCAACCGAGCCCCAGCGCAGGCGAGGCAGGGCGAGCCAGGGGGCAGGGCGGGCGGGACCCCAGCCCTGCGTCTGTGTCCCCTCCCTTTACGGGACACAGACATGACCCCAGGTTGGGGTCGAGTTCGCCGGGGCGAGGGAGAAACTGTCACAGGGGGCGCCTCGGGAGCTGCTGCAGCGCGGTCAGGAGCAGGAGCGCGGTCAGGAACAGGAGCGCGGTCAGGAACAGCAGGTGGCTGCAGTGGGGGCGCCTGCCCGGGAGCTGCAGCAGGTGGCTGCAGTGGGGGCGCCTGCCCGGGAGCTGCAGCAGGTGGCTGTAGTGGGGGCGCCTCTGCAGGGACAGGAGCGCGGTCAGGAACAGGAGCTGGCTGCAGTGGGGGCGCCTGCCCGGGAACTGCAGCAGGTGGCTGCAGAGGGGGCGCCTGCCCGGGAGCTGCAGCAGGCGGCTGCAGAGGGGGCGCCTCTACAGGAACTGGAGCGCGGTCAGGAACAGAAGCGCGGTCAGGAACAGGAGCGCGGTCAGGAACAGGAGCTGGCTGCAGTGGGGGCGCCTGCCCGGGAGCTGCAGCAGGTGGCTGCAGTGGGGGCGCCTGCCCGGGAGCTGCAGCAGGTGGCTGCAGTGGGGGCGCCTGCCCGGGAGCTGCAGCAGGCGGCTGCAGAGGGGGCGCCTCTGCAGGAACTGGAGCGCGGTCAGGAACAGGAGCGCAGTCAGGAACAGGAGCGCAGTCAGGAACAGGAGCGCAGTCAGGAACAGGAGCTGGCTGCAGTGGGGGCGCCGGCCCGGGAGCTGCAGCAGGCGGCTGCAGAGGGGGCGCCGGCCCGGGAGCTGCAGCAGGCGGAGGGAGCGCCGGGACAGGAACAGGAGCGCGGTCAGGAACAGGAGGTGGCTGCAGTGGGGGCGCCGGCCCGGGAGCTGCAGCAGGCGGCTGCAGAGGGGGCGCCTGCCCGGGAGCTGCAGCAGGCGGCTGCAGAGGGGGCGCCTCTGCAGGAACTGGAGCGCGGTCAGGAACAGCAGGTGGCTGCAGTGGGGGCGCCGGCCCGGGAGCTGCAGGTGGCTGCAGTGGGGGCGCCGGCCCGGGAGCTGCAGGTTGCTGCAGTGGGGGCGCCGGCCCGGGAGCTGCAGGTTGCTGCAGTGGGGGCGCCGGCCCGGGAGCTGCAGCAGGCGGCGGCGGCTGCACGGGAGCGGGGTCCGCCGGCAATGGCGGCTGCACGGGCGCGGGGTCCGCCGGCAATGGCGGCTGCACGGGCGCGGGGTCCGCCGGCAATGGCGGCTGCACGGGCGCGGGGTCCGCCGGCAATGGTGGCTGCACGGGAGCGGAGTCTGCAGCCCTCTGGAGCAGTAGGAGCTGCCACACGTCCTCTGTCATACTCTCCAGCTGCTCGAGGTCGGAAGCGGGAGTAAACGCTGCAAAGCTCCTCTGGAGTCGCTCCGTCAGCTCCACTACCTCCGGACTTACTGGAGGGACCAGTTCCCCCCAGATCCTCCAGAACAACCCCTGAAGGGCAAAGAACTGGGAGGCGCAGTTCACCGGCTTCCCTGGGTGAGGCGCGGGTAGCGCCTCCGGGGTGGTTACTGCGGGAGGTGGAACTGAGACGTCCGGCGTGGGTAGGGCAGAAGTAGCCCTTATCAGAGCGCGGGGTACCCGGGGAATAACGTCCCTCATCGCTCTGACACCTCGGTTACCCAGCCGCTCGGGCCGGTAATCACACCGCTCGAGGGGCGGCAGCAGTTCCGTGGGGAGGGGCTCCAGGTCTGGGAAGACGAAGGACTCGTCCTCTTCATCCTCACTTGGAGCCCAGAGCCTGGCCAAGGAGCAGGGACCCAGACCGTACAGTCCCAGGTCGGGACCTAGGACGAGCTCCTCTTCCTCCTGAGGGAGCCCGGGGCTGGAGAGCGAGCAGGCGCCCAGATAAAGAGGCGGCGCTTCCGGGATTCGCCTTCCCCTGCGTCTCCTTTTCTTTGTTGGGTCTGTCATTCTGTCACGGGTCGTGGGCAGCGATCGCGAGCCGAGCGGCGATCGTGCGGATAAGGAGCAGACAGGCAAGCGGGATACGGGAAAACGGGGGTTTAATCGGGGAACAGGACGGGTAACAGGCATTGACTCACAAACATCAATGACAGACAAAGCAAACAGGGGAGACCAGGACTTAAATACACGGAACAAGGCAGCAGGAAACAAGACACGACTGGGCAGGATCAGGAAATCACACGTGGGTAATTAGGGGGCGTGGCACACAGGAGGAGCGGACAAGCCGGGCATGACAATTATGCTAATCAGTAATCAATAATGGAATATAGATGATTATGCAAAATGCATTACCTAATCAGTAATTAACAATTGAGTTTACAATGTGTTGTTGATTTACACATAGTGGTTGAAACAATGTAATTTACTTGTCATTAATTGAATGTATCAAACAAGAATGCAAATCTGCTTAAGTAAGAAATTTCTATTTTCTATAGAGGAACTAACATGTTTGCCATATATTGCTTGTTCAGCAAGAGGCCCAGGTCAAAGCAAAGGCATGACCTGAGAAGTAAGCTGTTGCAGAAGATATTATAAAATGAATGCATGGTATTGGATAATATAAAATGTAGAAAAAGAGAACAACGAGTCCTAGTGTCACGCCCACGCAGGCGGACACCACCGGCTGCGGCTCATTGCACAGAATGAGCCTAGAGTTAAAACCAGTCAGACGTCACTTACACGTTGCGAAGTATTGCGCTGATGTATAGAAGCCATACCAAGCACTTTCTTGTCGATTGTCTCTCCCTGATACCCAACCCTGCCTGTTTACCTAGTGTCTTCTCCTTACCCCTCTCTCTCTCCCGTTCCAGACCCTTCCCGGTACCTGACCCGTCCTCCCAGCCTGCTCCTGCTCGTCCTGTTCCCGCACCCTTGTGTGTTCCTGTCTTGAGCTTCCTTGTAGGACTGACCCCCCGGCTTACGACCTCCCTGCCTGTCTTTCGATCTTGCCTCTTGCCTGTCCCTTTCAGTGCCTCTGTTTGGTTTATCCAAATCCAGCGCTTAGCGGCTTGCATACCCGGATCCCGATCGCTCGGTCCTGGTTGTCGTGACACCTAGAATAATATAGCAAAAGGAAAAGTCCCAAATAGACTTGTTCTAAGCTGATAGGTGGACCTTGAAAACATAGAAGAAACTGGTATCTCCAGATGGCCAAACTTTCTTTGAACTGCCTGGACCTTGAAAGGCAGAAGTAACTGGAACGTCCAAAAATCCGATTTGTCCTTGATTTGTCAGATGACTGTTGCATTTTAGGCCATAAAAGATGTATGAATTTGTTGCTCGGGGAGCAGAACACAAGACGCATGATTGCTGAGTGTCTGTTCCCTGTGAGCTCATCGAATAATAAAGTTCTGTCAAACACTTAAACATCGGACTTTTCTTCCACAAAAATGGAAATTTCTTCCACAAAACACTCTGTTCTCGTTAACAATTTTTCAGTTATAAATTCCATATTATACATTTTCTTTCCTCTTTGTTTCCATTGTACTGTCGTGGGTGGCTGGGGTTTTAGCCAGGAGATTGTTATCATCCACCTGGCAATTACAAGAAGAACTCTCTGTAATACAACCTTATTTTCATGCACTATATTCTGTGGCATAATTCCTAGTATGAAACGAGCTGGTTCAAGTGGTAATTTTATGTTCAAACATTTTTTTTATCTCTTCCTGTATATTTTGCCAGTACTTTGACAGTTTTGGACAATCCCAAAAAATGTGAGTGTGGTCTCCTACCAGGTCACAACCCCTCCAATAAACCCCTGATTAGAGGTGTTGCCAAACGTAGAGGTGAGAAGGGGAGTCTTAAAGTATCTCATCTTAACTTTCCAATGAAATTCCCACCATGTAGGACTGTTTGTTATTCTGTGTCCTTCTTTACATGAATGAGTCCAATCTTCATCGTTAATGATAGTATTCATCTCTAGTTCTCATTTTTCTTTGATATCAACACTGTTGACTCTTTTTGTAATATTTTATAAATATATGATATAATGTTCTTTTTAACCAATCCTTTAATTGTTAATATAAACAATATATTTGTTGACTGTAGGTATCTAAAACAGTTGGGCACTGGGAGGCCACATTTGTTTCTAAGATGTTCGAAGGACATTAGATCTCCTCCATCACACAACTGATCCAACTGGTTAAACCTCTTTTCTCCCCATGTCTTAAACCCTGTATCTAATTTAGATGGTAGAAAAATCAACATTCTGTGCAATTTTCATTGATCTTGATATTGATGAAGGGCGTCCCAGCCTCTCTCTCACTTTTCAGAGTGTTTCCTATCCAAATGTTATTGATTTTATTTACTTTCTGTGTATCTTGATTAAAAATAATTGCTATGTCCAGCGGCAAATTTGGGCAGATACTCTGTTCCATTCCCACCCACTGAGCCTCCCTGTCCTGGGTTATCCATACCACTACTGATATAAGTTGGGCTGCCAAGTAATAATTTTTTTAATTAGGCAAGTCAGGCCCCGCGTTCTCTTTTGGGTTTAACAGTCTTTTCAGTTCAATCCTGGGTCTTTTGTTTTCCCAGGTAAATTTGGATAACCATTTATTGAGCGTTTTGAATGTGGATATAGGGACCCCTATGGGCAGGGACTGGAACATAAAGAGAAGCCTAGGTGGTATGTTCATTCTAATGCTCTCCACTCTCCCCAATAAGGATAGAGGGAGGATTTCCCATCTTTGGAGATAATTCTTTATTTCACATAGTAATTTACTATAATTAGTTTTGTATAAGTATGATATACCAGGATCCCTCGGTATCTAAAGCCATAACTGTGGAATCAAATTTAGTATTTGCGAGCTTTAATGCAAAAAACATTCTCTGTAATATAAGTGTGGGTAGGTTACTGTAAAATTTGGACAAATCTTAAACTTAAGATGTGTAAGGTGTAGCGATCAGGGAGTTCAGTATAGGACTAAACATGCAAGGGAAGAAGTAGATAATTAGTGAAAGTTTTGACTGGACTGGAGATCTGAGGACTCATACACAGATGTATGGCACAGCAGATATTTTTGTCTGCTTTTCAGATGGTTGACGTGACATATTTTCCGACGCGCGCTCTCTGTCCGCTGGTGGGAGTGTGCTCACCTGTCTGCATCGGGGCGGAAGTCCGCCATGCGCAATACAGAGAGCAGAGGAGAATTGTAAAGGCGCGACCATGTAGAGACAAAAATGACAAGCTTTTGCGTAAATAAGATAAATAGCATAAGGCTATTTAGTTTGTTTAATAAAAGGACAATGTATAGACTTGTTCTATAGGAAAAGTAACCTTAAGAACATAAGAATTTTACAAACGAGAGGAAGCCATCTGGCCCATCAAGCACTTTTGGGGAAAACTTACCTAACAGCTTAGAGTTGGTAAAATCTTATCTAGCTCTGATTTAAAGGAACCCAGGGTTTTAGCTTGCGCTACACTAGTAGGAAGACTATTCCATACTCTAACTACACGCTGTGTAAAGAAGTGCTTCCTCAAATTAGTTTTAAAATGTTCTCCCGCTAAATTCCACTTGTGGCCACGAGTTCTAGTATGTCATGTCACCGCCATCCAGACCTGTTAGAATCTTATATACCTGGATCATGCCCCCACTTAGTCTTCTTTGCTCGAGGCTGAACAGATTCAGCTCAACTAATCTGTCGTCATAAGACATTCCTCTAAGACCAGGAATCATTCTCGTAGTCTTGCGTTGCACCTTTTCCAAGGCAGCAATGTCCTTCTTAAGGTATGGTGACCAAACCTGCACACAATATTCTAGGTGGGGTCTTACCAAGGAATTGTACAATAAAATCGTAGCATGACCTCCCTTGACTTAAACTCCACACAGCTAGAGATGTAACCTAACATCCAATTGGCCTTTTTAATTACTTCCCCACACTGACGAGAGTGGAACATGAAAGCATCAACATACGCACCGAGGTCATTCTCATAATCAGCTAACTTTATTTCAGTGGAACCCATAAAATATCTGTACTTTATATTTCTGCTCCCTGCATAGACAGCCTTACATTTATCTACTTTAAATTTCATCTGCCATGTATCAGCCCAGTTGCTAATTAAATCCTATTGTAGTCTCTCCGCTGATAGATCAGTATCTGCTACATCACTCACCTTGGTATCATCAGCTAATTTAACCATTTTACTGTATGTTCTGATGTCAATATCATTGGCGCAAATTAGGAACAATAGTGGTCCTAAAATTGAACCCTATGGTATCCCACAATGAACGCAGGTCCACTGTGACATTATGCATCTAATAACTACCCACTGCTTCCTGTCTGTAAACCAGTTTTCAATCCAGGCTGATACAGTTTGTAAAAACCCTGTAGCTTTGAGCTTAAGGACTTCTGGAAATCTAATAATTCAATGAATCTACATGGTGCTGAGTTATTTGTGTTCTCTACTGTGAACACCCGTGTAAAATAATCATTAAATTCATTTACTATATCAATTTCATTTTCAATTATAAAGCCCTTACTATCCTGTAAATTAGTGATTTCAGCTTTTAGACTCTTTTGGAGATAAAACATTGGGAGAAACTTTTAATGTCATTCTTAGCTTCCAATTCAATCTTCCTCTCTACATTCCTCTTATTGAGTCTAATGTTATTTTTTAACTCAACCTGTAGACTCCTGCTTTATTTTGCCCTTCTCCTCCGGACTTTATTCTTAATTTCCTTAGTAAACCACCTTGGTTGTAGTTTCCTAGATTTAGTGTTGCTGGAAACAGGTATGAAGTCCTCTTGCACTTGCAACAATGTCCTTTTAAAAAATTCCCATGCCTCTTCAACCGTTTTGCTATTTAACTTGTTTACAGTTTCTAATTTCAGTCTCATACCATTAAAGTTTGCCTTCCTCACAATATATTTTTTTCTTTTGGATTTTGCTCTTCCGACACGAAAATTTGCCTGAAATTTAACTATGTTATGCTCATTACTGTCCAGTGGTTCTAAAACCTCTAATTTTCCAATCCTAACCTGGTTATTAGAGAAAAGAAGATCAAGAATGGCTTCTCCCCTGGTAGGGGTATTAAACTGAGTAAAAAAACAATCCTGTACCACTTCCACCATCTCGAGTTCATTTACAGAAGAGCCAGAGACTGTGTCCCACTGTATCCCTGGTAAATTAAAATCACCCATAACCACCACATCATTTTTATTACTCATAATCCTGATGTCGTCATATAACATTTTGCTTTCCTCTGCAGCTACATTAGGTGTCTATAACAAACACTGACAATTAGGCCATTTGAGTCTTTAGCATCTATTTTAGCATCTGTCATTTCCGTACTGGGCATCTTCCCAGTGGGCTGAGGGCTACGGGGACCTTCAGAATTCATTATGCCCCCCCCCCCCCCCCCCATTATGTACTGGGGATCCCAAAGTGGAGGCGTGGGTTTGAGTCCCATCTAGGATGACTCCTTCTCTTTATCATATTGATTGTTGCGATGAACCAAGGCAGTAGAAAGTGTAACAGGAAGCTTCATCACCATACCAGGTCTGAGGCTTAGAACGGCCATGTCCTCTGCTGGGTCTCACTTTGTCTATGGCCAACAGCTTTTAGCTGCTTGTCATGCATACATTAGGCATCACTTGAGGAAGGCTCATGCTGCACCTCACGGGGGCTTTATAACCTAGGGTCTCTGAAAAGAAGCACTAAGTACCATTATGTGTGTCCAGAGCCCCTTTGCTGTTTAAAGTTTGGCGCAGAGGAAGTGAGCTGGGCCCATAACCCAGAGGTCCATGGATTGAAACCATTCTCTGCTATGTTGTTTGTCTTTTCTTATGCCAAGTTTAACTAACTTGTTTAAGTGCTTCACACCAAATTGCTGATCTTTCCTTCATTAAGGCTCTTATCCCCTAGTGTTCAGAGGTTTTCAAAGGGGGGTGTTTTCCCCCCCTTTCCTCAGCTCTTCTTTGAAACTCTGCTTCTAAGGTCAGCATCCCAGACACCTTTTCACTGATGTTGATGACACTGATAGAGATGGTGAAACATGGCACCAAGATAGAAGAATGAGTGAAGTACCAAGTACTCTAAAGTGTGTTATGATACCCTTTGCTATTTAAAGTAGAAACACTGAGGAAAGACTCAGCTGGTCATTGTTCTACTACCTGCAAGCCGATCATTAGTGCATCTCCAGCCAACCGCCTCTGCTGTTTTACAAAATTCACAGCTAATCAGTTCAAAAATTTGTCAGACTTTTTCATTTTCTGTTGGCATTTAAACCCCTGACCACTAGATGGCAGTGTTGTCTTCTATCTTCAGCCATCTGACTCATCCACTCCAACATAAACAGAGTCAAAAACCAAAATGGCAGTGCATGCAGAAACAGCGGCCCGGAGCTTTTCAATGCTACGCTGTTGTTGTGTAATATCTAACAATGTGCTAGTGATGGGAATTCCGGCTCTTTTAAGAGATCCGGCTCTTCTGGCTCGGCTCACTTAAAAGAGCCGGCTCTTTCGACTCCCAAGTGGCTCTTCAGATTTTCTTTGGTGCTTAAATGAATTTATTACCAGAAATAATGTAAAATTATTAGTGAAATGAATTACTATGGTTGGAAATCACACGCAATTATTTTAGACAATTCCTCATCAATTGTGTTCTGTTTGCAGAAACTGTCTCATAGAGCTCTAGGTTGTAGGTCTAGGTGGTTGTGGTGCTGTATTGGATGACGGTGTAGACATTGACAAACTGCAGTAGACAAACTGTCACTTTCCTTAGTAGCAGGTTCACTTGCTTGTCTTTTTTCTTCCCACTGCACTGATGGATGTACAGTTCTCATGTGCCAATGCAGGTTATTTGTAGAACCTGTTCGTTATGAGATTTTAACCTTGCAAGCTCTACACTCTGCCTTTGTATTATCAATGCAATTGAAATGTATCCAAATTTTACTTTCCGTTTCCTACAGTCACTCATTTTGTTGCGCACATCTCCTTCCTTCCTGTTTCTCTCTCAGTGCGTGTGATTGCTGTATTTGTCTATGGGTGCGTTCGACTTCACACAGCCATTTGCAGTGCTTGCTTAAAGCAGTGCATTGTGGTCCCAACGCAATGCATCATGGTTAGATTTTTTTGTCCGACTTCAGCCGGCGCTGCAAAATGTTACCATCCGTGACCATGTCACATGGTACAAAAACCTCACGAGAGCAAGACGACTTAAGACTTAAATCCCAAGTCGAACGCACCCTGTAGCACCGCCCCTCCCCCTCCTGCTCAGTGCAGACACACATCGTGTAGTTGACCAATCCGTGCGGGTGGAAAAAATAGAGAAAGAAAAAAAGCGGTTCTGACTCCGGCTCACAGGCAGGAGCCGGCTCCGATCGTTCACTTCGAAGAACCGGCTCCGAGAGCCGTTTTGTTCGCAACCGACTCATCACTACAATGTGCTACTGGTTTCTTTGCTTCCAGCACCAGAATTTTTTCTTTATTTTTATTCTTTTTTATTTTTGGTGTATGTATCTTTAGCCTTTAAATGTATTTTTTCTGTATTTATATTCTATAAGTGTTAGTCTATAGTTTTATGCATACTATGGCGTCTACAGGCTTGCTCCAAATGACATCTCATTGTATTTTCAGTGACAATAAAAGCATCTCACTTTATCCAAGGTTGGAGGTAGGGTAAGGGCGCACCGATAAAGTTTAGCTTTAGCAAACCTAGCAAAGAGTGCTTCGTTACAGGATGCAAGACGGCCAGGCCCACGGGCAGCCTGGCCCACTCATTTCTGATTGGTCAGAAATTACACTGTCTCTCAGATCTGATTCGTTGACTATTTGCTCTATGTATTTCTCCATGAAAATTAGCAACACTTGAGTCGCTCGGGCTGGCCGTGGCAGGGACCATGACCTGGCCGTATTGCAATCTGCAATGAGGCATCGTTGAACTCTGACGCATCTGGCGCGAGACTCAGGCTGTCAGATCATATGCAGGGGACACATAACTGGTATGAGAAATGTCTTGTAGCAGCGCAAATGCGTATTTATGTTATGTGCATTCGCGCTGTTATGACAAAGAATCACTGTGCATTCTAGCCTTCATGTCCAGAACGAAGTACAAATTAGCCACATAAATGTTAACATGCACGGTAATTTTTTTGTCGTTACGTGAATGCACATAAAACAAATACGCATTTGCGCTGCTAACAAGGAATTGCCGCGCGTGTACGGGGAATGCGCCATGCGCCCCTGACCGTATGTATAGTAGGCCTATATTGTACAATGAATTATATATTTAAGTCGGGCGATACAGGTAGCGACTCCAATGACAGGACTGGGGAAACATACTTTGATGTGGAGTTAAATACATAGGACTAATGAAAACAAGTGGAAACTGCTAATAACATCGGGATTTCACACGAGGTTAACGAGGGAGCGTGGCACACCGGAGGAGCGGACAAGCGGGGCATGATAATTGTAAGATAGTCCAACAATTCAAGGTGGTCTGTCACTCAGTACCGGAAGGCGGAACACAGTTCTGTATGCAAAGGTCGGCGTCAGTGGACCTGCAGCAGCATACCTGTAAGTTTACATAACTGCAAGCTGCCTGTAAACCCTGCTGACTTGTTTGTACAAGAGTCTATGACAGGTTACTGGTGATTTAATATGACATTACTAGGAATACAATGCATTGTATATGAAATAAAGTTACGTCAAAAAAGCAGACATACTGGAGCAAAACTAAATATACTAAAAATGTTTGTTTATGAAGGGTGTTTGAAAAATGTCATTTGATATTATTCACCAAATTTGATGTCGTTAGTGTAATTTATGTTGAACTTTAATTGTAAATTGTGACAAAACCAGACATGTGGTGGCAAATTGGAAGCCATATTCTGAAACTACAGAAAAAACTGTAGAACATGCACTTGTTTTTTGTTAAATCACCTAACAAAATATTTTAAAATGTCGCCCAGTGTATTATATGTCTATGTTATATCTTTATTTAGGCCATATGTGCTCTTGATGTGTTATTTCTCAGTGAGCTGGAGGGATTTGACAAATACATCCTTTTAGAAATGTGTGAGGAAGTAAGTTCTTTTCTTTTTGAAAAGTAGTGTATCTGTAAGGTTTGTGGCACAACAGAGAAATTAAATATTTTATTTGATTAAGGTCAAGACTCTGGTCTCCAGCTCACAGCTCTCTGTTACATTTCCATGGCCATTTTGTCCGATAGTATTATTGGATTTTTCTGTGCTATATTTGTATGTGTAGTTATTGTCTGCTGTATAAATCATTATAAATAAGTTTCTTTTCCTTGTGATGTCTCTGCTTAATAGTATTAAATAGGAGTAAAAGAAACCGCAGTTTCCTCAGTAATGTATTTCATGATATTTTCCCAACAAAACCCATGTTTGCATTCAAGTTTCTGTCACAGTTTGTACATAATATTTGCAACAACCATTATAAAAATTTTGCAGAATTTGTACTACAAGCCTCTCCAGTCCCAAATCCAAATTCATATATGATATCTTTGCAAATGTGTGTATCAACATTCCTACAAAACCATGAGTTACATAATATATCCAAATGTAGGGAATTTCAGTGTGAGTCCTGACGTCCTATGCGTACTGCTGTACTTGCCCTACACAAGGTGAGTTTATATTAGTCACAGAAACATCTTAGCCAGTCATTACTGTGTAGTCGTCACATGTTGAACCCCTTGTTTTTGGTCTGTGAGGGTATAAAATGTCTCTCCTTTGTTACCTACAGTGAGGCTGACATTTGGTTAACTGAAATATACATTAATATAAATTTAAAAGGAAGACATTTTTATCCAAATCCACATTAATATGATGGGGGGAAAATGTTCTGGTAATATAGGTGTAATGAACTTGTAATGAATGTTGCAAGGCTGTACTTCAGCTTCCCACATACAAGTGCGTAACTGATTATACATTATAAGAGGTATGAATAAAAAGACATACATGAAGACTGTAATCTCAAGTGATCAACAGTAAACCTTCCTTAATGATATAACGGCATTTAACACCTCTGTAAGATAAAGACAAAGTTTCAGACAAGGCTGGAGAAAGTCAGGCAAAATCTTTCACTTTTACCTTTTTATTTAGATCATTCATCCTAAAGCTCTTGACTTGATAGGTTATTCAGATTATTTTCTACAGATTAGTATGAAGTCTCTCCTGTATTTAATTTGGTACATCAGAGTGAAGAAGGATAAACCCTTGTGTTTAATGTATAGAAGTGGCAATGGTTTGTTAGATTGCGTATGTGATGTATGTGTAACTGAAGGCAAGCAGAAGTGCAGCTTTCTGATTGGTGCATGCATGTACATCTCTGATTGGTGGATTACACTTCTAATCAAACATAAGTCTTAAAAAGCGTCATTGACACAGCTGTGTAATTGATAAGGTAGGGTTACTGGGTTACTGACACAGGGGCAGTTTCTGCCGAGTGTGTGTTAGGCTTTGCTAAATCTAACATGACAAGCGGAACATTCTGTCCTTCTCTTTTTCACTGTTTTCACTCTTCCAATTAACACTCTTTCCGTCTCTCACTCTGTCGCAGTGACTGCTGGGGGTGGATGGGGCGTGTGAGAGTGTGCGGTAGCCACTTGTGGCTAGTGCGAAAGCTCTGTGTGAACTTCACAGCAAATTTGCCAGTGTTAAATTAACACTGCATACTGTTTTTATAATTCTCACCTAATCAGCGTTACATTTAACACTTTGTAGAGTGCAATGCGTGTTGTTGTATAGTGTTACATTTTATTAGCTCTTATAGTGTTCATTTGACACTATAGAGTGTTAGATCACTGAAACTCCACCTCTTCCCAGAATCCAAGCCCATATAAGTGACACACAGGTGCATAATGGGTGGCTTATGTCTGGGGCAGCTAAGTACTGTGTTTGATTAACCCACCGTCATGAAAAAGAGCAAAAAAGCAATAAGGTCTCTTGGTATGTAAACTTTAAATAATGTTAACTTTGATTTTTCTAAAGATCAGCACACTGTGTTTTGGTAAGCTGAATACATGCTTCTTCTTGATTCTTGCCTTACATGTGCTATGAAGTTGGGATTGGGTTAGAGAATGAATGTTTTAAAAATGTAATTATTAATTTCCTTTTTAAGCATGTATTAAACAATTTCCTTGCACTGGTATAAGAGTAAACTAATTAAGCTTTCTTGCAATCATCTGCAGTATGCAAGTGAATAAAATGTATGGTACCATTCTTGGGGAAAACCAGGGAGAATCCACTGTGAAACAGCACTCTGCAAATTCTCTAAATGTGTTCCTAATGATAAGGCCAAGACTGGTAATCAAATTAGTCTCTCAGCAGGAGTGTTAGTGTAAAAGTAATGCTTATTAACACAGATTATAAAGCTTGTTAGAATGCATGACATAATTATTAGCAGGGCTCAGAGAAGGTGAGGGCTCCCCTAGTGGCTACAGGAGTGCATTTTCCCTAAAGCAGATATAATGGGTGGTGGCCTTGCTGCTTTTAGACCACAACTTTGGATAGAAGAACAAATCAAATTATTTTGCTCATTTAATATTCAGATTGTTTATTGGGCTTAAATTTTAGAACACACCATGTTTTAGGATGGTATGTCATGGATATTAGTCTCTACCACATTTTAATGTTACAAATCTAGACCTTTTCCTATGCTTGAATTGATGTGTGCCAGGTGGTCTGAATAGTATAGTACTTATGATAGGTGTGTGATCCCAGAGGAATTTATGTGGATTCTGTTCAATGTGGCAAGTACATACAATACTGACATTTTTCCTGGGAGATGGTTTTACTCAGATTTATCATCCATTAGTATTTGCCTTATCATGGCATTTCTATCTAGCTCAAGAACACTTCTTCAGAGAGCATCAATCGCTCACTAACCTACCAAAGCAGACCCCAGGAAAAATAATTCTAATAACTGCCCTACAAGCTTTACTAATATTTCTTATACTTGCTTTATTGAACACCATCATGGTGGATAAAAAAAATACAAATCTGTTGAAAGGCTGTACCATACCATGGTATGCAAATAAACATCCAGCATCATTACAGGGAAGTGGGTGGTACCAGGAGCTGCATAGCAAAGGTTTCGCAACTCTTGTAACATGTTTCCACATATAAAGCCAATCAACCAAGGTCAGAATGGGTGACCAAAATCGGCTTAGATCAACAAATACACCACACCTACAATTGAAAGATACAAGTACAAACTTTTTTCTGACAAAAGACTAACGTAAAAACCATACGCAATAAAAAGCAAGGTGCCGCTTAACTAATTAACACATGGGTCTTTGGTTTTCAAAAACAATCAGCATTGAGCTATAAAGACTTTGATGCACAATAAGAAAAGGCTGAGGGGGCCTTTTTGGTCAGAGTCTTTCTCATGATGGTTGGTAAATAAGGACAGTTCTTATGATCCTCATATGAGTTCTTGTGTGCACATTAAAATGGGGCAGATAGGGGCCACCTATTATGCACCTGTGTGCCACCTATATGGGCTTAGAATCTGAGGAAGAGGTGGAGTTGCAGTGATCTAACAGTCTATGGTGTCAACTGAACACTATAACAGCTAATACAATTTAACAATATACAACAACACTGGTTTGGTGAAAATTATATAAACACCATGCAGTGTTAATTTAACACTAGCAAATTTGCTGTATATGTGTGTATTGTCACGATCTAAGCCGGACGGAACGGCGATCGTGCGGGCAGGCAAACAAGAAACAGGCTAGAAGCCGCAAATCAGGGCAAATGAGGGATTTAATGGAAACGAAGGCACGGACATTCACTAACATCAGGTAACATAGGACACTAACTTACATCAATGACGGACAAGGGGAACAGGTCAGACCAGGACTTAAAACACACAGAGACTAATCAAAGTAACAGACAAAGCTGGAGACGATCAGGGAAGCACACGTGGGTAATCAGGGGGCGTGGCACACATGAGGAGCGGACGGGCCGGGCATGACATGTATGATCAGCAGGGTTTAAATATGAGTACAGTCGAATCTATTTCAATACATCTATATTGTACAGCACAATACGTTATACAGCACTATACACTATATACAATATCTATATAGTATCTAAGTAGTATTGCATTTGTAAAATCCAACTAGAAAACCCCTTGTCTCATGCTGTCTTGCCATGCTTCCCTGAAGATAATACTTGTCAAATTGGAACGAGTGTCTTCTGTTCAAGTAATTTAGCTGTATATAGCTTGATGAAAAATGGCAGGACCACAATTCCTGTCAATTAGCATAGCACCGCGCTAACAGACCGTCGCTGCTCTGGGTAAAATTGTTCTGAAACGTGTAGGAATTATTAGCTCAGGTAAATTTTAATATCTCCACCAATATGTTTTGAAATTAATTAACTTTAATTATTATTGAATGCTGATTATTAACCCATTGTTATGCCGAATGGTCGGCTCCTCCACACTCAATTTGCGAATCCCCGTGAGTCTGTTAGTGTGCCACTTAAATGGGATTTACTAATTACCAGTATCGCTTAGTAACCTGGGTTAGAAGGCTTGTCCAGAGAGCTGCATCACCAGGCAATGTAAACAATCGGTAGCGAAGCTCCCCTGATGGTCGTGGAGAGAGAGTCTCGCGATATTTCAGGCGAGTTTGAGGTTTCAGAGCTTAGTAGCCAGATCGCACATAGGCAGGGACTATTGTGAGCATTCAATGAACAGAGGCAGAAGTTGTGTAAAAGACATGCGTTTATTCCTAGCTAACACTAACAACAAACACGAAATAACGGAATAGAAACAAACAGTGTAATTATGGAAATGCAATGACCAGATTTAAATGAGTAACCTTAAAAGGGAAATACTGTTCTGCAAAGCAAGCACAGTTTGTGTGAACACGACCCTAACGTCATATAGCAGGTTAAAAACAGCTTAGGTTGTTAGAATAAAAGGAAGTTGGTTTACTTGTTTGCAGAGTGGGGGGGGGGTCTTGGCAGTTGGTTGCAGAGACTGATGAGCTGACGGGTGATGGCACTCAGGGAGCCGCGGCGTTTGCAGCAGTTGTTGGAGTGGAGCCCCTTTGATCTCTGCAGATTTGCATTATTGTTTGATACATTCAATTAATGACAAGTAAATTACATTGTTTCAACCACTATGTGTAAATCAACAACACAATTATAAACTTAATTGTTAATTACTGATTAGGTAATGCATTTTGCATAACATCTATATTTCATTATTGATCACTGATTAGCATAATCAAGAATTTTCTATCAGTGTCTGGTTTGCTCTTTCAACAATCCCTCCACTCTGCGGGTGATAAGCGCAGTAGTGTCGAAGGTCGGTTTGGAACCACTCAGAGAGCTTGTGGACCACCTGATTAGAGAAATGTGTAGCATTGTCAGTGGTAATGCGGGCTGGAACACCCCATCGTGGGGTTATCTCTTTTAACAGATTTTTCGGAACTATCTGGGCCGTTGCTTGCTTGGCCGGGAAGGCTTCCACCCATCTGGAAAAGAGATCAACAACCACCAGACAATAACGATAACCTCTACAGGGTGTTAGTTCTATGAAATCCATCTGCAAATGTTGGAAAGGACCCTCAGCTGGAGGAGTTGTGGCAGTTGGTGGCTTCAATGCACGACCCATGTTGTGAGTCATTCATGTGGAACACCTGGAAACGAAAGTTTGAGCATAAGCCGTGAATGAAGGGGCGGCCCAGTGTCTCTGGACCAACTGAACCATTGCATCGCGTGAGGCATGGTCCAATCCATGGGCCACCTTTGCCAGTCCTGGAAAGGCAGACTTTGGGAGGAAAGGAAGGTTAGTTGTTTGTTCCCTCCAGTCCCCATCACTCCCCAACACTCCAGCTTTCCGTTTCCAGTGTCCTTTTTCCTCCGGCGTTGCCCCTGTCTGCAGGAGAGAAAGGTCAGCAGGATTAGTAGTAATGCACATCATCAACTTCAGTTCATATGCTAACTTTTTCTATTCCATCCTATCTTACACATTCTTATCCTACCACATCCTATTCTATCTTGCCCTAGTCATTCCAATCCTACCTTATACTATTCTATCTTAAATTACTCTTTACTAACCAGCATATTCTATCATATCTTAGCCGTTCCTATGCTACCTTATCCTATTCTATATTACCTTTAGCCATTGCTATCCTACCTTATTCTATTCTATCATATCTTAGCCGTTCCTATCCTATCTTGGCCTATTCAATCATACCTTAGCCATTTTCATCCTACCTTATCTTATTCTATCTTATATTAGCCGTTCCTATACTACCTTATCCTATCATGTCTTAGCCATTTTCATCCTAGCAAATCCTATTCTATCTTAGCTTACCCGTTGCTATCCTACCTAATGCTATCTCAGCCGTTCCTATCTTATCCGATTATATCATACCTTAGCTTTTCCTAACCTACCTTATCCTATCTTAGCCATTCTTATCCTACCACATCCTACTCTATCTTACCTTACCCGTTGCAATCGTACCTAATGCTATCTTAGCCGTTCCTATATTATCCGATTATATCATACCTTAGCCGTTCCTAACCTACCTTATCCTATCTTATACATTCTTATCCTACCACATCCTATTCTATCTTGCCCTAGTCATTCCAATCCTAACTTATACTATTCTATCTCATATTACTCTTTCCTAACCAGCTTATTCTATCATATCTTAGCCGTTCCTATGCTACCTTATCCTATTCTATCTTACCTTTAGCCATTGCTATCCTACCTTATTCTATTCTATCATATCTTAGCCGTTCATATGCTACCTTATCCTATTCTATTATATCTCAGCCGTTCCTATCCTATCTTTTCCTATCCTACACATTCTTATCCTACAACATCCTATCCTATCTTACCCTAACCATTCCTATCCTACCTTAAACTATTCTATCTTACCTTAGCCATTCCTATCCTATCTTGGCCTATTGTATTATACCTTAGCCATTTTTATCCTACCTTATCTTATTCTATCTCATATTAGCCATTCCTATACTACCTTATCCTATCATATCTTTGCCATTTTCATCCTACCACATCCTATTCTATTTTACCCTACCCGTTGCTATCCTACCTAATGCCATCTTAGCCGTTACTATCTTATCCAATTCTACTATACCTTAGCCGTTCACATACTACCTTATCCTATATTATCATATCTTAGCCATTCTTATCCTACCACAACCTACTCAATCTTACCTTACCCGTTGCTATCCTACCAAATGCTATCTTAGCCGTTCCTATCTAATCCCATTATATCATACCTTAGCCATTCCTAACCTACCTTATCCTATCTTACACATTCTTAACCTACCACATCCTATTCTATCTTGACCTAGTCATTCCAATCCTACGTTATACTATTCTATCTCATATTACTCTTTCCTAACCAGCTTATTCTATCATATCTCAGCCGTTCCTATGCTACCTTATCCTATTCTATCTTACGTTTATCCATTCCTATCCTACCTTGTCCTATCCTGTAATATCTTAGCCGTTCATATGCTACCACATGCTATTCTATCATACCTTAAGCCATTCCAATCCTACCTTATCTTATTCTGTCTTATATTAGCCATTCCAAACCAGCTTATTCTATCATATCTTAGCCGTTCCTATGCTACCTTATCCAATTCTATCTTACCTTTAGCCATTGCTATCCTACCTTATTCTATTCTATCATATCTTAGCCGTTCATATGCTACCTTATTCTATTCCATCCGATCTTACCCATTCTAATCCTACCACATGCTATTCTATCATACAACTGGCATTCCTATCCTACCTTATCCTATTCTTTTATATCTTAGCCGTTCCTATCCTATCTTATCCTATCCTACACATTCTTATACTACCTCATCCTATCCTATCTTACCTTAACCATTCCTATCCTACCTTAGCATATTCTACCATATCTTACACGTTCCTTTCCTACCTCATCCTATTCCATCCTATCTTACCCATTCTAATCCTACCACATCCTATTCTATCTTACAATTGGCATTCCTATCCTACCTTATCCTATTCTATTATATCTTAGCCGTTCCTATCCTATCTTATCCTATCCTACACATTCTTATCCTACCACATCCTATCCTATCTTACCTTAACCATTCCTATCCTACCTTATCCTATTCTATTATATCTTAGCCGTTCCTATCCTATCTTATCCTATCCTACACATTCTTATCTTACACACATCCTATCCTATCTTACCTTAACCATTCCTATCCTACCTTATCCTATTCTATCATACCCTAACCATTTTTATCCTACCTTATCTTATTCTATCTTATATTAGCCATTCCAATCCTACCTTATCCTATTCTATCTCATATTACTCTTTCCTAACCAGCTTATTCTATCATATCTTAGCCGTTCATATGCTACCTTATTCTATTCCATACGATCTTACCCTTTCTAATCCTACCACATCCTATTCTATCTTACAATTGGCATTCCTATCCTACCTTATCCTTTTCTATTATATCTTAGCCGTTCCTATCCTATCTTATCCTATCCTACACATTCTTATCCTACCACATCCTATCCTATCTTACCTTAACCATTCCTATCCTACCTTATCCTATTCTATTCATATTACTCTTTCCTAACCAGCTTATTCTATCATATCATAGCCATTCCTATGCTACCTTGTCCTATTCTATCTTACCTTTATCCATTCCTATCCTACCTTATCCTATCCTATAATATCTTAGCCGTTCATATGCTACCACATCCTATTCTATCATACCTTAGCCATTTTTATCCTACCTTATCTTATTCTGTCTTATATTAGCCGTTCCAAAACAGCTTATTCCCTCATATCTTAACCGTTCCTATACTACCTTATCCTATATTATCATATCTTAGCTATTCTTATCCTACCACATCCTACTCTATCTTACCTTACCCGTTGCTATCCTACCAAATGCTATCTTAGCCGTTCCTATCTTATCCGATTATATCATACCTTAGCCGTTCCTAACCTACCTTATCCTATCTTACACATTCTTATCCTACCACATCCTATTCTATCTTGCCCTAGTCATTCCAATCCTACCTTAAACTATTCTATCTTAAATTACTCTTTCCTAACCAGCATATTCTATCATATCTTAGCCGTTCCTAAGCTACCTTATTCTATTCCATCCTATCTTACCGATTCTAATCCTACCACATCCTATTCTATCTTACAATTGGCATTCCTATCCTACCTTATCCTATTCTATTATATCTCAGCCGTTCCTATCCTATCTTTTCCTATCCTACACATTCTTATCCTACAACATCCTATCCTATCTTACCTTAACCATTCCTATCCTACCTTAAACTATTCTATTATCCCTTAGCCATTCCTATCCTATCTTGGCCTATTCTATAATACCTTAGCCATTTTTATCCTACCTTATCTTATTCTATCTTATATTAGCCGTTCCTATACTACCTTATCCTATCATATCTTTGCCATTTTCATCCTACCACATCCTATTCTATCTTAGCTTACCCATTGCTATCCTACCTTATTCTATTCTATCATATCTTAGCTATTCATATGCTACCTTATTCTATTCCATCCTACCTTACCCATTCTAATCCTACCACATCCTATTCTATCTTACCTTAGCCATTCCTATCCTATCTTGGCCTATTCTATCATACCTTAGCCATTTTTATCCTACCTTATCTTATTCTATCTCATATTAGCCATTCCTATACTACCTTATCCTATCATGTCTTTGCCATTTTCATCCTAGCAAATACTATTCTATGTTAGCTTACCCGTTGCTATCGTACCTAATGCTATCTTAGCCGTTCCTATCTAATCCGATTATATCATACCTTAGCCGTTCCTAACCTACCTTATCCTATCTTACACATTCTTATCCTACCACATCCTATTCTATCTTGCCCTAGTCATTCCAATCCTACCTTATACTATTCTATCTCATATTACTCTTTCCTAACCAGCTTATTCTATCATATCTTAGCCGTTCCTATGCTACCTTATCCTATTCTATCTTACCTTAGCCATTCCTATGCTACCTTCTCCTATTCTATCTTACGTTTATCCATTCCTATCCTACCTTGTCCTATCCTGTACTATCTTAGCCGTTCATATGTTACCACATGCTATTCTATCATACCTTAAGCCATTCCTATCCTACCTTATCTTATTCTGTCTCATATTAGCCATTCCAAACCAGCTTATTCTATCATATCTTAGCCGTTCCTATGCTACCTTATCCAATTCTATCTTACCTTTAGCCATTGCTATCCTACCTTATTCTATTCTATCATATCTTAGCCGTTCATATGCTACCTTATTCTATTCCATCCGATCTTACCCTTTCTAATCCTACCACATGCTATTCTATCTTACAACTGGCATTCCTATCCTACCTTATCCTATTCTTTTATATCTTAGCCGTTCCTATCCTATCTTATCCTATCCTACACATTCTTATACTACCTCATCCTATCCTATCTTACCTTAACCATTCCTATCCTACCTTAGCATATTCTACCATATCTTACACGTTCCTTTCCTACCTCACCCTATTCCATCCTATCTTACCCATTCTAATCCTACCACATCCTATTCTATCTTACAATTGGCATTCCTATCCTACCTTATCCTATTCTATTATATCTTAGCCGTTCCTATCCTATCTTATCCTATCCTACACATTCTTATCCTACCACATCCTATCCTATCTTACCTTAACCATTCCTATCCTACCTTATCCTATTCTATTTATATTACTCTTTCCTAACCAGCTTATTCTATCATATCATAGCCATTCCTATGCTACCTTGTCCTATTCTATCTTACCTTTATCCATTCCTATCCTACCTTGTCCTATCCTGTAATATCTTAGCCGTTCATATGCTACCACATCCTATTCTATCATACCTTAGCCATTTTTATCCTACCTTATCTTATTCTATCTTATATTAGCCGTTCCAAACCAGCTTATTCCCTCATATCTTAACCGTTCCTATACTACCTTATCCTATATTATCATATCTTAGCTATTCTTATCCTACCACATCCTACTCTATCTTACCTTACCCGTTGCTATCCTACCAAATGCTATCTTAGCCGTTCCTATCTTATCCGATTATATCATACCTTAGCCGTTCCTAACCTACCTTATCCTATCTTACACATTCTTATCCTACCACATCCTATTCTATCTTGCCCTAGTCATTCTAATCCTACCTTAAACTATTCTATCTTAAATTACTCTTTCCTAACCAGCATATTCTATCATATCTTAGCCGTTCCTAAGCTACCTTATTCTATTCCATCCTATCTTACCGATTCTAATCCTACCACATCCTATTCTATCTTACAATTGGCATTCCTATCCTACCTTATCCTATTCTATTATATCTCAGCCGTTCCTATCCTATCTTTTCCTATCCTACACATTCTTATCCTACAACATCCTATCCTATCTTACCTTAACCATTCCTATCCTACCTTAAACTATTCTATTATCCCTTAGCCATTCCTATCCTATCTTGGCCTATTCTATTATACCTTAGCCATTTTTATCCTACCTTATCTTATTCTATCTTATATTAGCCGTTCCTATACTACCTTATCCTATCATATCTTTGCCATTTTCATCCTACCACATCCTATTCTATCTTAGCTTACCCATTGCTATCCTACCTTATTCTATTCTATCATATCTTAGCTATTCATATGCTACCTTATTCTATTCCATCCTACCTTACCCATTCTAATCCTACCACATCCTATTCTATCTTACCTTAGCCATTCCTATCCTATCTTGGCCTATTCTATCATACCTTAGCCATTTTTATCCTACCTTATCTTATTCTATCTCATATTAGCCATTCCTATACTACCTTATCCTATCATGTCTTTGCCATTTTCATCCTAGCAAATACTATTCTATGTTAGCTTACCCGTTGCTATCGTACCTAATGCTATCTTAGCCGTTCCTATCTAATCCGATTATATCATACCTTAGCCGTTCCTAACCTACCTTATCCTATCTTACACATTCTTATCCTACCACATCCTATTCTATCTTGCCCTAGTCATTCCAATCCTACCTTATACTATTCTATCTCATATTACTCTTTCCTAACCAGCTTATTCTATCATATCTTAGCCGTTCCTATGCTACCTTATCCTATTCTATCTTACCTTAGCCATTCCTATGCTACCTTCTCCTATTCTATCTTACGTTTATCCATTCCTATCCTACCTTGTCCTATCCTGTACTATCTTAGCCGTTCATATGTTACCACATGCTATTCTATCATACCTTAAGCCATTCCTATCCTACCTTATCTTATTCTGTCTTATATTAGCCATTCCAAACCAGCTTATTCTATCATATCTTAGCCGTTCCTATGCTACCTTATCCAATTCTATCTTACCTTTAGCCATTGCTATCCTACCTTATTCTATTCTATCATATCTTAGCCGTTCATATGCTACCTTATTCTATTCCATCCGATCTTACCCTTTCTAATCCTACCACATGCTATTCTATCTTACAACTGGCATTCCTATCCTACCTTATCCTATTCTTTTATATCTTAGCCGTTCCTATCCTATCTTATCCTATCCTACACATTCTTATACTACCTCATCCTATCCTATCTTACCTTAACCATTCCTATCCTACCTTAGCATATTCTACCATATCTTACACGTTCCTTTCCTACCTCACCCTATTCCATCCTATCTTACCCATTCTAATCCTACCACATCCTATTCTATCTTACAATTGGCATTCCTATCCTACCTTATCCTATTCTATTATATCTTAGCCGTTCCTATCCTATCTTATCCTATCCTACACATTCTTATCCTACCACATCCTATCCTATCTTACCTTAACCATTCCTATCCTACCTTATCCTATTCTATTTATATTACTCTTTCCTAACCAGCTTATTCTATCATATCATAGCCATTTCTATGCTACCTTGTCCTATTCTATCTTACCTTTATCCATTCCTATCCTACCTTGTCCTATCCTGTAATATCTTAGCCGTTCATATGCTACCACATCCTATTCTATCATACCTTAGCCATTCCTATCCTACCTTATCTTATTCTGTCTTATATTAGCCATTCCAAACCAGCTTATTCCCTCATATCTTAGCCGTTCCTATACTACCTTATCCTATATTATCATATCTTAGCCATTCTTATCCTACCACAACCTACTCTATCTTACCTTACCCGTTGCTATCCTACCAAATGCTATCTTAGCCGTTCCTATCTAATCCCATTATATCATACCTTAGCCATTCCTAACCTACCTTATCCTATCTTACACATTCTTAACCTACCACATCCTATTCTATCTTGACCTAGTCATTCCAATCCCACGTTATACTATTCTATCTCATATTACTCTTTCCTAACCAGCTTATTCTATCATATCTTAGCCGTTCCTATGCTACCACATCCTATTCTATCTTACCTTAACCATTTCTATCCTACCTTAGCCTATACTATCATATCTTACCCGTTCCTTTCCTACCTTATCCTATTCCATCCTATCTTACCCATTCTTATCCTACCACATCCTATCCTATCTTACCTTAACCATTCGTATCCTATCTTGGCCTATTCTATCATACCTTAGCCATTTTTATCCTACCTTATCTTATTCTATCTTATATTAGCCATTCCAATCCTACCTTATCCTATTCTATCTCATATTACTCTTTCCTAACCAGCTTATTCTATCATATCTTAGCCGTTCATATGCTACCTTATTCTATTCCATCCGATCTTACCCTTTCTAATCCTACCACATCCTATTCTATCTTAAAATTGGCATTCCTATCCTACCTTATCCTATTCTATTATATCTTAGCCGTTCCTATCCTATCTTATCCTATCCTACACATTCTTATCCTACCACATCCTATCCTATCTTACCTTAACCATTCCTATCCTACCTTATCCTATTCTATTTATATTACTCTTTCCTAACCAGCTTATTCTATCATATCATAGCCATTCCTATGCTACCTTGTCCTATTCTATCTTACCTTTATCCATTCCTATCCTACCTTATCCTATCCTATAATATCTTAGCCGTTCATATGCTACCACATCCTATTCTATCATACCTTAGCCATTTTTATCCTACCTTATCTTATTCTATCTTATATTAGCCGTTCCAAACCAGCTTATTCCCTCATATCTTAACCGTTCCTATACTACCTTATCCTATATTATCATATCTTAGCTATTCTTATCCTACCACATCCTACTCTATCTTGCCTTACCCGTTGCTATCCTACCAAATGCTATCTTAGCCGTTCCTATCTTATCCGATTATATCATACCTTAGCCGTTCCTAACCTACCTTATCCTATCTTACACATTCTTATCCTACCACATCCTATTCTATCTTGCCCTAGTCATTCTAATCCTACCTTAAACTATTCTATCTTAAATTACTCTTTCCTAACCAGCATATTCTATCATATCTTAGCCGTTCCTAAGCTACCTTATTCTATTCCATCCTATCTTACCGATTCTAATCCTACCACATCCTATTCTATCTTACAATTGGCATTCCTATCCTACCTTATCCTATTCTATTATATCTCAGCCGTTCCTATCCTATCTTTTCCTATCCTACACATTCTTATCCTACAACATCCTATCCTATCTTACCTTAACCATTCCTATCCTACCTTAAACTATTCTATTATCCCTTAGCCATTCCTATCCTATCTTGGCCTATTCTATTATACCTTAGCCATTTTTATCCTACCTTATCTTATTCTATCTTATATTAGCCGTTCCTATACTACCTTATCCTATCATATCTTTGCCATTTTCATCCTACCACATCCTATTCTATCTTAGCTTACCCATTGCTATCCTACCTTATTCTATTCTATCATATCTTAGCTATTCATATGCTACCTTATTCTATTCCATCCTACCTTACCCATTCTAATCCTACCACATCCTATTCTATCTTACAATTGGCATTCCTATCCTACCTTATCCTATTCTATTATATCTCAGCCGTTCCTATCCTATCTTTTCCTATCCTACACATTCTTATCCTACAACATCCTATCCTATCTTACCTTAACCATTCCTATCCTACCTTAAACTATTCTATTATCCCTTAGCCATTCCTATCCTATCTTGGCCTATTCTATTATACCTTAGCCATTTTTATCCTACCTTATCTTATTCTATCTTATATTAGCCGTTCCTATACTACCTTATCCTATCATATCTTTGCCATTTTCATCCTACCACATCCTATTCTATCTTAGCTTACCCATTGCTATCCTACCTTATTCTATTCTATCATATCTTAGCTATTCATATGCTACCTTATTCTATTCCATCCTACCTTACCCATTCTAATCCTACCACATCCTATTCTATCTTACAATTGGCATTCCTATCCTACCTTATCCTATTCTTTTATATCTTAGCCGTTCCTATCCTATCTTATCCTATCCTACACATTCTTATCCTACCACATTCTATCCTATCTTACCTTACCCATTCCTATCCTACCTTATCCTATTCTATCTTACCTTAGCCGTTCCTATCCTATCTTGGCCTATTCTATCATACCTTAGCCATTTTTATCCTACCTTATCTTATTCTATCTCATATTAGCCGTTCCTATACTACCTTATCCTATCATGTCTTTGCCATTTTCATCCTAGCAAATACTATTCTATCTTAGCTTACCCGTTGCTATCGTACCTAATGCTATCTTAGCCGTTCCTATCTAATCCGATTATATCATACCTTAGCCGTTCCTAACCTACCTTATCCTATCTTACACATTCTTATCCTACCACATCCTATTCTATCTTGCCCTAGTCATTCCAATCCTACCTTATACTATTCTATCTCATATTACTCTTTCCTAACCAGCTTATTCTATCATATCTTAGCCGTTCCTATGCTACCTTATCCTATTCTATCATATCTTACCCGTTCCTTTCCTACCTCATCCTATTCCATCCTATCTTACCCATTCTAATCCTACCACATCCTATTCAATCTTACAATTGGCATTCCTATCATACCTTATCCTATTCTATTATATCTTAGCCGTTCCTATCCTATCTTATCCTATCCTACACATTCTTATCCTACCACATCATATCCTATCTTACCTTAACCATTCCTATGCTACCTTATCCTATTTTATCTTACCTTAGCCATTCCTATCCTATCTTGGCCTATTCTATCATACCTTAGCCATTTTTATCCTACCTTATCTTATTCTATCTCATATTAGCCGTTCCTATACCACCTTATCCTATCATATCTTTGCCATTTTCATCCTACCACATCCTATTCTATCTTAGCTTACCCGTTGCTATCCTACCTAATTCTATCTTAGCCGTTCCTATCTTATACGATTCTATAATACCTCAGCTGTTCCTATCGTACCTTATCCTATTCTATCTTATATTACTCTTTCCTAACCAGCTTATTCTATCATATCTTAGCCGTTCCTATGCTACCTTATCCTGTTCTATCTTACCTTAGCCATCCCTATGCTACCTTCTCCTATTCTATCTTACCTTTATCCATTCCTATCCTACCTTATCCTATCCAATAATATCTTACCCGTTCCTTTCCTACCTCATCCTATTCCATCCTATCTTACCCATTCTAATCCTACCACATCCTATTCAAACTTACAATTGGCATTCCTATCATACCTTATCCTATTCTATTATATCTTAGCCGTTCCTATGCTATCTTATCCTATCCTACACATTCTTATCCTACCACATCATATCCTATCATACCTTAGCCATTCCTATCCTATCTTGGCCTATTCTATCATACCTTAGCCATTTTTATCCTACCTTATCCTATCCAATAATATCTTAGCCGTTCATATGCTACCACATCCTATTCTATCATACCATAGCCATTCCTATCCTACCTTTTCATATTCTGTCTTATATTAGCCGTTCCAAACCAGCTTATTCCCTCATATCTTAGCCGTTCCTATACTGCCTTATCCTATTTTATCATATCTTAGCCATTCTTATCCTACCACAATCTACTCTATCTTACCTTACCCGTTGCTATCCTAACAAATGCTATCTTAGCCGTTCCTATCTTATACGATTATATCATACCTTAGCCGTTCCTAACCTACCTTATCCTATCTTACACATTCTTATCCTACCACATCCTATTCTATCTTGCCCTAGTCATTCCAATCCTACCTTATACTATTCTATCTCATATTACTCTTTCCTACCTTATCCTATTCCATCATATCTTACCCATTCTTATCCTACCACATCCTATCCTATCTTACCTTAACCTTTCCTATCCTACCTTATCCTATTCTATCTTACCTTAGCCATTCCTATCCTATCTTGGCCTATTCTATCATACCTTAGCCATTTTTATCCTACCTTATCTTATTCTATCTTATATTAGCCGTTCCTATACAACCTTATCCTATCATATCTTTGCCATTTTCATCCTACCACATCCTATTCTATCTTAGCTTACCCGTTGCTATCCTACCTTATGCTATCTTAGCCGTTCCTATCTTATACGATTCTATCATACCTCAGCTGTTCCTATCGTACCTTGTCCTATTCTATCTTATATTACTCTTTCCTAACCAGCTTATTCTATCATATCTTAGCCGTTCCTATGCTACCTTATCCTATTCTATCTTACCTTAGCATTCCTATGCTACCTTCTCCTATTCTATCTTACCTTTATCCATTCCTATCCTACCTTATCCTATCCTATAATATCATAGCCGTTCATATGCTACCACATCCTATTCTATCATACCTTAGCCATTCCTATCCTACCTTATCTTATTCTGTCTTATATTAGCTGTTGCAAACCAGCTTGTTCCCTCATATCTTAGCCGTTCCTAAACTACCTTATCCTATTTGATCATATCTTAGAGTAGGATGTGGTAGGATAAGAATGGCTATCTTACCTTACCCGTTGCTATCCAACCAAATGCTATCTTATCCGATTATATCATACTTTAGCCGTTCCTAACCTACCTTATCCTATCTTACACATTCTTATCCTACCACATCCTATTCTATCTTGCCCTGGTCATTCCAATCCTACCTTATACTATTCTATCTCATATTACTCTTTCCTAACCAGCATATTCTATCATATCTTAGCCGTTCCTAAGCTACCTTATTCTATTCCATCCTATCTTACCCATTCTAATCCTACCACATCCTATTCTATCTTACAATTGGCATTCCTATCCTACCTTATCCTATTCTATTATATCTCAGCCGTTCCTATCCTATCTTTTCCTATCCTACACATTCTTGTCCTACAACATCCTATCGTATCTTACCCTAACCATTCCTATCCTACCTTAAACTATTCTATTATACCTTAGCCATTTTTATCCTACCTTATCTTATTTTATCTCATATTAGCCGTTCCTATACTACCTTATCCTATCATATCTTTGCCATTTTCATCCTACCACATCCTATTCTATCTTAGCTTACCCATTGCTATCCTACCAAATGCTATCTTAGCCATTCCTATCTTATTCAATAATATCATACCTTAGCCGTTCCAAACCTACTTTATCCTATCTTACACATTCTTATCCTACCACATCCTATTCTATCTTACGTTAACCATTCCTATCCTATCTTGGCCTATTCTATCATACCTTAGCCATTTTTATCCTACCTTATCTTATTCTATCTTATATTAGCCGTTCCAAACTAGCTTATTCTATCATATCTTAGCCGTTCCTATACTACCTTATCCTATATTATCATATCTTAGCCATTCTTATCCTACCACATCCTACTCTATCTTACCTTACCCGTTGCTATCGTACCTAATGCTATCTTAGCCGTTCCTATCTTATCCGATTATATCATACCTTAGCCGTTCCTAACCTACCTTATCCTATCTTACACATTCTTATCCTACCACATCCTATTCTATCTTGACCTAGTCATTCCAATCCTACCTTATACTATTCTATCTCATATTACTCTTTCCTAACCAGCTAATTCTATCATATCTTAGCCGTTCCTATGCTACCTTATCCTATTCTATCTTACCTTAGCCATTCCTATGCTACCTTGTCCTATTCTATCTTACCTTTATCCATTCCTATCCTACCTTATCCTATTCTATCATATCTTAGCCGTTCCTATGCTACCACATCCTATTCTATCTTACCTTAACCATTCCTATCCTACCTTAGCCTATACTATCATATCTTACCCGTTCCTTTCCTACCTTATCCTATTCCATCCTATCTTACCCATTCTTATCCTACCACATCCTATCCTATCTTACCTTAACCTTTCCTATCCTACCTTATCCTATTCTATCTTACCTTAGCCATTCCTATCCTATCTTGGCCTATTCTATCATACCTTAGCCATTCCTATCCTACCTTATCTTATTCTGTCTTATATTAGCCATTCCAAACCAGCTTATTCTAACATATCTTAGCCGTTCCTATACTACCTTATCCTATATTATCATATCTTAGCCATTCTTATCCTACCACATCCTACTCTATCTTACCTTACCCGCTGCTATCCTACCAAATGCTATCTTAGCCGTTCCTATCTAATCCCATTATATCATACCTTAGCCATTCCTAACCTACCTTATCCTATCTTACACATTCTTATCCAACCACATCCTATTCTATCTTGACCTAGTCATTCCAATCCTACGTTATACTATTCTATCTCATATTACTCTTTCCTAACCAGCTTATTCTATCATATCTTAGCCGTTCCTATGCTACCACATCCTATTCTATCTTACCTTAACCATTCCTATCCGACCTTAGCCTATACTATCATATCTTACCCGTTCCTTTCCTACCTTATCCTATTCCATCCTATCTTACCCATTCTTATCCTACCACATCCTATCCAATCTTACCTTAACCTTTCCTATCCTACCTTATCTTATTCTATCTTATATTAGCCATTCCAATCCTACCTTATCCTATTCTATCTCATATTACTCTTTCCTAACCAGCTTATTCTATCATATCTTAGCCGTTCATATGCTACCTTATTCTATTCCATACGATCTTACCCTTTCTAATCCTACCACATCCTATTCTATCTTACAATTGGCATTCCTATCCTACCTTATCCTTTTCTATTATATCTTAGCCGTTCCTATCCTATCTTATCCTATCCTACACATTCTTATCCTACCACATCCTATCCTATCTTACCTTAACCATTCCTATCCTACCTTATCCTATTCTATTCATATTACTCTTTCCTAACCAGCTTATTCTATCATATCATAGCCATTCCTATGCTACCTTGTCCTATTCTATCTTACCTTTATCCATTCCTATCCTACCTTATCCTATCCTATAATATCTTAGCCGTTCATATGCTACCACATCCTATTCTATCATACCTTAGCCATTTGTATCCTACCTTATCTTATTCTATCTTATATTAGCCGTTCCAAACCAGCTTATTCCCTCATATCTTAACCGTTCCTATACTACCTTATCCTATATTATCATATCTTAGCTATTCTTATCCTACCACATCCTACTCTATCTTACCTTACCCGTTGCTATCCTACCAAATGCTATCTTAGCCGTTCCTATCTTATCCGATTATATCATACCTTAGCCGTTCCTAACCTACCTTATCCTATCTTACACATTCTTATCCTACCACATCCTATTCTATCTTGCCCAAGTCATTCCAATCCTACCTTAAACTATTCTATCTTAAATTACTCTTTCCTAACCAGCATATTCTATCATATCTTAGCCGTTCCTAAGCTACCTTATTCTATTCCATCCTATCTTACCGATTCTAATCCTACCACATCCTATTCTATCTTACAATTGGCATTCCTATCCTACCTTATCCTGTTCTATTATATCTCAGCCGTTCCTATCCTATCTTTTCCTATCCTACACATTCTTATCCTACAACATCCTATCCTATCTTACCTTAACCATTCCTATCCTACCTTAAACTATTCTATTATCCCTTAGCCATTCCTATCCTATCTTGGCCTATTCTATTATACCTTAGCCATTTTTATCCTACCTTATCTTATTCTATCTTATATTAGCCGTTCCTATACTACCTTATCCTATCATATCTTTGCCATTTTCATCCTACCACATCCTATTCTATCTTAGCTTACCCATTGCTATCCTACCATATTCTATTCTATCATATCTTAGCTATTCATATGCTACCTTATTCTATTCCATCCTACCTTACCCATTCTAATCCTACCACATCCTATTCTATCTTACAATTGGCATTCCTATCCTACCTTATCCTATTCTTTCATATCTTAGCCGTTCCTATCCTATCTTATCCTATCCTACACATTCTTATCCTACCACATTCTATCCTATCTTACCTTACCCATTCCTATCCTACCTTATCCTATTCTATCTTACCTTAGCCGTTCCTATCCTATCTTGGCCTATTCTATCATACCTTAGCCATTTTTATCCTACCTTATCTTATTCTATCTCATATTAGCCGTTCCTATACTACCTTATCCTATCATGTCTTTGCCATTTTCATCCTAGCAAATACTATTCTATCTTAGCTTACCCGTTGCTATCGTACCTAATGCTATCTTAGCCGTTCCTATCTAATCCGATTATATCATACCTTAGCCGTTCCTAACCTACCTTATCCTATCTTACACATTCTTATCCTACCACATTCTATTCTATCTTGCCCTAGTCATTCCAATCCTACCTTATACTATTCTATCTCATATTACTCTTTCCTAACCAGCTTATTCTATCATATCTTAGCCGTTCCTATGCTACCTTATCCTATTCTATCATATCTTACCCGTTCCTTTCCTACCTCATCCTATTCCATCCTATCTTACCCATTCTAATCCTACCACATCCTATTCAATCTTACAATTGGCATTCCTATCATACCTTATCCTATTCTATTATATCTTAGCCGTTCCTATCCTATCTTATCCTATCCTACACATTCTTATCCTACCACATCATATCCTATCTTACCTTAACCATTCCTATGCTACCTTATCCTATTTTGTCTTACCTTAGCCATTCCTATCCTATCTTGGCCTATTCTATCATACCTTAGCCATTTTTATCCTACCTTATCTTATTCTATCTCATATTAGCCGTTCCTATACCACCTTATCCTATCATATCTTTGCCATTTTCATCCTACCACATCCGATTCTATCTTAGCTTACCCGTTGCTATCCTACCTAATTCTATCTTAGCCGTTCCTATCTTATACGATTCTATAATACCTCAGCTGTTCCTATCGTACCTTATCCTATTCTATCTTATATTACTCTTTCCTAACCAGCTTATTCTATCATATCTTAGCCGTTCCTATGCTACCTTATCCTGTTCTATCTTACCTTAGCCATCCCTATGCTACCTTCTCCTATTCTATCTTACCTTTATCCATTCCTATCCTACCTTATCCTATCCAATAATATCTTAGCCGTTCATATGCTACCACATCCTATTCTATCATACCATAGCCATTCCTATCCTACCTTATCTTATGCTATCTTATATTAGCCGTTCCAAACCAGCTTATTCCCTCATATCTTAACCGTTCCTATACTACCTTATCCTATATTATCATATCTTGGCTATTCTTATCCTACCACATCCTACTCTATCTTACCTTACCCGTTGCTATCCTACCAAATGCTATCTTAGCCGTTCCTATCTTATCCGATTATATCATACCTTAGCCGTTCCTAACCTACCTTATCCTATCTTACACATTCTTATCCTACCACATCCTATTCTATCTTGCCCTAGTCATTCCAATCCTACCTTAAACTATTCTATCTTAAATTACTCTTTCCTAACCAGCATATTCTATCATATCTTAGCCGTTCCTAAGCTACCTTATTCTATTCCATCCTATCTTACCGATTCTAATCCTACCACATCCTATTCTATCTTACAATTGGCATTCCTATCCTACCTTATCCTATTCTATTATATCTCAGCCGATCCTATCCTATCTTTTCCTATCCTACACATTCTTATCCTACAACATCCTATCCTATCTTACCTTAACCATTCCTATCCTACCTTAAACTATTCTATTATCCCTTAGCCATTCCTATCCTATCTTGGCCTATTCTATTATACCGTAGCCATTTTTATCCTACCTTATCTTATTCTATCTTATATTAGCCGTTCCTATACTACCTTATCCTATCATATCTTTGCCATTTTCATCCTACCACATCCTATTCTATCTTAGCTTACCCATTGCTATCCTACCATATTCTATTCTATCATATCTTAGCTATTCATATGCTACCTTATTCTATTCCATCCTACCTTACCCATTCTAATCCTACCACATCCTATTCTATCTTACAATTGGCATTCCTATCCTACCTTATCCTATTCTTTCATATCTTAGCCGTTCCTATCCTATCTTATCCTATCCTACACATTCTTATCCTACCACATTCTATCCTATCTTACCTTACCCATTCCTATCCTACCTTATCCTATTCTATCTTACCTTAGCCGTTCCTATCCTATCTTGGCCTATTCTATCATACCTTAGCCATTTTTATCCTACCTTATCTTATTCTATCTCATATTAGCCGTTCCTATACTACCTTATCCTATCATGTCTTTGCCATTTTCATCCTAGCAAATACTATTCTATCTTAGCTTACCCGTTGCTATCGTACCTAATGCTATCTTAGCCGTTCCTATCTAATCCGATTATATCATACCTTAGCCGTTCCTAACCTACCTTATCCTATCTTACACATTCTTATCCTACCACATTCTATTCTATCTTGCCCTAGTCATTCCAATCCTACCTTATACTATTCTATCTCATATTACTCTTTCCTAACCAGCTTATTCTATCATATCTTAGCCGTTCCTATGCTACCTTATCCTATTCTATCATATCTTACCCGTTCCTTTCCTACCTCATCCTATTCCATCCTATCTTACCCATTCTAATCCTACCACATCCTATTCAATCTTACAATTGGCATTCCTATCATACCTTATCCTATTCTATTATATCTTAGCCGTTCCTATCCTATCTTATCCTATCCTACACATTCTTATCCTACCACATCATATCCTATCTTACCTTAACCATTCCTATGCTACCTTATCCTATTTTATCTTACCTTAGCCATTCCTATCCTATCTTGGCCTATTCTATCATACCTTAGCCATTTTTATCCTACCTTATCTTATTCTATCTCATATTAGCCGTTCCTATACCACCTTATCCTATCATATCTTTGCCATTTTCATCCTACCACATCCTATTCTATCTTAGCTTACCCGTTGCTATCCTACCTAATTCTATCTTAGCCGTTCCTATCTTATACGATTCTATAATACCTCAGCTGTTCCTATCGTACCTTATCCTATTCTATCTTATATTACTCTTTCCTAACCAGCTTATTCTATCATATCTTAGCCGTTCCTATGCTACCTTATCCTGTTCTATCTTACCTTAGCCATCCCTATGCTACCTTCTCCTATTCTATCTTACCTTTATCCATTCCTATCCTACCTTATCCTATCCAATAATATCTTAGCCGTTCATATGCTACCACATCCTATTCTATCATACCATAGCCATTCCTATCCTACCTTTTCATATTCTGTCTTATATTAGCCGTTCCAAACCAGCTTATTCCCTCATATCTTAGCCGTTCCTATACTGCCTTATCCTATTTTATCATATCTTAGCCATTCTTATCCTACCACAATCTACTCTATCTTACCTTACCCGTTGCTATCCTAACAAATGCTATCTTAGCCGTTCCTATCTTATACGATTATATCATACCTTAGCCGTTCCTAACCTACCTTATCCTATCTTACACATTCTTATCCTACCACATCCTATTCTATCTTGCCCTAGTCATTCCAATCCTACCTTATACTATTCTATCTCATATTACTCTTTCCTACCTTATCCTATTCCATCCTATCTTACCCATTCTTATCCTACCACATCCTATCCTATCTTACCTTAACCTTTCCTATCCTACCTTATCCTATTCTATCTTACCTTAGCCATTCCTATTCTATCTTGGCCTATTCTATCATACCTTAGCCATTTTTATCCTACCTTATCTTATTCTATCTTATATTAGCCGTTCCTATACAACCTTATCCTATCATATCTTTGCCATTTTCATCCTACCACATCCTATTCTATCTTAGCTTACCCGTTGCTATCCTACCTTATGCTATCTTAGCCGTTCCTATCTTATACAATTCTATCATACCTCAGCTGTTCCTATCGTACCTTATCCTATTCTATCTTATATTACTCTTTCCTAACCAGCTTATTCTATCATATCTTAGCCGTTCCTATGCTACCTTATCCTATTCTATCTTACCTTAGCATTCCTATGCTACCTTCTCCTATTCTATCTTACCTTTATCCATTCCTATCCTACCTTATCCTATCCTATAATATCATAGCCGTTCATATGCTACCACATCCTATTCTATCATATCTTAGCCGTTCCTATGCTACCTTATCCAATTCTATCTTACCTTTAGCCATTGCTATCCTACCTTATTCTATTCTATCATATCTTAGCCGTTCATATGCTACCTTATTCTATTCCATCCGATCTTACCCATTCTAATCCTACCACATGCTATTCTATCATACAACTGGCATTCCTATCCTACCTTATCCTATTCTTTTATATCTTAGCCGTTCCTATCCTATCTTATCCTATCCTACACATTCTTATACTACCTCATCCTATCCTATCTTACCTTAACCATTCCTATCCTACCTTAGCATATTCTACCATATCTTACACGTTCCTTTCCTACCTCATCCTATTCCATCCTATCTTACCCATTCTAATCCTACCACATCCTATTCTATCTTACAATTGGCATTCCTATCCTACCTTATCCTATTCTATTATATCTTAGCCGTTCCTATCCTATCTTATCCTATCCTACACATTCTTATCCTACCACATCCTATCCTATCTTACCTTAACCATTCCTATCCTACCTTATCCTATTCTATCTTACATTAGCCATTCCTATCCTATCTTGGCCTATTCTATCATACCTTAGCCATTTTTATCCTACCTTATCTTATTCTATCTTATATTAGCCGTTCCAAACTAGCTTATTCTATCATATCTTAGCCGTTCCTATACTACCTTATCCTATCATATCTTTGCCCTTTTCATCCTACCACATCCTATTCTATTTTACCCTACCCGTTGCTATCCTACCTAATGCCATCTTAGCCGTTACTATCTTATCCGATTCTACTATACCTTAGCCGTTCACATACTACCTTATCCTATCTTACACATTCTTATCCTACCACATCCTATTCCATCTTACCTTAGTCATTCCTTTTCTACCTTATACTATTCTATTTATATTACTCTTTCCTAACCAGCTTATTCTATCATATCATAGCCATTCCTATGCTACCTTGTCCTATTCTATCTTACCTTTATCCATTCCTATCCTACCTTATCCTATCCTATAATATCTTAGCCGTTCATATGCTACCACATCCTATTCTATCATACCTTAGCCATTCCTATCCTACCTTATCTTATTCTGTCTTATATTAGCCGTTCCAAACCAGCTTAGTCCCTCATATCTTAGCCGTTCCTATACTACCTTATCCTATATTATCATATCTTAGCCATTCTTATCCTACCACATCCTACTCTATCTTACCTTACCCGTTGCTATCCTACCAAATGCTATCTTATCCGATTATATCATACTTTAGCCGTTCCTAACCTACCTTATCCTATCTTACACATTCTTATCCTACCACATCCTATTCTATCTTGCCCTAGTCATTCCAATCCTACCTTATACTATTCTATCTTAAATTACTCTTTCCTAATCAGCATATTCTATCATATCTTAGCCGTTCCTTAGCTACCTTATTCTATTCCATCCTATCTTACCCATTCTAATCCTATCACATCCTATTCTATCTTACAATTGGCATTCCTATCCTACCTTATCCTATTCTTTTATATCTTAGCCGTTCCTATCCTATCTTATCCTATCCTACACATTCTTATCCTACCACATCCTATTATATCTTGCCCTAGTCATTCCAATCCTACCTTATGCTATTCTGTCTCATATTACTCTTTCCTAACCAGCTTATTTTATCATATCTTAGCCGTTCCTATGCTACCTTATCCTATTCTATCTTACCTTTAGCCATTGCTATCGTACCTTATTCTATTCTATCATATCTTAGCCGTTCATATGCTACCTTATTCTATTCCATCCTATCTTACCCATTCTAATCCAACCACATGCTATTCTATCTTACAATTGGCATTCCTATCCTACCTTATCCTATTCTATTATATCTCAGCCGTTCCTATCCTATCTTTTCCTATCCAACACATTCTTGTCCTACAACATCCTATCGTATCTTACCCTAACCATTCCTATCCTACCTTAAACTATTCTATCTTACCTTAGCCATTCCTATCCTATCTTGGCCTATTCTATTATACCTTAGCCATTTTTATCCTACCTTATCTTATTCTATCTCATATTAGCCATTCCTATACTACCTTATCCTATCATATCTTTGCCATTTTCATCCTACCACATCCTATTCTATCTTAGCTTACCCATTGCTATCCTACCTAATGATATCTTAGCCATGCCTGTCTTATACGTTTCTATCATACCTCAGCTGTTCCTATCGTACCTTATCCTATTCTATCTTATATTACTCTTTCCTAACCAGCTTATTCTATCATATCTTAGCCGTTCCTATGCTACCTTATCCTATTCTATCTTACCTTAGCCATTCCTATGCTACCTTCTCCTATTCTATCTTACGTTTATCCATTCCTATCCTACCTTGTCCTATCCTGTAATATCTTAGCCGTTCATATGCTACCACATGCTATTCTATCATACCTTAAGCCATTCCTATCCTACCTTATCTTATTCTGTCTTATATTAGCCATTCCAAACCAGCTTATTCTATCATATCTTAGCCGTTCCTATGCTACCTTATCCAATTCTATCTTACCTTTAGCCATTGCTATCCTACCTTATTCTATTCTATCATATCTTAGCCGTTCATATGCTACCTTATTCTATTCCATCCGATCTTACCCATTCTAATCCTACCACATGCTATTCTATCATACAACTGGCATTCCTATCCTACCTTATCCTATTCTTTTATATCTTAGCCGTTCCTATCCTATCTTATCCTATCCTACACATTCTTATACTACCTCATCCTATCCTATCTTACCTTAACCATTCCTATCCTACCTTAGCATATTCTACCATATCTTACACGTTCCTTTCCTACCTCATCCTATTCCATCCTATCTTACCCATTCTAATCCTACCACATCCTATTCTATCTTACAATTGGCATTCCTATCCTACCTTATCCTATTCTATTATATCTTAGCCGTTCCTATCCTATCTTATCCTATCCTACACATTCTTATCCTACCACATCCTATCCTATCTTACCTTAACCATTCCTATCCTACCTTATCCTATTCTATCTTACATTAGCCATTCCTATCCTATCTTGGCCTATTCTATCATACCTTAGCCATTTTTATCCTACCTTATCTTATTCTATCTTATATTAGCCGTTCCAAACTAGCTTATTCTATCATATCTTAGCCGTTCCTATACTACCTTATCCTATCATATCTTTGCCCTTTTCATCCTACCACATCCTATTCTATTTTACCCTACCCGTTGCTATCCTACCTAATGCCATCTTAGCCGTTACTATCTTATCCGATTCTACTATACCTTAGCCGTTCACATACTACCTTATCCTATCTTACACATTCTTATCCTACCACATCCTATTCCATCTTACCTTAGTCATTCCTTTTCTACCTTATACTATTCTATTCATATTACTCTTTCCTAACCAGCTTATTCTATCATATCATAGCCATTCCTATGCTACCTTGTCCTATTCTATCTTACCTTTATCCATTCCTATCCTACCTTATCCTATCCTATAATATCTTAGCCGTTCATATGCTACCACATCCTATTCTATCATACCTTAGCCATTCCTATCCTACCTTATCTTATTCTGTCTTATATTAGCCGTTCCAAACCAGCTTAGTCCCTCATATCTTAGCCGTTCCTATACTACCTTATCCTATATTATCATATCTTAGCCATTCTTATCCTACCACATCCTACTCTATCTTACCTTACCCGTTGCTATCCTACCAAATGCTATCTTATCCGATTATATCATACTTTAGCCGTTCCTAACCTACCTTATCCTATCTTACACATTCTTATCCTACCACATCCAATTCTATCTTGCCCTAGTCATTCCAATCCTACCTTATACTATTCTATCTTAAATTACTCTTTCCTAATCAGCATATTCTATCATATCTTAGCCGTTCCTAAGCTACCTTATTCTATTCCATCCTATCTTACCCATTCTAATCCTATCACATCCTATTCTATCTTACAATTGGCATTCCTATCCTACCTTATCCTATTCTATTATATCTCAGCCGTTCCTATCCTATCTTTTCCTATCCTACACATTCTTGTCCTACAACATCCTATCGTATCTTACCCTAACCATTCCTATCCTACCTTAAACTATTCTATCTTACCTTAGCCATTCCTATCCTATCTTGGCCTATTCTATTATACCTTAGCCATTTTTATCCTACCTTATCTTATTCTATCTCATATTAGCCGTTCCTATACTACCTTATCCTATCATATCTTTGCCATTTTCATCCTACCACATCCTATTCTATCTTAGCTTACCCATTGCTATCCTACCTAATGATATCTTAGCCATGCCTGTCTTATACGTTTCTATCATACCTCAGCTGTTCCTATCGTACCTTATCCTATTCTATCTTATATTACTCTTTCCTAACCAGCTTATTCTATCATATCTTAGCCGTTCCTATGCTACCTTATCCTATTCTATCTTACCTTAGCCATTCCTATGCTACCTTCTCCTATTCTATCTTACGTTTATCCATTCCTATCCTACCTTGTCCTATCCTGTAATATCTTAGCCGTTCATATGCTACCACATGCTATTCTATCATACCTTAAGCCATTCCTATCCTACCTTATCTTATTCTGTCTTATATTAGCCATTCCAAACCAGCTTATTCTATCATATCTTAGCCGTTCCTATGCTACCTTATCCAATTCTATCTTACCTTTAGCCATTGCTATCCTACCTTATTCTATTCTATCATATCTTAGCCGTTCATATGCTACCTTATTCTATTCCATCCGATCTTACCCATTCTAATCCTACCACATGCTATTCTATCATACAACTGGCATTCCTATCCTACCTTATCCTATTCTTTTATATCTTAGCCGTTCCTATCCTATCTTATCCTATCCTACACATTCTTATACTACCTCATCCTATCCTATCTTACCTTAACCATTCCTATCCTACCTTAGCATATTCTACCATATCTTACACGTTCCTTTCCTACCTCATCCTATTCCATCCTATCTTACCCATTCTAATCCTACCACATCCTATTCTATCTTACAATTGGCATTCCTATCCTACCTTATCCTATTCTATTATATCTTAGCCGTTCCTATCCTATCTTATCCTATCCTACACATTCTTATCCTACCACATCCTATCCTATCTTACCTTAACCATTCCTATCCTACCTTATCCTATTCTATCTTACATTAGCCATTCCTATCCTATCTTGGCCTATTCTATCATACCTTAGCCATTTTTATCCTACCTTATCTTATTCTATCTTATATTAGCCGTTCCAAACTAGCTTATTCTATCATATCTTAGCCGTTCCTATACTACCTTATCCTATCATATCTTTGCCCTTTTCATCCTACCACATCCTATTCTATTTTACCCTACCCGTTGCTATCCTACCTAATGCCATCTTAGCCGTTACTATCTTATCCGATTCTACTATACCTTAGCCGTTCACATACTACCTTATCCTATCTTACACATTCTTATCCTACCACATCCTATTCCATCTTACCTTAGTCATTCCTTTTCTACCTTATACTATTCTATTTATATTACTCTTTCCTAACCAGCTTATTCTATCATATCATAGCCATTCCTATGCTACCTTGTCCTATTCTATCTTACCTTTATCCATTCCTATCCTACCTTATCCTATCCTATAATATCTTAGCCGTTCATATGCTACCACATCCTATTCTATCATACCTTAGCCATTCCTATCCTACCTTATCTTATTCTGTCTTATATTAGCCGTTCCAAACCAGCTTAGTCCCTCATATCTTAGCCGTTCCTATACTACCTTATCCTATATTATCATATCTTAGCCATTCTTATCCTACCACATCCTACTCTATCTTACCTTACCCGTTGCTATCCTACCAAATGCTATCTTAGCCATTCCTATCTTATTCAATAATATCATACCTTAGCCGTTCCAAACCTACTTTATCCTATCTTACACATTCTTATCCTACCACATCCTATTCTATCTTACGTTAACCATTCCTATCCTATCTTGGCCTATTCTATCATACCTTAGCCATTTTTATCCTACCTTATCTTATTCTATCTTATATTAGCCGTTCCAAACTAGCTTATTCTATCATATCTTAGCCGTTCCTATACTACCTTATCCTATATTATCATATCTTAGCCATTCTTATCCTACCACATCCTACTCTATCTTACCTTACCCGTTGCTATCGTACCTAATGCTATCTTAGCCGTTCCTATCTTATCCGATTATATCATACCTTAGCCGTTCCTAACCTACCTTATCCTATCTTACACATTCTTATCCTACCACATCCTATTCTATCTTGACCTAGTCATTCCAATCCTACCTTATACTATTCTATCTCATATTACTCTTTCCTAACCAGCTAATTCTATCATATCTTAGCCGTTCCTATGCTACCTTATCCTATTCTATCTTACCTTAGCCATTCCTATGCTACCTTGTCCTATTCTATCTTATCTTTATCCATTCCTATCCTACCTTATCCTATCCTATAATATCTTAGCCGTTCATATGCTACCACATCCTATTCTATCATACCTTAGCCATTCCTATCCTACCTTATCTTATTCTGTCTTATATTAGCCGTTCCAAACCAGCTTAGTCCCTCATATCTTAGCCGTTCCTATACTACCTTATCCTATATTATCATATCTTAGCCATTCTTATCCTACCACATCCTACTCTATCTTACCTTACCCGTTGCTATCCTACCAAATGCTATCTTAGCCATTCCTATCTTATTCAATAATATCATACCTTAGCCGTTCCAAACCTACTTTATCCTATCTTGCACATTCTTATCCTACCACATCCTATTCTATCTTACGTTAACCATTCCTATCCTATCTTGGCCTATTCTATCATACCTTAGCCATTTTTATCCTACCTTATCTTATTCTATCTTATATTAGCCGTTCCAAACTAGCTTATTCTATCATATCTTAGCCGTTCCTATACTACCTTATCCTATATTATCATATCTTAGCCATTCTTATCCTACCACATCCTACTCTATCTTACCTTACCCGTTGCTATCGTACCTAATGCTATCTTAGCCGTTCCTATCTTATCCGATTATATCATACCTTAGCCGTTCCTAACCTACCTTATCCTATCTTACACATTCTTATCCTACCACATCCTATTCTATCTTGACCTAGTCATTCCAATCCTACCTTATACTATTCTATCTCATATTACTCTTTCCTAACCAGCTAATTCTATCATATCTTAGCCGTTCCTATGCTACCTTATCCTATTCTATCTTACCTTAGCCATTCCTATGCTACCTTGTCCTATTCTATCTTATCTTTATCCATTCCTATCCTACCTTATCCTATCCTATAATATCTTAGCCGTTCATATGCTACCACATCCTATTCTATCATACCTTAGCCGTTCCTATCCTACCTTATCCTATCTTACACATTCTTATCCTACCACATCCTATTCTATCTTACGTTAACCATTCCTATCCTATCTTGGCCTATTCTATCATACCTTAGCCATTTTTATCCTACCTTATCTTATTCTATCTTATATTAGCCGTTCCAAACTAGCTTATTCTAACATATCTTAGCCGTTCCTATACTACCTTATCCTATATTATCATATCTTAGCCATTCTTATCCTACCACATCCTACTCTATCTTACCTTACCCGTTGCTATCCTACCAAATGCTATCTTAGCCGTTCCTATCTTATCCGATTATATCATACCTTAGCCGTTCCTAACCTACCTCATCCTATCTTACACATTCTTATCCTACCACATCCAATTCTATCTTGCCCTAGTCATTCCAATCCTACCTTAAACTATTCTATCTTAAATTACTCTTTCCTAACCAGCATATTCTATCATATCTTAGCCGTTCCTAAGCTACCTTATTCTATTCCATCCTATCTTACACATTCTTATCCTACCACATCCAATTATATCTTGCCCTAGTCATTCCAAGCCTACCTTATACTATTATCCTATTCTATCTTACCTTTAGCCATTGCTATCCTACCTTATTCTATTCTATCATATCTTAGCCGTTCATATGCTACCTTATTCTATTCCATCCTATCTTAACCATTCTAATCCTACCACATCCTATTCTATTTTACAATTGGCATTCCTATCCTACCTTATACTATTCTATCCGATTCTACCATACCTTAGCCATTCACATACTACCTTATCCTATCTTACACATTCTTATCCTACCACATCCTATTCTATCTTACCTTAGTCATTCCTATCCCACCTTATACTATTCTATTTATATTACTCTTTCCTAAACAGCTTATTATATCATATCATAGCCATTCCTATACTACCTTATCCTATTCTATCTTACCTTAGTCATTCCTATCCTATCTTGGCCTATTCTATCATACCTTAGCCGTTCCTATACTACCTTATCCTATCATATCTTTGCCCTTTTCATCCTACCACATCCTATTCTATCTTACCTTAGTCATTCCTATCCTACCTTGCCCTATTATATCATATCTTAGCCATTCTTATCCTACCACATCCTATTCTATCTTACCTTAGCCATTCCTATCCTATCTTGGCCTATTCTATCATACCTTGGCCATTTTTATCCTGCCTCATCTTATTCTGTCTTATATTAGCCGTTCCAAACCAGCTTATTCTATCATATTTTAGCCGTACCTATCCTACCTTATGTTATTCCATCATACCTTAGCCGTTCCTATCATACCTTATCCTATTCTATCTTATATTGGCCATTCTAAACCAACTTATTGTATCATATCTTAGTCGTTCCTATACTACCTAATCCTTTCCTATCTTATATTAGCAGTTCCAAACCAGCTTATTGTATAATATCTTAGCTGTTCCTATTCTGCCTTATCCTATTCTATCTTGCCTTAGCCATTCCGATTGTACCTTAAACCATTCTATAATATCTTAACCATTCTTATCCCACCACATCCTATTCTATCTTACCTTACCCGTTCCTATCTTACCTAACCCTATATTATCTTAGCCGTTCCCAAGCTACCTTATCCAAATCTATCATATCTTAGCCATTCTTAACCTAACACATCCTATTCTATCATACCTTAGCCATTTATGTCCTAGCTTATCCTATTCTGTCATACCTTAGTCGTTCCTATCCTACCTTATCCAAATCTATCATACCTTAGCCAATTCAATCATACCTTAGTCGTTCCTATCCTACCTTATCCAAATCTATCATACCTTAGCCGTTCCTATCCTACCTTATCCTATTCTATCTTATATTAGCAGTTCCAAACCAGCATAATGTATCATATCTTAGTCATTCCTATTCTACCTTATACTATTCTATCCTATCTTACCCATTCCTATCCTACCACATCGTATTCTATCTTACCATAGCCATTCCTATCCTACACTATCCCATTCTATTATATCTTAGGTATTCCTATCCTGCCTTGTCTTATTCTATCATATCTTACCAATTCTTATCCTACCACATCATATTCTATCTTACCTTAGCCATTCCTATCCTACCTTATCCTATTCTAACTTATATTATCCATTCCAACCCAACTTATTGTATCACATCTTAGACGTTCCTATCCTACCTTATCCTATGCTATCATATCTTACCCATTCCTATCCTACCACATCCTATTCTATCTTACCTTAGCCATTCTTATCTTACCTTATCCTAAGCTATCATATCTTTGCTGTTCCTATCCTACCTTATCCTATTCTATCCTATCTTACCCATTCATATCCTACCACATCCTATTCCATCTTACCATCGGCATTCCTATCCTACCTTATCCTATTCAATCATATCTTAGCCATTACTATCCTACCGTATCCTATTCTATCCTGTTTTAGCCGTATCTTTCCTACCTTATCCTATTCCATCCTATCTTAGCCGTTCCTATCTTACCTTATCCTATTCTGTCATATCTTAGCCATTCTTATCCCACCACATCCTACTCTGTCTTACCTTAGCCGTTCCTATCCTAACTTATTGTATTCTGTCTTATGTTAGCCGTTCCTGAGGGTGTTTTTAAAATTTTTATATGACATAAAGTCACAGACTTATTTAAATGGTTTGGCAAAATTTCTGTCAGATCCCGCTGCTGGGATCAGCAACTCCAGAGGGTTAAGATGTATGATTACTGTTACCTTCAGGATGACCACAGGCACAGCTACAAAACACATAAATAACAGAGAGTCGTATCCCAGGCTTGGCAATGTTTATTGACACAAAACCTTTAAGGAAATAAAAAAGTAACAGAAATACACAGGCAAAACAGTAATGGCAACTCTTAAAGACATATGCACACAATTAATACCATAGCCATGATACACATGAATTTAGAATAATTATATACACAATGTATATACATGAATCCTACCTGGATTTCAGTATAAACCCAGACACACACCCCTTCCACCTGGCAACAAGTCTAAAAGAAATCGGTTGTTATTACAAACAAAACACACGTCGCCACTGCCGCCACGTGTTAAAGAAATGCCAAAGGAAGACCAGACCACGCCCCCTACCACCGGCTTCCCACGGCTTTTATCCTCACTGATGCCAGCCAGTATAATTTCAAGAGCAGAAACAGCTGCGCAATGTCAGAAACTTTATTACGGAGGCTACCATGGTAACCGCGTAAACAACCTACCTACCTAACCCTGCACAATACAGAGTGCTTGGACTTACGGAAAGCCCAACACGTGACCTGTGAGTGACATAGTCCACGTCACTCACCGGTTACACTCTTATGTTAGCCATTCCTATCCTATCTCATCCTATTCTGTCTTCACCAAACCTATCCTAAAATAAAATAGGATAACACAGGTTGAGATAAGATAAAACAAGAGCTTTGCAATATGTAACCATTCTTTCTAGGCTCGGGAGGAGGATGATTGCTATTTCCTTATCTTATTTATTTTGACCTGTAACCTTTTATGTAATTAATAGTATAACAATAAACTATCTCCTCTCAAAGGATCAGACTGGTTCCATCTCTGTATAATCATTTCTAAACCGCTTTCCATTCTAGTCTGGGTTTCCGTATCCACCAAAAAGAAAGAATTAAATATAAACGTATTATTACAGACCTCTCAAATAAAACAATACCAGGGCAAACCAAATAGTTATAACAAATAATATCAAACAAATACTTTCACCCCACAAAAGATAACCTTGCTCATGAGCAGGCAAAACTTAGTCAAAGAAATATTTAAAAGAACAACATTGCTATATTGTCAGTCATTTCAATCCAGTCAGTCCGCACCGCGGGGAAGTTGGTTTTATGTTCGATATTCGCTACATTTACTGACATCTAAACTGCAATATCTTCGGGATCATAACGGTAATAATTTTCAGATTACGCTCCAATTGACTGCACTAGTGGTGTTGTGGTGATTGGCATTGCACTTTCAAGACAGTCTCTAAGTTTTCGGGCAGTTCTCGGTGAGCAGAAGGATATTCGATCCCGTCTCGCTTTATATTTTTAATTCATATTGCTGGAGAATGTGGAGCTAAAAGTGTGAAATATTCTTCTAGTTTAACTTCACATGTGGAGCCTAATCTGAAAAGAATTACCGTCATGATCCCGAAGATATTGCAGTTTAGATGACAGTAATTGTAGCGAAAATCGAACATAAAACCACCTTTACCGCGATCAGTCAGCAAAGCTTTCCTCCGACTGTTCTTTTTCTTTTCTTATCTGAAATTTAACAGAGGGCGCTCGCCTCCGGTGCAGATCCTGGCAGGGTGCGTGTGACCGTACTCCTCTCTGAGTAAACGTCCACTGATGTCGAACAGGATTTCAGCAATCATAAAAAAAACCAACCGGCACGTCGCAGATTGCATAATCATTAAACCATACATATAGTTTTATCAAGTATGTCATAACCACAATATCCTCGATATAATTTGGTTTCAGGGCTTCACACACTATCACACAGTATTAACCTGGGCTACGAACATATAAAAGGAAAATATGGGAAGGGAATATGGCGCAGTAGAAAAATAAAACATATCCCTTTTCCCCATTTACACATAACGAAATCACATTGCAGCAACATGTACATATCGATGACACATTATAACATCCAAGGTTTACATAATCTCAATCGGCAAACTAAAGCATTGCTTTTTTTCCCTTTCTTTTTATATCCCGCCATAGCACAAAGTACATTTTCCCTTAACTCAGTCCCGTAACACTCACCGAAAGAGTAGAACACGGCTTGTCCGTCTCATCCGTCTTCTTGATCACATCGTTCGCCAGTGCTGACGTTCTCCACCTTCTCGCTGCTGTTCTTTTCTACGGCCTCATTTTTTTCTAAATGGGTGTCAGATTTCTTAGCTGTTATTTTAATTTTAATCTTAAGTACTCTCATTTCTTTGCTCTCCATTTTTAAGATATTAAATCTCTTCAAACTACAGCCACTCGCCAAGATGCTCGAAAGACGTTTGAGAAGATAAGTACATGTGATTCAAAAGTAATCAAGCTGTTGTCATGGACGCCCATTCCAACCATAACAGACAATGCGATTCTATGCAGCTCATCGGCGACTTTCGCCCGCGTTCGGCTTCGACTGACCGGTCGTAGGTTCGATTCGGCCATAAGCAGGTTGCCAACTCTGACGCATCTGGCGCGAGACTCGCGCTTTCAGACTGAAACGCTCACAGCAATAATTCTTATGGACCTAAAATTGGCTACACCAAAAGCGTTGGGGCAGTTTGCAAACCCTACATATTATTTACAAGGTAATAAAACTATTATATACATGTAAGTACGTGTGTAGTAGACTTGTCTTGAAATGAAAATCTCATGCCAACTGTCATGCCCTGCTCGTCGGCTCCTCGTGTGTGCCACGCCCCCGGATTACCCACGTGTTCTTTCCCGATTTGTACCCAGCTGTGTCTGATTATTTTCAATCAGTCCTGTGTATTTCAGTCCGTGTCTTACCTGAGTCCTTCGTCCGTCATTGATGTCAGTAGCCGTCCTATGTTTCCTGTCCCGGATCTTCCTAATTAAACTCCCGTTTACCCTGCTTACACCTGCTTGCCTGCTCTTTGCTCGCTCGCCTTTCCAGCGCGTTCGCCCACTTCCGGAGCGTCCCGTGACACAAACCAGCTGACCAAATTCGGTGCTATATTATGTATGCAAGAATTATCACATGCAGGGCGCACATAACTGGTATGCAAGTACTCATTCGCTGTCTAAAGCTATACGCGCTGCAATGTTTTGTAGCAGCGCAAATGCGTATTTATTTTATGTGCATTCGCGCTGTTATGACAAGAAATCACTGTGCATTCTAGCCTTCATGCCGCGAAAGAAGTACAAATTAGCCCCATTAATGTTAAAATGCACGGTAATTTTTTGCCATAACAGCGTAAATGCGCATAAAATACATGCGAATTTGCGCTGCTACAGCAAGGAATTGCCGCGCGTTCACGGAGAATGCATACTTGCGTACCATACAGTTATGTGCGGTCCTGACCATATGTATAGTAGGCATATCTTCTACAATAAATTATATATTTAAGTCGTATTGTTTGGCGTTTTTAAATCTTTTAATCATAATTTTCTTCGTTCTTTCCTGCCGACAGTTGGGGCAGAGACTGTCATACACTCATGTACTAATGTTACTAATGTAACATTCACAGCCAGACGCTGCGCAACAGTGAAACATTTATACATGTGAGAAAAGGTTTTCTGTGTGTCCATTAATTCCTACATTGAGTTTTAATCCCGTTTACATGAAAAGCTGTAGTTATATTGCCCCCAGAATTCCAAATTTCTATTTGCAGCAAACTGATAAACCGAATAAGCCCAGGACATTGGAAAATACTTGAACAACATGGTAAAGTGGGTTTCAGCATTTTCTATTGTTACATTTGTATTAGAATTGTAACAAATGTCTTCGTTAGTATTGCATTGTATTTTGCGGGATGTTCCTCAACAGATTGGTTCTGTGGACTGTGGTGTGTTCATGTTGATTGTTGTCACAGATCGAGGAAGTAGGAAGCCGGAGAATCGGGAAACAAGGGATTTATTGGGAAACCAGCTAGGAACACGGGGCAATACAGGTAGCGACTTCAATGACTGGACTGGGGAAACATACTTTGATACGGAATTAAATACATAGGACTGATAGATGTGTGATAGATGATCACCTAGTCTATATATGCTTGATAAATGACACTCAGTTTTTCATCAGCTGCTTTCAGTCTCCATGGATAGACCAAATGTAAAATGGAAGTTTTTAGAACTGCTTCATGAAGAACAGCGTGAGCAGTATGAGGGTACTCAGCTGATTGTGGTTGGGAGCTGTGGCCTTCAAACCCTATATAATGCCAGCAAATGTGGTCTCTCCATATGGCAGATAGAGGAAGTTTGAAAGCCATTTGTATTCTCTTCCATAGTGTGCCAGCAAGGAGAGAGGACTTCACTGCTTTTACTATCCATCCATCCATCCATCATCTTCCGCTTAATCCGGGGTCCCTCCCGATTGACTGAGCTCCTCACCCTATCTCTAAGGGAGAGCCCAGCCACCCTGCGGAGGAAACTCATTTCGGCCTCTTGCACCCGCGATCTCGTTCTTTCGGTCACTACCGATAGCTCATGACCATAGGTGAGGGTAGGAACGTAGATCGACTGGTAAATCGAGAGCTTTGCCTTTTGGCTCAGCTCTCTCTTCACCATGACAGACCGATGCAGCGCCCGCATGACTGCTGACGCCGCACCGATCCGCCTGTCGATCTCCCGTTCCATCGTTCCCCCACTCTTGAACAAGATCCCGAGATACTTAAACTCCTCCACTTTTTTTAAAACTCCACTCCTGCTTTTACTAAATCTGCAAAATTTCCACTTGCATCCTGTAGCCACCAATGGCTTGAAAACTTACCAGTAGCAGAGAGAGCCCTGGAGGTGTGGCCGTCTCTGGCCATGTACCTGGATGCAGTCAGAATGAGGAAGCTACCAAATCCAGGAACTGCATTGTGTGACACCCTTGAAGCTGCTCAGACAGACCCCCTCATCTTCGCAAAGCTACATTTCTACATAGCTATCACCAGGACCTTCACTCCTTTCTTGACAAGATATCAAACTGATGAACCAGTGATGCCATTCTTAGCCACAGACTTGGCTGAGTTGATGAAGGTAATATCCTAGCATTGGACAGGTTGATGTTGCAAATTTATTTCAGTGTGTGTACATTTCTCCCTGAACATAACCTGTCTTCAGGTTAGTGTTCTACCTTTTATCTAATCATGATTAATATCTGATTAATATGAATGATTTATTAATTATATACAGATACTCACACCCACACATCCTTCCATCCATCCATTTTCCAAACCGCTTATCCTACTGGGTCACGGGGGTCCGGAGCCTATCCCGGAAGCAATGGGCACGAGGCAGGGAACAACCCAGGATGGGGGGCCAGCCCATCGCAGGGCATACTCACACACCAGTCACTCATATACGCACACCTACGGGCAATTTAGCAAGTCCAATTAGCCTCAGCATGTTTTTGGACTGTGGCAGGAAACCGGAGTACCCGGAGGAAACCCCACGACGACATGGGGAGAACATGCAAACTCCACACACCTGTGACCCAGGCGGAGACTCGAACCCGGGTCCCAGAGGTGTGAGGCAACAGTGCTAACCACTGCACCACCATGCCGCCCCAGGGTGCACCTTGACATGAGAAATTACAATGGGAAGCAAATGGTAGAGGAGCTGGACAGTAGTGGTTACATCACCAATGACAAGTCCCCTCCCACCAGGATCAGCAGCGACCATATGCTGAGACACCGGGGCACTAAAGGGCTTTGAGTCCCAGGGAGCAGACATAAATACTCATCTACTGTAAGCTGCTTAGGGGCGGCATGGTGGTGCAGTGGTTAGCACTGTTGCCTCACACCTCTGGGACCCGGGTTCAAGCCTGGGTCACATGTGTGTGGAGTTTGCATGTTCTCCCCATGTCGTCGTGGGGTTTCCTCCGTGTACTCCGGTTTCCCCCCACAATCCAAAAACATGCTGAGGTTAATTGGAGTTACTAAATTGCCCGTAGGTGTGCCTGTGTGAGTGAATGGTGTGTGAGTGTGCCCTGCGATGGGCTGGCCCCCCATCCTGGGTTGTTCCCTGCCTCGTGCCCATTGCTTCCGGGATAGGCTCCGGATCCCCGCGACCCAGTAGGATAAGCGGTTTGGAAAATGGATGGATGGATGGATGTAAGCTGCTTTGGATCAAAGCATCAGATAAATGTAAAAGCATTAATAAGATATTCCTACAGAGCAATTTCTAATAGACATGGCAGTGCCCTAACCTCTCATGTAATAAACCCCTTGGCATCATCTGCTGCCTCATTCAGCCTAATCCAATAGTCCAGAGGATCCTCCCTAGCATCTGACTTGGTTGAACAAAAATCTGCTGGAGGCATCCCAGAATGCACAGTCAAATAAGAATACTGCTTCAGGATACTAAGGACTGCATCCACATCCCCAGTGGCAGTGACAGTATCATTACTATGCAGCCATGCTCTGACCACATCTCTGGCACATCCCATCAGTCTGCTTGTGCCTGCAGTAGGAATGGGTGAACCTAAGCATTCAGAGGTTTCCCCAGCAGGTAGACTATTTGGCATCTTAGAGAGGACACTGAGGTAGAGATTGGTATACAACTTCACAATATTATTCTTAATCTGCCAGATTTGGATTATCCCCTCTGTCAGAAATCTTGCAGGCAGAGCCCACTTGCAGCAGAGCTGAGAGGTAGGGCTACATGTTAAACTAAGACTAGAGGTATGTATCAGACCAGCTCTCCCTAGCCTTCTGCTTGCTAATATTCGATCTCTCGAAAATAATATGGATGAACTTGGGACTAGGATTAAGAATTAAAAACTGATTTTCACTGAAACATAGCTGTAGGACAATATTGTAGAAGCAGCTGTCCGGCTACAGACTCACTCCATTCATCACAGGGACTGCACAGTAGTATCTGGCAAACTCAGTAGGGGGGGGGAATCTGCATTTACATCAACAACCAGTGGTACTCAGACTGTCACTTTTCAAGTGATGTAAACACTGTTCAATTGATGTGGAGCACTGAATGCTGAAATGCGGACAATTTTATTGGCCTAGGAAGTTTAACGCTGCTTTCATTCTGCCTGTTTACATTCCTCCATATGCAAACTGCACGGCAGCATTGGGCACATTGAATGAGGCTATAAGCGCACAAGAAAACAAACATAATGATACAGTGTTTACAGTAACTGGTGATTTTAATCATTGTAACTTAGGGACTGTGATACCAGCATACCAACAACACCTTACATTTCCTACATGGGAAAAAAACATACATGTATAGCAATGTGAAGGAGGCGTACAAGGTTGTACCTGGTCCCCACTTTGGACGGTCTCCATTCCTTTACCCAGCATACAGACAGCTCCTCAAACAAGCCCGAACTGTGATGTGATTTTATGTGGCCTACCACTTCATGGCTGATTTGCTGTTGTTCCCAATTTTTCCACTTTGGTAAAATACAACTAACAGTTCAGTGTGGAATATTTAGTAGCTAGGAAATCTCACAGATGGACTTATTGCACAGGTGGCATCCTATCGCAGTACCATGCTTGAATTCACTGACCTGACTGAATTCACTGTGTGTGTGTGTGTATATATATATATATATAAAGTCACGATCTGGGGCGAGCAGAGCAGCGGTGATCGTGCGGGCAGGCGTGCAAAGACTAGGTGAGACGGACAAAATCGGGCAAACTACGGGTTTAATTAGGGAACTGGGACCATAGAACAACACGAAACCACACCATAACCACAAGAGATCCACAATGACGGACAAGAGGAACAGGTAAGACCAGGACTTAAATAGGATGTGACTAATCAAAATAAGCAGACCCAGATGGAGACGATCAGGGAAGCACACGTGGGTAATCAGGGGGTGTGGCACACGAGGAGCCGACGAGCCGGGTCATGACATATATCAGAATCAGAATCAGAATCAGAATCGTGTTTATTGGCCAAGTATGTGCAAGCACATACAAGGAATTTGATTCCGGTAGATGTTGTCTCTCAAGTAGTGTAAAAAGAAAACAAAAAACAAAACAGCAGTGTGTAAGGATACAATGAACAATATCCAGAGCAAGTGTAAATACACATCATTTATTAATATTTACTTAGTGTTCATTATTATTGAATGGTACTTAATTTCTTATAAAGTTCAATTATGAAATAAAACTGCAAAAGTGTGTGGGGCGGCATGGTGGTGCAGTGGTTAGCACTGTTGCCTCGCACCTCTAGGACCCAGGTTCGAGTCTCTGCCTGGGTCACATGTGTGCGGAGTTTGCATGTTCTCCCCATGTCGTCGTGGGGTTTTCTCCAGGTACTCTGGTGTGTATATATATATAGTAAAATTGAGTTTTTTACACTTTTGCAGTTTTATTTCATAATTGAACTTTATAAGAAATTAAGTACCATTCAATAATAATGAACACTAAGTAAATATTAATAAATGATGTGTTATTGATCCCTGTGGGTGAATTGCTTTACACCTCTACCACTCTGTAGGTCAGAGCAAGCTGGTTGTGAAGGGTAGTTAGCTGTTGTAGCACCCAAAGAACTGGGACTTACGGGCCTAGTACTAACAGAACTTCATTTGTTGCAGTTTTGTATGACAAATGGATATGTTTTGTGTCCTGTGGAGAAATCATAAATACCCATTTTAGCAGGTGTGATTTTGCGTTGAACAGGTAATGTTACATTGAGACCGCCCTGGAACCTGGAACCAGGAACTAGGGGCCTCATTTATAAAGACTGTATGTGAGCAAAAGAACCATGAAACATTTGCACAAAAATTTATAGAAAAATTTTCGGATGCATAAATGTAGAATATAAAGAAAAGATACCGTGAAATAGTTTACACATTTTGAAATGGTGCAGTGCAACTGTAGGAACATTTTGGACAAAACATTAAACTGTTGCTGGCGCTTGAAGCAGAGACCAACTGAGTATGAGGAGGTGGAGCACAACGACTCGTGCACACAATTCGCTATGAATCAAACATACCTGCAGTATTTTCTGTCAACACTTGCTGCATCAAGCAAAGGCACATCCTAGATGTGTGACAGTCCACCTTGATTTTAGTGGCTAAGAACTTTGTGCTTGTCATGCAATGTTTCCCTTTCAAATCAATCAGGGAAACGTGCAATATCCTGTCTTACAGTAAAAAATACTGTGTACATTTACAACAAACTACAGTGGTCACAGCAAGAAATGGTGCTAATGATTCCTCTGATCAAAAGAATCTGTGCAATTTTACATTTTCAATCTGGTCGTCCATTTCTAGCATTTGGATCAGCACTACATATGCTTCCCAGGTTACGATGGTCTGTTTTGACCTTGCGATGGGGAATGTTTTTGATTTTCAGCATGTTGTTCAATAACTTAAATGGGACATTTGACATTTTGTTATAAAATAGGATTGGCATTAATTTTGCACAATTGTAGGCTAATGTAACCTTTCAAAGCATGTTTTTAAGGTAGGCTAGGCTAGTCCATAATGCTTGTTAGGGTAGGTGTACTGTGTTAAAATGGATTTTCTCCTTACGATAACTATATTCTAGAAAGCATCAATTTTTTTAACATTTTTATTTAACTTACACATAAAACGTGCAGCTACATATAGTGTCACTTTAAATTAACAGTATTTTAATGTTTTATTTAATAAGTATTAAATGGTGGCGCAATGGCGGCATGGTGGTGCAATGGTTAGCACTGTTGTCTCTGCCTGGGTCACATGTGTGCGGAGTTTGCATGTTCTCCCCATGTCGTCGTGGGGTTTCCTGCGGGTACTCCGGTTTCCCCCCCCAGTCGAAAAACATGCTGAGGCTAATTGGAGTTGCTAAGTTGCCCATAGGAGTGCATGCGTCAGTGAATGGTGTGTGAGTGTGCCCTGCGATGGGCTGGCCCCCCATCCTGGGTTGGTCCCTGCCTCGTGCCCATTGCTTCCGGGATTGTCTCCGGACACTCCGCGACCCAGTAGGATGCACGGTTTGGAAAATGGATGGATGGTTCAGTATGAGATGAGCTTGAGTATAACAAAAAAGGACAGCAACAAAAATAATGCTGCTGTACTGGGTTAATATTTACTATGAAATTCAACATCAGCACTCCTTTTTTCCCTCTGATTAAGTTTAGTTGCACTTGCTGCTGACAAATAAATACACCTCTTAAGAAGCATTTATAATTTCGGAAAAATACTTATTACCCAGTAATAAAATACCATATTTGGTCAAGGGATCAAAGTTTAGGACTTCGGACTCGACTCGGGACTTGCATGTCTGGACTTGTTCCCAACTCTGGTAAATGAGATATTCTACATTTTACTATAAAATAGGATTTGTGCTAATTATTTTGCTAATGTAAGTGTTCAAAGCATGTTAAGGTAGGCTAGGCTAGTCCATAATGCTTGTTAGGGTAGGTGTACTGAATCAAAATGAATTTTCTCCTTACGATATTTCCGCATTATTATGGGTTTATTGGAAGGTAACCTCATAACACAATAAACAAATTTAAAGATTGATTTTACTAGCAGCATTATAATGATGACTGTTCAAATTTTCTATAAATATATCATTACGTTGAGTAAATGTGCTTAGTGGAGCACACCACATGCGGCTGTTTCTGTAAATCAGGGAAGAGTTTTATAAGCACCGAAGTGGCGGTGAAGGAATGGACAGCTCAACAGCCGCAACATCTTTCGAAAGAGGAGATATTGTGGATAAAAGAAAAAAAGACACTAGCGGTGTGCGGTACTTTCTGAAGTTTAAAGTTCGACACGTTTAGTGACATTAAGGGTACTCCGGATTTATACACATTGCAACTTTTTGGCGTCACAACATGCCGCTCATCGATACCTTATACCTACAACTTACATGCTTACCAAATTGTGGGCGCCAATAAACGTTTGTATAGTACCATGACCATGATATAAAGCACTGAAATATGAACGTAAATATTTCATATTTCATATTTATACACATAAAACACCAATAACTGCCGTTAGCTTAGCAACCGTAACAGCTGCTCGAACACAGGTGTTTCACCCGCTCCCATGGTGCTTCGCCATAGCGCAACATTCGGAAATGTACGTAGTCACTAAATCATCTACGCGAAATTGTATTACATCTAAGTTTAATCACAGCACCCGTTCGTAGCAGTTATGATTTGTTCGCAAGACGACTAACAGGCGCTGCCATTTATCCAACACTCGGCGCTATAACCCTCACCGAATCACCGCCTCCTTCATTGTCGACGCACTGACTACACAGGGAACATTTCCCTTGTGAGGTCTGGTAGTTACGTGTAATCAGTAGCGCCCCTAGAGGATCCTCGTGACTAAGCAGGCGGACTCATACCTCAGCGCTCCCTCTAAAGTGACGAGAGACTCCTTGAGCTCGAATTAACAATTAACAACGACACTGCTGAGCAGTCAGAAAGAAATAAAATTAAGGAAAATAATAATAAAAGCGGCGGGTAGGCTGTAGATATACCCGCAATACAATATATGTTAGATATAACTGTTGACCATTTGCAGTCATGTCAAAAAGTCAAAATTGTTAAACCCCCCCCCAAGAAACACCACTAAAATCTCAGTGTATGTCTGCTGTGGGCAATTATAGCATGAGCGCACCAAACTGGTAACTGTTGATAAAAAAGTAACTGTTGGTAGAAAAATGTATTTCAGCCGTTAGAGCCCAAGCAGTGACTGATTAACGCTGAATGGTGAGGATTCCATACTGACAAATCAGAACAGGCCTGGCGGGTGCAGATGATTTCAGCAACTATAAAATAGTCTGCAAGCAAACCAGACCTAACAGTGTGCTTTACTAGCAGCTCTGGGACAATGGCAGTGCATGAGGGGGTTATAGTGCTGCTTCTTCTTTTAGGTTGCAGCTGTGAAGCTCAACTGAAGTCTGGGTTTCTTGTGAAGACCCCTCAAGTGGCTGCAGTTTATCAAAATGGATTAGGTGCTCCCCAGGTGGTGGCAGCTGGCTATCAGGTTGGCGTAGGGGCTCCCCAGGTCGTGGCAGCTGGCATCAGGTTGGCGTAGGGACTCCCCAGGTGGCTTCGACCGGCTATCAGGTTGGCGTAGGGGCTCCCCAGGTGGTGGCAGCTGGCTATCAGGTTGGCGTAGGGGCTCCCCAGGTGGTGGCAGCTGGCTATCAGGTTGGCGTAGGGGCTCCCCAGGTGGCTTCGACCGGCTATCAGGTTGGCGTAGGGGCTCCCCAGGTGGCTTCGACCGGCTTCCAGGTTGGTGTAGGGGCTCCCCAGGTGTCTTCGACCGGCTTCCAGGTTGGCGTAGGGGCTCCCCAGGTGTCTTCGACCGGCTATCAGGTTGGCGTAGGGGCTCCCCAGGTGTCTTCGACCGGCTATCAGGTTGGCGTAGGGGCTCCCCAGGTGTCTTCGACCGGCTATCAGGTTGGCGTAGGGGCTCCCCAGGTGGCTTCGACCGGCTATCAGGTTGGCGTAGGGGCTCCCCAGGTGGCTTCGACCGGCTTCCAGGTTGGCGCAGGGGCTCCCCAGGTGGCTTCGACCGGCTATCAGGTTGGCGTAGGGGCTACCAAGGTGGGGGCGACTGGCTTCCAGGTTGGCGTGGGGGGGACCGGCTATCAGGTTGGCGTAGGGGCTACCAAGGTGGGGGCGGCCGGCTATCTGAGCAAGCAAGTTGCTCCTGCTCTGGTTAAATCTGTGACTGGAATGCAAGTGAACCCTGATAGTGTGAGGGTTGTATGTGGGGAGGATTCGGTTATGGTGGATGTGCTACAGGACCTTCTAGCTATTGGCCAGCTGATCAATGCTTCAGACATCACCCTTGGTGGTTGTGCACCCACTGGGCAGGATGCTTCTGGCACAGTGAGGTTTCAGTCTGTGCTGCAGGCCTGTGGAAGTACACTGATGGTATGAGGGCTTCCTTCTGATTGGTTGCTATGTTGGCTATGCTAGTCCTAATCACGTTGCTCTTCTCCAGATGACTGCTGATGCCCTGGTCTATAGCTTTGCATTGATCTACACCCCCAGTGGTATTAATGGCAGCCCCATTGTGAGGACCAATGGTGCTGTGGTTGGCATTGAGTGTCACTATTTGAGGTGAGGATGCCCCATCAGCTTTGCTGTTCCTTAGCCCTAGGAGCTGTTCATCCAGTGACTGACCCAAATGGGCAGTGGTGGCTTCATGGTTAGGGAAGCACACTTGTACCAAAGATTGCTGGTTCAAGTCCCTGACCAGCAAGGCACCACTGGGGTACACTGAAGGTACCGCCCAAAGCACTGCTCCCCTGGTGCTGAATTAGCTCCCCCTGATGTGTCATGATGTCACATAATATAAATGCAGAGGACACATTTCATTGTGCACTGTTGTGGTCATTGACATACCACGAAACATTAATTCTAAATGATGCCTGCTCCTTAGGAAGCAGAATGTGAGCAGCAATGCCCTGGTGCCAACCTGGATCCCCTACTATGCTACAATGGCGGCTGAGGCACAACTGAATTTCTCACTGAGGCTGATGGATGGTAGGCAAGGGGTTCATGCAGCATATCTGGCTTTACTCAGTGGGTTTGTCCTCAAGTGCATGTGCCCTTTGTGCAGATGCATGGCAGAATGAGAGGGCCTCCAATGTGTACTTCCTGGGAAGTGTCCTGAACATTGAAGCCTCTGTCCTTGTGGGCAACAGTCAGCCCCTGCGTGTCTTTGTGGACAGCTGTGTGGCCACCTTGGTCCCTGATGTGACCTCTGTCCCTAGCTATGCCTTTGTGCAGAACTCTGGGTGAGTAACATTGTATGGCTGTGAGGCCGCTTGGGCAATGCTGCTTGACATGCCTGCCCTTCAGGTGCCTGACTGATGCCAAGGTGACAGGATCCCGCTCCCAGTTCCTGCCCAGAAAGCAGGATGACAAGCTGCAGCTTCAGCTGGATGCTTTCAGGTTCTCTCAGGATGGCAGGAGCTCAGTGAGTACAGGCACTTGTGCAGGATTTCTGTGCTTAAATGAACTGGTTGTGATGGCAGCTGACCAGCTTTTGGTGTCCCCCTAGCTGTACATTACTTGCAGCCTGAGAGCAACAGTGGCTTCTGTGCCTGTGGATTCCCAACACAAGGCTTGTTCCTTCTCTCTTGCCGCTAACAGGTCAGTAGCTGCAGCATTATGATGCTGGATCAGTTAAGCTGCTAAGCAATTGTTATTCCCTATTGCAGGTGGGTGTCTGTGGATGGGAATGACCAGGTGTGTGGCTGCTGTGACGCCAGCTGTGGGCTTGCAGGTGTAGCAGGTATGTTTGGCCTCCACCAAAAGATGCTCTGGTGGATTGTGTTGCTGTGACTGAGGCACCCTCCCTCCTTGCCCTTGCAGGTGCTCAAGGCACAGGTGTTCTGGGCCCCATTGCTATCCAACAGGGTCCTCCCACGGCTAGTCAGCCTGGACAGCTGTATATTCTGAAGGGATAGGGACCAAGCTGCATGGTCCCAGGATGGAAGGAGCCACCTAACTTGCCTGGCATATTCTGCACTGCTTGTCATGCTGTTGCTTCCCCCTAATGAGGTGACTGCAGTTGTGCAGGAGACCAAGGGCACTGTCTTGTGACTGAATAAAGCACTAGTATTTGAAATGGTGCAGTCGTCGCTTATTCCTTGGCTCCCAGGTACACTTCTGGATTGCCTAGAAATTCTACAGCCACATCACACTGCTTGCTGCCTGTGGATTTTATGACTGGAATGGCACCCTGTGGGGATTCCTTGCCTTAGATGGAATGTGTTGGTGGGGTTGTACACAAGGTGTTCCTTTCAGTAAGGAATCAGTTTCAGGGAAGGTACTCCCTGTATGTGGATCAGGGCTTGGTGCCAACAGACTAGGGTAGTCGGGAGTGATTCCTACCCTCATTCCCTCTCTTTGGGGAGTGGCTGACAGCCTCTATGTGGTGGTTGGAAGCATTGCAGCCTGGTTTGCCATCACCTTCATATCATGGAAGTACTTGGTCATCCTGGGGCACTTGCAAGGGTGTACCATTGATTTTTAACAATGGCAGGCACTAGGGGGCTCATGTATTGCTACTGAAATGCAGAATTCCAATCCAGTGTCAGCAACTGATTCACACTAACAGATGATGGTATTAAACCTTAATACTGATTTCTGCAAGTGCTGGTTAAAGAACAGCATGCGGTCTGATAAAAATGAGCATCTTATTCATTTGTTAATACTGCTGCAGCGTTCTCTGCATTCTCACCACTGCTCCACATCATACTTCACTCTGCCACATATCACTTTACTACCCCATGTTGAATGTTGCATTGTATGAGCATCATTTTATCCTGTGGATTATGGAGTTAACTAGTTAAAAGAAGTTGTGAAACTGTACCATAACCACTGATGCTCTTATTTTAACTGATGAAAAATATATTAATTTGAAATCTCTCCTATGTCGCATCCTTTCATGATGTGATTATTGCATTCGTGCCGATATGTTACGATATACAATGCAATCCTCACCCCCAGCCGGGGAAAATTCAGTCCCCCCCCCATCCGACGCCGCAGACTTCATCAAACTGTAGCAGAGCAGGTAATAGTCATTCGTAAATGATTAGATTCATAAACAATTAGCCTTATTTCCTTAGAAACAGATTAGATCTGAACCCAAAACTACCCGGTACCCTCAGCATCTTAATCTTCAACCTGCTCTTCACTCTCTGCCCCTTTTTGAATGATTTGAGGTCAGCACGCCAGGGGGCGCTAGGCAGCCACTTGGGCGTCTTCTCCCAGCCTATACTAACTTCGGTTTTTGTTCTTTGAAACTAAAAACTGGAAAATAGTAAAATGCTTTTTTCAGCTTTTGCCATCTGGCCTGGTCATTTAGAAAAGGGCACAACCTTATTAAAAGACACACTTTATTTTTGTGAAAACAATTTGATGAACACAAAAATATGGACACGATTACAGGGCTGGATTAAAACATGAACAAGAGTGGCTTCTGTACTGGAACTGAGACTAGTGTTGCGGTGGGGTGTGGAATGTTCTGTCCTGCCTTTGAGTTAATGTCCAGCAGCGCTTTGGATTCCTGCAGACACCCAGTCCATGGTGAGGAAGCACATACTCATCACCATAACTTCTTTTTCTGCAGAGTAGCTCTCCTCACACTCGAGTTCAAAACCAAAAAAGTCCATCCCATCACCAGGTATGGCTGACTTTGTGTGCCCATTGGCAGTTTCTTCTGCTACAGGAGCAACTGTGTCACACTCTGCTATCAGAAGCTCCTTCAGTTCCTGTTTCCTACACTCATCCCTTAACCATCGGAGTTCGAATTCTGGACAACTGACAGCAGCAAGAAGTGCACATATGCAAAACGAGTCTGGATAGCCTGAAGAGAACAAAAAATGTATTGTAGCTGTACAATTAGACATGTTTATTTTGTTATTTTACTATTTAGGCTACAGTGCAGGCTATTTACTATAGTCCAATAATCTGCCTTTTATGGGATGAACAATATACAGTATAATAAGTATTGTTGTGATCTACTCAAACTAGTATTTTGATTTTGAATTAGCTTCCATCGTTGCATATTCTCTATCCAGGTAGGCAGCAAATGTTTTTCTACGCGGTAGGCAAACGTGTAGAATAGGTAATTTCTCAATTATGTGACAAAAGGAAGGAGAATCCACAGTGGAAATAAGTAGCATTCTGTCCACAATATACCCAGCCACAAGTTTGTTTAGGTCTTCTCCACTTATAGTTGGTGTTTGACAGGAGAAATCCAGCCTGCTGCTTGGCAGGAGTGGGACATGTACTGGCATTGGGCTCATCTGTCGCTTCACCTGGTATTTTCTCCACTAATTTCACTGCGCAGTGCTGCCCTTTCAGATGTTGAATTTTTTGAGGTTGACAATGATTTCTTACCCCCACATAACGTACAACTCACAAAAATGTTCTTGCCTTTAGCCGAGATGAATTCCAGCTACTGAACACGTACTTCTCACTCGCCATGTTCACTTTGTTTTTGTTTGAGCTGGTTTCGCATGCATGTAGGTCTCCTGTAAATGACGTCGCATGTGCGACTGTCAAACAGACATCTGCCTGCCACTGTCAGGTTACTGTCAATTATTATTTCTGTTTTTACAATATAGATGTTAAAGCACTTGATTTTATTGGTAACGTAGCGGTAACGTAAAGTTACTTGAAAGTGTAACTGTAATGCAGTTATTAATTTTTAAATTATAATGCATTAAGTTACTACGTTACTAAAAAAGATTCAAATTACAGTAATGCCTTACTAAGTTACGCATTACTGCCCAGCACTGGTTTGCATATAGTTTAATGTTTATGTGCATGGTTGTCATTACAAACCTACAAGGCACCTTTGGCTATTTGGGTGTTCAGGTCTATGACAGCTGTACCTCATTCTTTGTATAAAAAATGTCTGATGCTCATCCAAGTATGAATTAACTTTCATGTATATGAAATGAGACATTTCATATATGTATATGAGACAATAAAAGGCAAATGTAACCATTATGTAAATATTTCAGGTATTTTACTGAAAGGTATATCACAGGATACAAAAAACAAACAGCACAGTTTATGTGACAAAATACGAAACATCATATGAAAGCTCACAGAGAAATGTCCGGTCAGGTGGCAGTCCAGGCTTTTGAGTTGAGTACAGACTTTCACTGTTGTTGGAGAAAGCGTCAGGCTTTCCACTCCAACTCTGCACACACCATTAATTACGAGACAACACACTTAAAGTTTTACTTGCGCAAGGGTAACCACACTCTCTGCATGCTAGGCTACAAAGGAATGTGTTACAAAGGGTGGTTCCCCTTGGCACCTTTTTTTATAGTCAATGGGGGGCAGGGGTCTTGGAGTGAGAACAAAGAAAGGACTGTAAGAGTAAGAAGAAGTTCTGGTTTTCCTCAGGTGGACAACTATTTAAACACGTGCTCAGGATACGTGTAAACTAATATAATCTAAAGTATGAAGATAAAGGAAAACAAAATAACGTTTATACATATTTACACTCATTGCTGATTATACAGAAATGACAACAAATAATTAATAACAGTTTCTTCAACCTAACAATCCCTCCTGTTTATCATGACAGTATAATCAGAAGCATCAGTATTATACAAGTTGCAAAAGCACTTTCAGCACAATCGTCATTCAGATCACATCATCATCATTATTAAGAGGGCTAGACAAGTTTAATAAGTCCAACCGTTCTTCTGCAGCGTATAGCAGAAAAACAGAACTAAAAGTTTGTTGTATCATGGAATGGAGGCAGGGTATAATACAAATGAAACAACAACATACAAATGATAATGTAACAAGAATGGGGAGTGAGAATTTTAGCAGTAACTGCCACCAGGACCCAGTGAGAAACCAGTCCAACCATGAGGGACCGGCATGGGGATCCAGGGACATATGTGTACAGACATAACAGTTAGTTAAATTGTCTTTCTTTGCTATATCATAAACATAACGATACCAGTAGTTTTGTAGGAAAGGATGGGTCTCATTTGTGGAGATAGGCCTCAGGTGGGAGCCGTCATGTGTCCATCTAGGTGGATGAAACACCTGCTCTGGTGAGTGCAGAAGCAGACCAACAATTCCCATAAAGAGAATTACACCGAGAGTCACCTTACCGCATCCCCACCCAATCAGAGCCATTCTAAATGGAGTGCAGATCAGCTGTTTTCTTCACCGGGTTGAGACGTCAGTATCCTATAGATTACTGCGCCTTTGTAGCGGACTTCCACTGCTACTCCGAAGGTACAGAGGTCTCTGATACGGGCTTGATGGGCTTACAGTGACTCTTATGTATCCAGGAAGGTCGCTCTGCTATTTTCACCGCTGTTGGTGTTGTGAGGAGGACTTGATAAGGTCCGTCCCACCGAGGTGTGCTCCAATCCTTTCACAACAGGACCTTGACCAGGATCCAATCTCCTGGCTGCAGATTATCCTGTTGAACAGAAACAGAATTTACCGGCAGACTACTGGGGCTATGTTTTTGTTGTGATGTTAGTAGTTTACGCATCCAATCGGCTAACGTATTTTCTCTGTCTGCTTTTCCTATATCACTCATTTCGGTTGCTAAGGGAAACGGTCTACCATACACTATTTCAAATGGTGTCAATCCTGCAGGAGTGGGAGTTATTCTCATCCATAATTTTACTAGAGACAAACATTCTGGCCACGGCCTTTTTGTCTCTTCCACTGTCTTTCTGAGCCTTGTTTTAATGGTGCCATTAGTTCTTTCTACCAAGCCTGCGCTCTGGGGGTGATAAGCACAATGATTTTTTATCGTAAACCCTAGTGCTTGTGAGCAGAGGGACATGGTCTGATTTACAAAATGAGTCCCATTGTCCGATCTTATAATATGAGGTATGCCATAGGTAGGGAAATAATGGCCTACCAAACATTTTGCAACGGTCATTGCATCACAGTGTTTTACAGGGTATATTTCTACCCACTTAGAAAAGGTGTCTATAATGACTAGACAACACTTCTTCCCTTGTGACCAAGATAATTCAATGAAATCCATATGTACAATTTGAAATGGATACTCAGCTGCGGGAAACTGGCCACGTTTTGGCCTTATGTTGCCTTGTGCATTGTGTTTACAGCAAATTAAGCACGCTCGACAAAATTGTTTTGCATAATCAGAAAAATTTATAGTATAAAAGTATTGTTGAATAATATGTACCATCCCTCCTGTTGAGACATGGGTGTTTCCATGGCTCACTAAGGCAGCTGTCTTGTATACATTTTTTGGTAGGATGGGCTTGTCATTCATATAATAAGTTTTCCCTTGTTGTATTGCTCCTCTCTTAATCCAGCTCTGTATTTCTGTTTTAGGTGCATGAGTCTGTGCATCACATAGTACATCATCAACAAGACATCTGTAACATTTAAGGCAGGTTGTTTTTGTGCAGCATAATCAGGTAACCATTCCCTGCAATAATTGCAAAGTCCTAAGAAGGACATCATTTGCTGTTTAGTCTTTGGCTTTGGTGCCTCTTGTATTGCCTGTTTTCTAGTTTCTAATAACGATCGACCTTGTTGGGAGAGTTTATGTCTAAGATATATAACTTCCTCTCTGCAATACTGTAATTTTTGTTTTGATGCTTTATGTCCTGTATCATACAAATGCTGTAACACTAACAGTGTGGCTTCCTTGCAATGCTGTTTTGTATCTGAAGCAATTAATATATCATCTACATATAATAGCACTTGACTATGGGACGGTACTTTACAGGAACTCATTGAATACCGTAGTGCCATTGTATATACATGTGGACTTTCTGAAAACCCTTGAGAGAGTCTAGTGTATTTGTATTTATGTCCTTTATAAGTGAAACCAAATAAGTGTTGTGAATCAGGATGTAGTGGTACTGAGAAAAAAGCATTACTCAGATCCACTACTGAAAAATACTTCTTGTCCGGGGACAAGGAATTTAACAAAAGGTGTGGATTAGGCACATCTGGTGCAGCATGTTGTACTATTTCATTTACTGGTCTTAAATCCTGCACCATGCGCCATTTCCCTGTATGTCCCTTCTGGACGGGGAAGATAGGAGTATTGCAAGTGGCCTCAGGAGCCTCTCGCAATGTTCCTGATGCCAACATATCCTGCACTACAGGGGCTATACCTTTCTCTGCCTCAGGTTTTAACGGGTATTGTCTAACTACCGGGCGGAGTTCTGATTTCACAATTACTTTGTAAGGTGGGAACCCCTTTACCAGTCCTACATCAGCGGGGGAGGACGACCACAACCCTTCCGGGAGGCGATCTAGATCTGGACATGATCCCTCCTCCAGGGTTGGAAAAATTTGTCAGGTTGGGTCCTGCAAGTGTGTGGTGAGAGTGGTTTGAACTCTCCATCCCAAAGGAAACCGCCACACATTGTGTTTTTTGTCATAGCTCCAACAGGAGCCAGGTACGGGTTGGTAGTCATTGTGACTGTGCATGGAATCTCGTAAGAACATCTCTGCATCCCTCCACTGCATCTGAGGTGGTTTTGATAGAGATACGTGTGGTGTTCCCCCTCTGAACACAGCCTGTTGTTTATTAGATAAGATGACTGAGGCAGCAGAAAAGCCAATAGTGGAGTTAACATATATATGTTGTAAGGTGATACAAGTGTCTTGGAGGGCATGAAACGTTTTGTCATAGGCATAATCTGGTCCTGGGGTGCCTTTGTACCACATAGTGACGTGTAAGGCATCGCCAGGCATGAACTGGGTTTGTTTAGGGGACTGCTTTTCTCTAGTTTTTCTCAATATTTCACGTGTCTGTGCTGTCCCCCCCCAGATCTAGGGACCAATAATACTGTGGAGCTGACATGCCATGTATCACGAAAGTTTGTTTTTCTACTATGGCCTTCATGCCAGTGGGTGTTGCAGTCACACTAATACCCATTTGTATCATAAGATCCCTTCCTAACAGATTGACTGGACATGAAGGGCTTATTAGCACTTGGGCGTGACATTCTAACTCTGTTTCCTCATCTTTTATGCTAACTGGATTTGTCAATTGATGACTCTCAGCTTGGCCTCCTGCAGTTCGGATATTTATGGAGGACGAGGAAAAGGTGACCCTTGGAGGGCTAGTGGTTAACACTGTTCTACAGGCTCCAGTATCACATAGGCACTCATATATTTTCCCATTTATAATAAGCCTTCGTTTTGGTAGTTCTTCAAGTTGTTTTAGTGCTAGCAGTTGGCAAACTGCTTGCAAATCTATCTCTTCTGTCTCATCCTGTTTTTGCAGCTTATCTGGCTCCTTTGATAGTTCACAGGCTAATTGTCATTGATTCTCTGTGGAATTTGGGTTGTTTATAAACTTGGTTCTACATTGCCTAGCTAAGTGCCCAAGTTTTCCGCATGTCCAGCAAGTGTTATCTTGCTGTAATAAATTTTGCTGATTGCTCCTAAAAGCACCTCTCCCCCTTCCTCGACCTCGTGACCTTCCTCTGAACCCTCCCCTCCCCGGAGGATTCATATGTATTATTGCAACAGTATCATTAGCAGCAAACACTGCGTCTGATTTCTGTTTTTTTGCTGTATGGGCGTGTTGGGCATATTCTAGGGCTTGCTGTACTGAACCAGTATTCTGATGTACCCAATGTTTATCTATGTATCTCTTCAGTTCAGGTTTTCGCCCTGTGATGACCGCACGTTTTAACTGTTGCTGATAAACTCCTCCATTTTCCTCATTATGAGGAATTCCTGAATTCCCTCTAAACACCACTCGCATCCTATCCATAAAATCCTCTGGCTCTTCTCCATCTTTTTGCTTGCATTGTGCAATTCTGCCATAATCTGCTCGTCTCGCAAACACTGTTTCTATCCTTCCATGTAATTGCTGCATACTCTGTTGTAGAGCTTGTGAATTATGTGCAAGTGGTTGATTGTCTGGTCCATGACCAGTAAAGTCTCCTGCTACTCTTCCCCACTTATGGTTGAACAGCTGTCTTAAACATTGGAACATTTCTCTACCATTCAGGTGGAAACTGCTCTGTAGTTCCAATATTGCTGTCCAAAATTCTGGTACCCCTTCATCAACAGGAGGTATTCCCTTTAATGCTGCCGTTCTATCTTCAGCTGTCCATGATCTATAGACTAACATTGTTTCAGGTCCTCCATCTGGCTCTCTATTAGGGTTTTCCACCTCCACTAGGGGGCATTGTAATTCTATTTCTTCCTCTTCACTATCAATATCAATGCCTTCATTTCGCGGATGCCATCGAATCTTAGCAGTAGCTAGATCGCGCACCGGGTATAACGTAGGATCTCTACTCCTAGTTATAATGGGGGAAGAAGGAGGAGCTGATGGCTTCTTTGGTATTGTGCCCATAGCTGATGGTTGTTTTATTTCCCTTCTATCTACGGGTTGCACAGGGGCAGGCAATAGTGGTGGTGTTGGTGGTCTATTTTCTCTACTTTTTGTTTTGGCTACCGTCTCATCATCTAAAGTGACTAGAGCGGCTGCAGTTAATTTATCCTTTCTATCATCCTTTTTATGCTTTCTACATACATCTCTTAACTTACTTTGTTCCAACCAATTATCTGAATACTTATATTCTTTCTTCCTTTTCTCCAATTTTCCTTTCTTCAAGGTTTGTAACATTTCTAGTTTTAAATTTCCTTGTAATTTTAAGATATCTGGAGTGTGGAGTTTCCCTTCAAATCCATGTTTTTTTTCTCCACCTCCAATTACTTATTTGTCCTGAACCTGGTTTATATCCTTCCAAAAACTTCTCATCTCCCTCAAGTTCAATCCTCTTACTCTGATTCTTTCCCATTTTTTTTTTATTACATTCTGCGCATTACACAGGTCCTGGGTGGAATTTCACTGGTACGAGATATATGAGAGGACCAGTCATTCACACAATACATGCATGTTCATACTTCGCTTAATTACGGCTAAGCCTAACCCCTTTTCTGCTTAATTACGGCTAAGCCTAACCCCTTTTCTGCTTAATTACGGCTAAGCCTAACCCACGTCAATTGACCCGGTTATTTCGCTGAATAACCTTGTTGTCTCACCTGTCCCGTGTGCCTGTTTTCCGTCACCGAGGTCCGTCAGACATCACCAGACGTCGAGCGCAGTTCTAACCACCGGCCTGATGACGAATTCACGTCTTAGGTCTTTCTTGCACCCGTCTCCGAGTGGCTGCCGGCAGGCTTCAGTGTTGCTCCTCTCGGCGTGCTGGCGATGTCGTCAGGTGTCCTCGGATCCGGCTCGAAGGACCAAATTATATGTTGGAGAAAGCGTCAGGCTTTCCACTCCAACTCTGCACACAGGACCAAACTACGGTACAGTATATGTTGGAGAAAGCGTCAGGCTTTCCACTCCAACTCTGCACACAGGACCAAACTACAGTACAGTATATGTTGGAGAAAGCGACAGGCTTTCCACTCCAACTCTGCACACAGGACCAAACTACGGTACAGTATATGTTGGAGAAAGCGACAGGCTTTCCACTCCAACTCTGTACACATCATTAATTACGAGACAACACACTTAAAGTTTTACTTGCGCAAGGGTAACCACACTCTCTGCATGCTAGGCTACAAAGGAATGTGTTACAAAGGGTGGTTCCCCTTGGCACCTTTATTTATAGTCAATGGGGGGCAGGGGTCTTGGAGTGAGAACAAAGAAAGGACTGTAAGAGTAAGAAGAAGTTCTGGTTTTCCTCAGGTGGACAACTATTTAAACACATGCTCAGGATACGTGTAAACTAATATAATCTAAATTATGAAGGTAAAGGAAAACAAAATAATGTATATACATATTTACACTCATTGCTGATTATACAGAAATGATAACAAATGATTACTAACAGTTTCTTCAACCTAACATTGTTGCTTTTAGGGTGGATCGTGTAGGTTAATCTAAAACCTATAAAAACACATCCACATAGAACGCCGTACGCTCTGTCCCACAACGCCTACTTTCTCTCCCGTTTAATTTCGGCTAAACTTAACCATACAACTACTTTCTCTCCCGTTTAATTTCGGCTAAACTTAACCATACGCATGCCTTGGCCACCTACTCACTTAGGTGCCGTATCTCTCACCTGTATATTGTGGTCTCTGTTCCGTCACCGAGGTCCTTCAGACATCACCAGACGTCGAGCGCAGTTCTAACCACCGGCCTGATGACGAATTCACATCACAGGTCTTTCTTGCACCCGTCTTCGAGTGACTGCCGGCAGTTTTCGGTGTCGCTTCTCTCGCCGTACTGGAGACGTCTTCGGGGTTCCTCGGATCCGGCTCGAAGGACCAAATTCTATGTTGGGGAAAGCGCCCGGCGTTTCCACCCCAACTCCACATTTACGAGACACACACAGGTTACAGTTTTACTTGCAAGGGTACCCACACTCTCTGCAATGCAAACTACAGCAGAATGTGTTACAAAGGGTGGTTCCCCTTGGCTCCTTTATTTATAGTCAGTGGGAGGCGCAAGAGAGGGAAGTGAGAATCTTATCTAAGTAGGCATCTGTTGACCACATACTTAGGGTACAATAGCTAAGAGTATGTGGCTAGAAGATAAGAAATAACGTATATATGTATTTACATTCATTGCTGATCATACAGAAATGATGACAAGATGATGTATAACTGTTTCTTCAACCTAACAACATCCATCCATCCATTTTCCAAACCGCTTATCCTACTGGGTCACGGGGGGTCCGGAGCCTATCCCGGAAGCAATGGGCACGAGGCAGGGAACAACCCAGGATGGGGGGCCAGCCCATCGCAGGGCACACTCACACACCATTCACTCACACATGCACACCTATGGGCAATTTAGCAACTCCAATTAGCCTCAGCATGTTTTTGGACCGTGGGGGGAAACCGGAGTACCCGGAGGAAACCCCACGACGACATGGGGAGAACATGCAAACTCCGCACACATGTGACCCAGGCGGAGAATCAAACCCGGGTCCCAGAGGTGTGAGGTGACAGTGCTAACCACTGCACCACCATGCCGCCCCCTAACAACATCCATAATTTCCAATTCAAATACTGAATTAAAACCCCTCTCTGCAGTCTCCTCCAATTTGACCTCTCCAATTTGTATTTGGACAATTTCAAATTTACCATTTACATCATCTAGCTCAAATTGGCAGAGGTCGACCACTACGGCTCCTATTTTCAGCCTGTCTTGGTGGTCATCTGCAGGCTTTATGGAGACTGTCCTTTCATTTAACACAAAAACCTCTAACCCATACATGTCTAACCCCTTATCCCTCCCAGGCTGGTTCATGGGTGGAGTTGCTGGGGAGCACTCTTCTTCTTCACCCCAGCAGATGATCTCATCCCACTTGTCCCAGGCTGCCCAATACACATCATCCGTCCAGCTAATTGCCTTGGCAATTGGCTTTCGGGTGTGTGACACAATCTAACCGTCAGCCTGGTCAGAGGGTGTTTCTGCTGGGGAGCACAGCTCTTCCTCATCTCCCCAGTCAATCACCTCCCCCCACTTGTCCCAAGTTGCCCAGTATCGGTCGTTGCTCCAGCTGACAGCTTTCGCCATTCGTCTGTTTCTGATTGAGGAAAAACAACATACAGGCAATATAATGGAGCTGTCAGTCACTCCTGGCACATGGAATACAGTCCTGCACTGAAACCTTCGCAATGAACAACTGCATTATAGCATAGGAAACTAGTTAACCTTCAAATAAAATTTTGATATAATGAAGACAGAAGCCTGGAACAATTTAAAATTTTACTAAATGGCAATATACTGATTTTAGTCAGCAAACAAACTTTACAGGTTTTGCTTCACTACTTTTATCTGTGTTTGTTGCAATACATCTGCCCTCTCCTGGTCTGCTGGAATATCATTGCTGTAGGCAGCACCGAGCGCAACCACCCGCATCCGCAGTCGAATGCAACATGAAAGCGCACGTGCAAAAGTAAAATATCATCTAGACTTTGCGGCACAGGAAATAGCCGACTTGCACGTACAATTTAAATATAATAAACACAGTAGCCCGCAACAATATTCACTTTATTTAAAAGCAATGAACTAATTTACTCACAAGCAAGCGCAATAATTTACTTAAGCGCGGGAAAGCGCAGGCGGAAAAGTTAAACGTCAACTATACTTTGCGCATAAAATTGAAATATAATTAACATAGTAGCTCGGAACAAAATCACTTTATTTAAAAACAATATACAGAGTTTACTCACCAAACATATTTTAATATACATACAAATAACTTGTACACCGAGAATAGTATACAACACCGTAAGCATATAACCCTTAAAGGTTGATTAATTAAAAATCACACATTCATCCTGCTTAACATAAAACAATGACTTAAAGAGACTTAATTGTGAAATGAACGCTACTGTCCGAGGGCATTCATCTCCACACATCGCTATGGAACATAATGTCTTAAATACTCAGATTTTCAGAATGACAGAATCTTAACATTTAAAATTTTGTTTTGCGATACCGATACGTAGTGATATTGGTATGTGGAACAATGTTATGTTACACACGCCTCCCACAATTCAAGAAGCTGTAGTTAGCTTAAGAGCATATTCACAATTTACCCGTTTGCCTTTTACCGTGACTGAGCACAATCCCCCACCCCAGCTGCTCTGCACTCCCCACATTGCAATTAACGATCCAAACCTCAGCGCTTTTGTTACCGTGGGACTTTGTTGTGTTGAAGAAAACATTAAAATGAAGTCTGAGGAATGTTACATAACACAGCTAAAATGCAAAAACTCCCTCTGGTGTAATTCACTGCATAAAACCAATAGTCTTAAGTGTGGTGCCTTCTTCATAACACTCCCTGACTTTTGTATTCATGACCATGAGATACTGTGGCCTTTTCTTCCTTCATTTGACTAGTGTTCCTCCCTTTCCTCTCAGCCTTGGTTGGTGGTTCAGGCAGCATCACCTTCTTTTAATAGTCCCAGGTTTATCCATCCATCCATTTTCCAAACCGCTTATCATACTGGGTCGGGGGGGGGGGTCCGGAGCCTATCCCAGAAGCAATGGGCAAGAGGCAGGGAACAACCCAGGATTGGGGGCCAGCCCATTGCAGGGCACACTCACACACCATTCACTCACACATGCACACCTAGGGGCAATTTAGCAACTCCAATTAGCCTCAGCATGTTTTTGGACTGTGGAGGGAAACCAGAGTACCCGGAGGAAACCCCACGACGACATGGGGAGAACATGCTCACTCGACACACATGTGACCCAGGCGGAGACTCGAACCCGGGTAAAAATGTCAATTTCACAGTACTCAACACAATTATAGATCCACAGGGTAGATTTATAATCATTAAATTATCTATACTTAACAAAAAGTTATGTATTATTAGTATATATGGTCCAAATGTTGATAACCCCTCATTCTTCCACGTTTTCTTTACCGCACTCTCTGAACACCTGGATTGCGCACTTGTTCTTGGGGGCGACCTCAACTTTGGACTAAATAAAGAAATGGACAGGCTCAGTACAGCTGCTCAGCGCAATTGGGAATCCACAAATATAGTTAAACAGCACATGAGCGACTACGGACTTTGCGATGCATGGCGTTCTCTTCACCCCACCCGTAGGGAATATACTTTCTTCTCACATGTCCATCACTCTTACTCTCATCTGGATTATTTCCTAGTCAGTAGCTCACTGCTGAGTGACATTTCAGACACAGAGATACACCCTATAGCTGTCAGCGATCATGCTCCTGTATCTTTAACCCTAATAAATAAGAAGGCCATTCCAACAAGTAGAAACTGGAGATTTAATACATCATTGCTTAAAGACGGAGATTTTATTAACTATTTTAAAAAAGAGTGGGCTTTGTATTTAGACTATAATGACCTGCCTGGAACATCAGCATCTGTTCTCTGGGAAGCAGGCAAAGCTGTGATGAGAGGTAAAATAATCTCATTCTCATCATATAAAAAGAAAAGAGAAAACAAGTGTATCCAGGACTTGGAAGAAACCATGTGTCACGGGAAGGTTCGGGTGGACAGGCGATCGTGCGGGCGGTGGTTCAGAAAACCAGGCTGACGAGCAGGATCGGGGTAATCGGGGTTTATTCGGGAAAGGGAGACACGGGAGACAAGCGAGGCTAGATACGACCAACACCATGCACACAGATCATGTAATGATGGACAACGGTCACAGGCAGGACTCGGACTTAAATACACAGGACTGATCAAATTAATCGGACATGGGTGGAAACAATCAGGGAAACACACGTTGGTAAGCAGGGGGGCGTGGCACACATGAGGAGCCGACGAGCAGATCATGACACCATGATATCCTTAAAAGAAGGCTACGTATCATCCCAGGAACAGGAAATGCTGAATAAAATACGTAAAGCAAAACTAGATTTAAATGAAATTATTAATCACTCAAGACTTCGCTGGCAAAATTATGAACATGGTAACAAATTAGGTCATTTTTAGTTAATCAGTTAAAAATAAATATGGAAAAAAACAACTATATGTGCTGTTAAAGACTGAAATGGGGATACAGTATATGACCCTGTCAGAAAAAAAACACCACTTTCAGGGACTTTTACAAATCTTTATATTCACCACAGATAAACCCATCTAAAGACGAAATTGATCAGCTTCTTGATAGTATAACCCTTCCGAAATTATCAGACAATCAAGCGATGGCACTGGATTCTCCGCTGACACCAGGTGAACTCCAGGAAGCCCTGAACGGTATGCCCAATAAAACGGCTCCAGGTCCAGACTGATTTCCAGCAGAATTCTATAAAGAATTCTGGACAATTCTGGCATCAACATTCTGCAGAATGTTGCAAGAAACCAGGGAAAATGGTCGGCTACCACCAAATATGAATTCTGCCAACATTAGTCTCTTGCTAAAACCAGGCAAAGATCCTACAGTACCTACCAGCTATCGTCCAATATCCCTTATAAACGTTGACCTTAAAATAATCTGCAAAGCTCTCTCAAAAAGAAGAGAAGTTAACCCCTCTCATAATTCATCCTGACCAAACTGGTTTCATAAGGGAGGCACTCATCAACAAATACACGTAGATTACTTAATCTGATAGACTATTCATACAATAAAAACCTTCAAATTACAATGTTGTCTCTAAATGCAGAAAAAGCATTCGATAGAGTTGCAGTAACTGGAATTTTTTATTTGCAGCTTTAAGCAAATTTGGTTTCAGAAACTCTTTCATAAACTGGTTAAAAATATTATATAGTTCACCAACAGCATGTGTCAGGACGAATGACTAAACATCCTCCAGTTTCTGTCTCAAGAGGGGCACCAGCCACGGATGTCCTCTATCCCCCTCATTGTTTGCGATTTTTATTGAACCACTAGCAGCAGCAATTAGACAGGGTACAGTAATTAAAGGCATTAAATGCAGGAATGTAGAACATAAGGTAAATCTTTATGCTGATGATGTGTTACTTTTTCTCCAGCATTCACAAACCACTCTTTCTGAGGTGATTACATTAATAAACTCTTTCTCAAGAGTCTCAGGTTATTCGATAAACTGGTTAAAATCTACAGTTCTTCCAATTAATTGCTCCTTCCAGAATAATTCTTCCACTCCACTGTAGTCTGGAGATATTAAATATTTAGGAATTAAATGTTACACCTAGGCTGGCAGATTCAACTAAACTAGACCATTTCCCACTTTTAAAGAAAGTAGCGGATGATCTGGTTAGGTGGAAGTCCGTACCCATATCACTTATGGGAAGGGATGCCTCAATAAAAATGATGGTTTTGCCAAGAACTAATTATTTATTGGCAATGATCCCGAGCAAAACATCACCTGACTGGTTTAGATGTCTGGACTCCGCCATCTCTAAATTCCTCTGGAAAGATAAACCCCCACGTATTAGCTTAGAAACACCGCAAAGGACTAAGGACAAAGGAGGACTAGATCGGCCTAACTTTCACCACTATTTCTTAGCCAACAGGCTCCAAAACATCTCAGGGTGGTTAAAACATACCCTCTTAGATGAGCCTTGGCCAGACGTACAACAGGCACTATGCAATAAGATAGAGATTTCGGATCTACCATTCATTAGCTCTTTTCTGACAGCGTAGTGGGAGTTTCTAAAAATGACTCAGTCTTCATTAATCCCATGCAAGCGTACTCCAATTTGGAACAACCCTGACGTACTAATAAACAATAATATGATAAACTTCCCAGATTGGAGATGTAAAGGTATTAAATACTTGGAACATATATTCCAAGGAAAAGACTTTATTCCCTTTGACATATTAAACAATATGGGATTAGCAAGAATAGATTTTTAGAATATCAACAAGTTAAATCTATAGTAAAAAAAAAAAAACACATTAGGGCCTAATCAAATCAAATTACAAATACCGCAAAGTGTGGCAGAATTCCTTAATCTGAAACCCCCCAAATTACTGTCTAAAATATACAGGACACTTTCTAAAATGGATGACTCATTGCAACATGGGTGGAAGATCTATCAGTCAGCTGGGACCACAATTTCTGGTCTAAGATGTTTAAAAACCTATAAACTGATTAGAAATTCCAGTTACAGTTAATACAATACAAAATCCTGCATAGAGTGTGTAATATTCGTGCAGAATATATTGCATAATTTGTTAGACACAGAATTGATTATTTAAATGATGTGTACGTGTTAAATAGAAGCTTTATGTTGATTGGTTAATGCACACGTGATCTGTTTATGCATACTCGCTGAGAGTCAGTCGGAGTAGTTCTACCTGCCTGTACGGAGTACAACATATACTCCGTGTCATTCAATAAAGATTCTGCACAGCTGTCCTGCCGTAATTCTTTATAAACAACAAGACAAAATATGGTGTCAGAGTAAAAGTGAATTACACGGACACAATGGACGTCGCTGGTGTTCCGTCGCCCCGCATGGACAAAACAGACAAACAAGACAAAACAGCATAAACGTCAAATTCTCAAAACGAATACTGGAAGAAATAATCAAGCTTAAATTGAGTATTATATTTGTGACCTTGAGCGAGTACCCCCTAATCAAGCGGTATCCAAAGCGAGCACATAGGAGAGATTAGGGCTGGATCATAAAAGTATTTATTGGTTTTATTAACAATCACAACAAAAAGGGGAGGGTTCAATAACTCCCGGTGACCTGGTTGATGTTTCCACTGGTGAAGTATATCCCCCAGTAGGTAGTTTAAAACCCCGGCCCGCGCCACTGGGCAGCCAGAGATATCCTCACAGCAGGCTGGGACCCTATTGCTCGATTAGCACCCCTGGTTTAAACAAATCAAAATACCATATACTCAAAACAACAAAATAGTCCTCACTACAAAACAAAATAAAAACCAATACCGACAGCGCACAGTAAATCCACTCCAATACGCACACTGGGGTCGTCAGAGCACTGGTCCCAGGCTCCAACTAATAAGCCCAGGGACAGCCTGCTAGAGGGTACGGACGGAGTCACCCGAGAAAGTCCACGGTCTCAGCGGAGTTATACATGTGTATCGTTCGCAGATAATTTTACAAAGGCAGTATATACGTTGCGCCCTAAAAGAGGGGAAGAGAAACAGTGGGTACAACTTTCCCCAAAGGTTGCGGTTTCCTGCAAATGCCAAAACAGAAATTATAAAACCCACACTACATTCCTCATAATAAACATAAAACCAACATGTACCCCACACAGCAAAAGCGTTTATCTACCTCCAGAGGACCCGCACTCACACCAGCCGATCAGGTTTTCACCTCCGGTCGCTCTTTTATATATTACCATCGCGTCAGTCAATAATTAAAACTATGTCCGACTCAATAGCAATTAACTATGTTAGGAAAAAGATAAAACCCATACCTTGTCTTTGCAAACAATCTTATTCTGGATACACGACTTCACCCCCTTGTGCCTTTGGGCAAATGCGTTCGTCCCTCACCATCAATGCCCCAAAACTTCACGAAGAGTGGTCCGCCTTATCCAGAGGAAGACTAGGCTACTTGCCGCACTCCCTCTTCCCAAGAAACCTCCAAGACCAAACAGTACTTCGATTCGAATCGCGAGATTATGCGGGTATAAATCTGATGGAATACCGCGCCCCATATCATCATAAAAATCCCCTCGGGTTATCAAAATAAAGGTCCCCTTTTCAGCTATATGGTCGCTACTCGTACCGGTTACATATTAATTGTTGTTTGTATTATGGTATAAAATTTAATCAAGAAATTGACTAAAACAACACCTGATGCACTGACAAATATAACACATTTTCAACGTGTTTGCAGCCGTCAGTGATTCTTGAAAAAAAAAAGACGTTTTCCATCTGAACTATATAGGTCATCCACCAGAGGGCAGAATACAGGTATATGATTATATACAACGGGTTTTTGAGGAAAGGGATAATCGTATTACTGACGTAGAGGTCTTAAATATGATACATGTGGCGTTATATGGAGTTAATGTAATTTTCTGTTCACTCATGCAAATAAATAATTGTTTGATAACAAAAAAATACATTTGTTTTAATTCTTTTTTCCTGCAAACATATCACTTGTCCCCCCCCCCATGCTCCCACATTCAAAAATGAAACTTTGTCTTGCATCGCACTTTATTGCCATCGGTTCCACGGGAATGCAGACCTCTATTCTTTTCTTCTACCTGGCAAATCCACCATTATAATAGCAATCCACCAAGGTGCAAGCGCATGTAGCTCTTAAAGAAATTGTTTGAAAAAATTAGTTTATAGCATGTTTACACCCTAAATACACTCCCACGGCGCCCCCACAGCCTGCTGACCCTGTTCCTGTCGCCCTAGTCCCCGAGGTGGTCCCGGAGGACTCCATCGTGGCTCCTCCCTCTTCGGAGGTGGAGGAGCTGGAATGGGACCCCTCAGGGATCACACTTGTGACTGTTTCTCCCTCGCCCCGGCGAACTCGACCCCGACCTGGGGTCATGTCTGTGTCCCGTAAAGGGAGGGGACACAGACGCAGGGCTGGGGTCCCGCCCGCCCTGCCCCCTGGCTCGCCCTGCCTCGCCTGCGCTGGGGCTCGGTTGGCGCCTGCGGGTCCTGGCCCTCCGGGTCGGCTGTCGCCTGCGGGTCCCTCTCCGGTGCCTCGTCGCCCTGCCTCGCTCCCCCCTCTGGTGCCGGGTCGGTCGCCTGCGGGGCCCCCACCTTCGGCCCGTCGGAGGACGTCGCCGCCTACGGCGGCTCCCCCCCTCGCCTTGCCTTCGCCCTGGCCCCTTCCAGCTCCCTCGTCCCCTTCCCTGGTGCTCCCTCCTGCTCCCTCCCTGGCCCCTCCGCGGGTCCCTCGCCCTGTCTCCTCTGCCCCTTCTCGGTCCCCTCCGGCTCCGGCCTCCCGGCCGTCTGCGGCCCCTCCGGCTGCCGCCCGTCGCCCGCTGGGGCTCCCTCGGGCTCCCCTTTGTTCCCCCGCCTTCTCTCCCTTCTCTCCTGCCCTGGTCCCTCCTTCGTTTGCTTCCCCTTTCTTGGTTCCTCCCGTCTCTGCTCCTCGTCCTCCTCTGTTCCCTTCGTTCACTCCTGGTCCTTTTGTTCCTCCTGTTCCCGCTGTGTCCCCTTTCCTGGTTTGTCTTTCTGCCTTCCCTGTCCTGTGTCAGCTCCTGTCTCACGTCCTGTCGCTTGCCCTGTTTTGTGCCTCGGTCCTGTTTCCCGTCTCTCGTTGATGGTTCTGTTTTTTTTTGCTCCAGGTCCCGGTTCCCGTGTCCCGTCTGTCGCCTCCTCCCTGGCGCACCCGGTGAAGCGCGCCTTTGGGGGGGGGGGGTTCTGTCATGCCCGGCTCGTCCGCTCCTCCTGTGTGCCACGCCCCTGGATTACCCACGTGTTCTTTCCCAATTTGTACCCAGCTGTGTCTGCTTCTTTTCAATCAGTCCTGTGTATTTCAGTCCGTGTCTTACCTTAGTCCTTCGTCCGTCATTGATGTCTGTAGCCGTCCAATGTTTCATGTCCTGGATCTCCTAATAAATCCCCGTTTGCCCTGCTTACGCCTGCTCGCCTGCCAGCACGTTCGCCCACTTCCCGGAGTGTCCCGTGACACCAGTAAAGTATCAATTATTATTACTGTATGAGAGACTGTCTAATATCAGATTGATAACAGACTCATACTGTGCTGCGCTTGTCTGAGAGAGATGATCAGCAAATGCTCTCCCACAGTGTCTCAGCACTCTGTACAAAGAACTTTATATGCTCAGTATCTGCTCCTGTTTATCTAATTGTTCTCATTTTAACTGGATGTTAAGGAGTAAATTAATAAACGTCATGTAAGTGCACATTAGAATGCTTTTTCACTGTTACTTAAGTTCCCATGTGAACAGCCAATCAGATCAGCCTGATGTGTGTCTTGTTCCTCTCTGTTTCCTGCCCTTTCATCCCGACCACGACCATGATCTCTCACTTAGCAGCAGAGCAGTTTATTCTAAACAGTGGAACCGCAAAGATGTTCAGACTCTTTGGTCTTCTCATTTTCATTAGTAAGGCCCTAAAATATAAATTATTTTTGGATTTTAATATTTTCATTTATCTATATGATGTGATCAGTGGAATTTGGCCATTTAATCTTCATCATAGTTAATAGTTATTTAGATTACTATTACATGTCTTATTTGATTATGATTTTTTTGTTTTTCTGTTTTTGCAGACACTGCACTGACTACAGATATTGTTCAGCCCAGTCACCTGATGAGGGTTCAGCTTGGAGACAGTGTGAACCTGACATACTTCTATCCAGAAGAAACAACTTCTGTTGCTTGGTTTAAGCAAGCTGCTGGTCAGAAGCCCCAGCCCATGGCGAAAGCACTTCTCTACATACCTGGTGAATTTTACAAGGAATATAAAAACATAAAACGTTACTCCTTACTGAATGCAGAGGGGAGTTTTAACTTCACTATTTCTAACGTGGAGCCGTCAGATTCTGCAGTGTATTATTGTGCTGCTGTGTTTCTTCATGAGGTCACCTTTGGGAATGGAACCATTGTCATAATCACAGGTAAATGAGATTCCAGCTATTTTCATATTTGCTTTATTATAATGTCAGTAAGATTATTCCCTATAAAATATTTTTGACAGTTGTTTCTCAATATAAAATTAGCAAAGATACCTTATTGTCTGCTTTGTTCCATAAATGTTTTTCTAAACATCAAACAAAAATTATTTATTATTATTTTTGTTGTTATTATTATTATTATTATACAATTTGTTGCATTTTGCTTGCTGTCAGTAATCTTCAGCCAAAAGCCTAACCTTCTCTTTATAGACATGTTAATGTTACACATTGCAGCCTCTTTAAAACAAATAACATAAAAAAAATGTATAGGACTGTGCAAATATCTTAAGCAACAAAAGAAAATTATTTTTGACGTTATTTATCTGAGCAGTCAGTGTGTATTCACTCTGAAAAAAAATGCATGGTTTAACATAAGAACTAGGGATGTGCACCATTCATAACTGATTTGAGAATGAAATTCTCAAATATGTATCTTAAAATTCAGGATTTTGAAATACGCATATGAACTTGAATTTCAGTTCATTTTGTTAATCTGAATTAAATTTGAATTGTGGTTGAAAACAGGTTGTGGCATTGAAATTCATATTTGAATTTAAAGAAGAAGAACGAAAAAGGGTTTGGATTCAAATTCAAGTTCATATACGTACTGTAGTTGTAGCTTTTAACTATACAGTCTATTATTTAAATATGAATTATACATAAACACATTAACATTGTTGTCATTTTGTGCACTATAGTGGATCTGCTCATAGGAAGAGCTGAGTGTCTCTCCTTAAACGTCAGTGTTGGCTGCAGTGACTGCAGTTTCTAACCTAAGAAACGTCCCAAACACTTTTCCTGCATCAAAAGTCAAACTAGTCCCTATTGCTGCCATGAAAGCTTCACATTTGCCATGACGTTTTGCTTTTCGCTGTAGTGCTATGGTTGAACGGAAAACTTACTTTTCCACACATAAGAAAATAAATAGGAGCAACTACGAAACCAAGTAATTCCTTTTGCTATGAATTATTTTTCTTTAATGTTAAAAGATAGACAAACTAGTAATGGGCAAACAGTAAGAAGCAAAGATAATACATTCGGCTCTTGAATTAAATCATGCAGGTACTACAGCAAAATGCTCAAAAATACCAAAACACATCAAGAGCTAAATATGCAAAAACAATAAATACCTTCCTGTGGATAAGGGGCAACATAAACCAAATGTAAAATCACGAAAATCATGAAAATATAAAGTACACTTTACACACTTCATTTCTTTGAATTGAAATTAATTAAATTAATCTACCTTCATACATTAATACCAGACATTATATGATTATAATGTTTGTTATTGTCATATAATTTTTATTTAAGTATTATGTAGGTGCAGTTAATGTATAGTGTTACCTGATATATACTAATAAGCAGTAATACAATAATAAGAGAGAAGAATGTCAGCGGTTCTCCAAGAAGTTACTGATTTCTTGGATGGCTAGAAGAACATCGATTCAGTTCCCAAACCTCTGAAAAATCTGTAAGAAAAATTTTTGAGGATCTGTGTTTTCCATTCTTACTCTCAAAGCGCTGTCATCATGAACATTTTGCTTTTCAGGTAAAGACTCCAACAGCAGGACTGTGGTACAGCAGCCTGTGTCTGACACAGTGCAGCCAGGAGACTCTGTGAGCCTGCAGTGTATGATAGAGACTGGGAGCTGTGCAGGAGAACACAGTGTTTACTGGTTCAGACATGGATCAGGAGAATCCCTTCCTGGAGTCATTTACAGCCACAGAAACAGCAGTGATGAGTGTGAGAAGAGCCCTGAGGCTTGATCTCCTACACGGAGCTACGTCTACAGCCTCCCCAAGGGGAACCTCAGCCTCTCCGATGCTGGGACTTACTACTGCGCCGTGGCCATGTGTGGGGAGATGCTGTTTGGGAACGAAACACAGCTGGATATAGATGGTAACACCCAGTGTGGGGAGATGCTGTTTGGGAACGGCACACAGCTGGATATAGATGGTAACACCCAGTGTGGGGAGATGCTGTTTGGGAACGGCACACAGCTGGATATAGATGGTAACACCCAGTGTGGAGAGTATATCTGCTTCTTCAAAGTTTTATGTAGCTTATTCTGCTATTAAGACATTTATTTCTTATTTTAATGTAATGAATTTTCTAATTTAAGTGCTTAAATTTAATTACACAGATGTTAATTTAATAATTATTTCAAATATGACAATAGAAATTGTTAAAATGCAAATAAAGTTCATGTTAAAATTGGACTACTTACAAAACAACTGCTGTAATGTGTTATAGATTTGATCTTTAACTAATGTAATGTAAGCAAATAGGAAATGTGTCTCTATATCATTATGCTGAAATCTATCTCTCTGTTACAGGCTTTCAGAAGCTGCTGGATCCTCTTCACTCTGGCTTGCTGATAGTTTTATCTTGCAGCATTATTCTGAACGTTGCTCTCATTTGTATAAGATGTAAACTGACCTGTACACACTGTGCAGGTACGCTGCCCGGCTTTATGCACTCAGAAGGACAAAATGTAGATTTTAACAAATTATAGAAATATAAAATTGTTTTATGATAGATAACATTTTCATATTAAAACCACTCTTGCAGGTAACCCAGTTTAAAAACTCACATTATTCACATAAAACTTTTTGTACTGCAAGATTTACATTTTTGTATATCTTTCATATTTTGCAAAATATATTGAAATATGCATGTTGCAATAAGTTGCATATCAATAACTTTTATTACCAAGATCTCCTTTATAGCAATTTTATTATATATGATATCTGAGAACAAATAACACGTATCCAAACATGCACACTTAAATTGACAAAAGTCATTTTTACTTTCATTTTTGAGACAAAAAGGATGTTGATTGCTTGAAAATTCTGAATGTTATCTGACCACTGTATGATACCGCGTGAAATTAAATAATATATTGATGTGTTATATATTTTAAACAGATGAAAAGAACAGTGATATATCAAAAGTGGAATGGTCACGCAAGCAAGTATGTAATAAATATTTCAAATTACAAATCGTCAGTAAAACAAATGAACCTCAGACTGATTTCCATCCTGGGATCAGCATTTTAAGTGCTATTTGTGAAAATAAGTAATAGCAAACCGATTTGATCCATCCAATTCTGCCATCTTTGTCTCCACGGTGCCATGACGAGGACACACTGAATTACGCTGCCCTGAACCTTAAGAACCCAAAACCCAGGAGACAGAAGAAAGACGGGAATAATGACACTCTGTATTCTGACCTCCGCTACAGAGATTATGAATAAAGATGCTTCTCATTCATGTCAGTCACACAGAGTGTTCAGGGTGTAGCTTTAATAATGTTCAGAGGAGGGCAGGGGAGCCAGTGCTTCTGAGACTGAATCACAGGATTTTACGGAGTTTGGTGTCAGTGTGTTTGGGGTGCATTTTTACTGGAAGTGCAAATGTTCAAGCCAGACTGGGGGCTGAGGGAGGGGGAGAGGGGTTTTGTTTCTTGCTCCCTGTCCTGTTACTTGGCTCACAAACATACACACACATAGACACACACACATAGACACACACACAAACACACACACACACACACACACACACACACTGCTACGGCTCTGTAAGAACACTACCATGCTCTTTTGTGTGCGTGGGGTGGGGGGTGTTAAATAAGATGAAAATGACAATGGCTGTACTTTTGTTATGTCAGTTGTGTTTCTATAGTCATTGTATCATATTCCACAAGCTTTTTATTCTACAGGATGTACAAGCCAGTCAGTGTATTCAGTGGGGTGTTCAGGAGTCATTAGGTTCTGAAAAATGTCTTGCATTTAAAACATTATGTACTTTTGAATACTTAAGTATTTTTAGATGCAAATACTCCAGTACTTTAACTGAAGTAAAAAATGAACTGAAAAGCTTTGAGTATTATTTGACGAGGAGTATCTATACTTAACTCAAGTAGTGAAGTTGTGTACTTTGTCCACCTCTGTCCAAAAGTGACATACAGCTGTAAGCTGTTTTGGTTTGTTTGTCTGCTGAGTGCTTCTCTGCAGTGCTGCAGATGTTTCCACTGGTTAGATGCAGCTCAGGAAGACTGACCCACTGACTGCACTGTGCTGCGCTCACTTTGCAAAGAGTAAAAACCACACAGAGAGAACAATATCTGCTTCTTGTAAGACCCTGTTTCCTCTCTACCTCACCCAGGTCACGCTTTGAAGTATTCAGCCTAAGTTATTTTATCCAAACAAGCCACCATTATTATTCATGCAGCTGGACATTTGACTGGAGCACATGATTGCTACATATCACTACCCTGTACATGGAACAGAACGTACAGCTTTCACAACAGAACTTTGGAAAAGCAAAATTCTCATCAGTCCACATCTCTAACCACCACACATCCTAGGGTTCCCATTTATAATGGTACATTTTTGTTTTATTCACATTCTTTTTCATCAAACAGATAAACACCATCCATTAAACTTACAGCATGTATCCTGGTCAGGGTGATGGGGACGACACCACCTATATCAAGTGTGATTTAAGGCCAAGACCTAAAAAGGAAGAGTCAAGACTGAGGCTTGTTACAAGAGCAGTGGGGCACAAAACAACAAACAACATCATTATGAATGTAAAAGAAATGTATGTATTTATAAATATAGGGTAATAATAGAAACAAAAAATAAGAATATATTACATACAGAGGAATATTATAGGAATATTAAAATTAACTTATACACAATCCTTAACTTATACAGAATCCTATTGCATGTAACATTATTGCTCATGTGCCAGATATTAGCCTCCCAAAGGAAGCTGCCACACAGGGAATAATGCACTGGCTCAATGCAACACTGCACATCAGTGAATAAGGAGGAACAATATTGCAGATCAACAGCAGATAGAAACTGTATCAGAAGACAGTGAACAGGGGAAAAGTTCAATGAGCAGAGTGCAGATTATAAAGCCTGACTGCTGTGGGGCCCAATGACCTGCGGTACCGTTCTGTCACACGCTGGGTGTCTGAGTCTCTTACTGAAGGAGCTGCTTTACCTACTAAGGAGGTTCAGATCTTTCAATGTTTGTAGGAAAATGCTGACTATGTTCTATCACTCTGTGGTGGAGAGCGCAGTGTTTTTTGCAGCTGTGTGCTGGGGCAATGGGGTGTAGGCAGCTGATGCCAACAGGCTGAACAAGCTGATTAAAAAGGCTGGTTCTGTCCTGGGGGTCAGACTGGAGAACCTGGCGGAGGTGTCTGAGAGGAGAATGCTGAAAAAGCTTCTCAGCATCATGGACAACCCCTCCCACCCCATGCACGCAGACATGATGGGTCATCAGAGCTCCCACAGCAAAAGACTCATTGCCTCCAAATGCAGAACCGAACGCCACAGGAAATCCTTTCTACCTGTGGCAATAAGACTGTATAACTCTTCCTCATTCTGTAGATGACTTTTTCAGAATCTGTCATTAAGACTCATTTGGATCGTGCAATATTACTCCTCTGTTTGTTATCGAATGTTTGTTTTATCCATCATCACATGCTGCTATTGCAATTATTCAAGGCACAAACACTTAGTCACTTTTCATTACACATGCACTAATAATCTGTTATTTTATTATGTTTGTTATAGCTTAGTTATAGTTTTTTCTTTTTTAACTTTTTACAGAGTATGAGTATTTATGTGTATTTATATAGTTACAATACAGTATCACTCATAGCTATTTTGCACTATTATTTTCTTCACCTTACCTTTACTCCTATTGTTGCACTGAGCATGTAAAGGACAAAAGAATTTCCCTCGGGATAAATAAAGTTTTTTCTTATCTTATCTTATCTTATCTTATCTTATCTTATCTTATCTGCCCCGGGCCTCCATAGTCTGCTGGAGGGGGTGAGAGGTGTCACATAAAATTGATGACAGCCTTGTTATCAGCCTGCTCTCATCCATCTACTCTACAGTGCCAAGGGACGCTCCTCCCTGATGATGAGAGGAGTCTAAGCATGTGGACATTTGGGATAATGTGAGTTCAGAACTGGATAGTCAGCTGTACGACTTCCAGTCTGTAGGCAGACTCATCGCCTTTAGTTATGATGGCAAACACAGTAGTATCACCTGCAAAATTCAGGATCTTCACTGGAGCAGCAGTGATTTGTGTAGAGACTGACGAGAAGGGGGAGAGCACAGAGCCTGGAGGAGCTCAGTGCTGAGGGTCAGCGTGTCTGATGTGTGCTGTAAGCATACAGATGTCCTGCATTTGTGGAACATTTTGTTTGTGCTGCTGTTTAAATGTGTTGTTGACGCTGCAGTCAGTAATTTTCCACTAGCAGTCTCACCTCTGCATTTTACAGGAAGACTGACCGACTGAGAGCAGGGTGTTTGTGTCTCTCGTCTCAGTGAGCGAAAACCACACAACCGTCAGGTCCTCAGCTCAGGCCCTCTGCTTCACGTCTAATCACAACAGAAGTCATTTAAGGTTATCTTTCGTATAGAACAGGTCTACACATTGTACTTTTATTAAACAAACTAAATAGCCTTATGTTAATAATTTCATTTACAAAACAGCTTTTCTCAAAAAAGCTACAAATAACGTGGTAAACATCGAAAAGTAATGTTTGAGAATGTTATCTTAGCGATGTACGTGGATTTTAAAGTCTATACATTTCACACTCAGAACAAGTGAGGAACACACCAGTGTTTGTTAAAAATAAAAACTGTTAAATGAATAATTCATGTGTAAGATTTTTAGCATATTAAAATTATTCAGTTCTATCCATGAAAAAAAGTTAATCATTATTGAACTACACATGATTTCTAAGTTAACTTTTAACAATGTGTTTATTTCTGATACAATTTCATTTGCTCTCAATGTACGTGCACATAACAACAACAACAACAAAAGAAGACAACAAAAAGACACCAATGGCATATATACCCAACTGAATGAACGATTTTGTGAGTTATACACCTTCTTCTTTCCAGGATATACCGTATGTGCGTTTGCGCACATGCGTGTGTTTCGGTAAAAAAATGAAATAATCCAAAGCACAGTATGCAAAGACACAGAAGTGGGCCATAGTGCAGTGATGCAGCTGTTACAGGTTCCAGGACCGCGCACAGATGAAAATGTACGTAGATGATGGCTGTTTTTCAATTAAAAGAGCACAGACGGGAGACATCAGTGGTGTATGTACTTTATCTAAAGAAAATCCCTATTCAACATGTCACATCATCACTCTCAAACGTATTCAAATACAGTCAGAATACATCTCTATATACTGTATCGTGTCATTTAACAATAAGTGTTATATAAATCTCAATTTATGCAGAGCAAAATAAACTGGAAAGCCGTCCATAGATCCGTGCTTAATTGTGGCCATGATATAGTGGCCGATATAGTCTGAGCAACATTGAACAATGACAAATATATACTTTTTCACATTCTGGTTCAGTGTAACAGTGAAAATAACTTCTAATTAAACTGCATAAATGCCAGGACAAGATACCAGGCAGCGTAAAAAAACAATTAGACATTTAACATGTTAATAATAAGATATATATAAAAAAGATGACTAACACGGGCACCCTTTTCACAAACCACGTTAATGTTCGGTTTGTAAGAAGCGAAGAGCAATCCTTTACTAACTGTTTCTCATTACTGTACTAACCTGTTCTAAAACTAAAAGAGCACAGAAGGGAGACATCCGTGGTGTTTGTATTCCAGGCGTTTCTTTACCTGAAGAAAATCCCGCGAAACTTCAACTAATGTTCCCGTTAGGCTATAACCCCCTCTGGCGGTGCACAAAGGAATATCGATTCTAGTATTACTTTTGAACAATATAACCATAAAACTGACGGACAAATTGGGACAAAACTCTTGTGTGCGTCACACAGCGAGCAAAGATGCTGGAATAAATATGAGTATGAGTAAGTACAAAAATGGACTTATTGTATAAATATCCAGGACACACAATATATACAGCATATATGCAGCATAAACAAACATACAAAACAAACTCTCAACTAACTATATTACTGCAAAATAATATTTTCAAATACGTCATTTATTTTTGCATTTTATGACCGGGGATTGCGCCCCTGGGATCTAGCCTGGGTGAGCCCGTGCATTAAAACGCGCGTCATTCTAGAATTCAGGATGTCTTATCAATCATTTTCATCGTTCTGTGCATGGTGAGGGACTTATTTACTCTCTTCCGACAACGAATCCTTATAACTTATACGGTATCGATTATTATTGGTTGATTTTAGCAGATATGTCATACTATATTAGAAAAATACAGTTTTGAGCTGTACGATTAAATCGCCTTTAATTTATTAGGTAGTACCCATTATAAGTTATGTGTTTTAGTGTAAAGTGTTATCCACATCGAACAGCGTAACATAAAATAAAATTCTTTTGATTTAGAGATAAAATGGCCACCAAACGACCCCACTCCGATACTCTCGACGAATCTCCGTCGAAGAAAAGGAGAAAGAGTCAGGAAGCACAGACTAGCGAAGCGCAGACTGCCGAAGCGCCTCGCCGTGACACCCAAGAACTGGGATTCAAAATGCCCCGCAAAGGTTTGAATCAACAGATGACTGTCTTTGAGAGAGAATGAGAATTCTAACTAAAAAAGTTAACTTTTTCTGACATTAGCATCTAATAGGAAAACTAATGATAATGCAGATTTAACAGACCAAACTCTAGGATAGGTATGTGGTAATGAAATATTAATGCATGCTATTTAAAATTAATAGTGAAGTATCCTCAAGTCTGTTCTCATGGAGAAAGTGCCGTATGGATTCTTTTCTTTAAGTGTACCTGTCTAATGTTGTAGAACCTTTGGAGGAGCTATATCTCAAGGGGAAGCTCCTCGGCCAAGGTGGTTTTGGAGCTGTCTATGCCGGAAGTCGGAAGAGCGATGGCCTCCCAGTAAGTCCCCAAGTGGTGTGATCACAACATGCATAGTGATATCTGTCCAGAGATCCACCTTATCCTGTAAAATGTGACACCATCTCAATACACTAATTTTTTTCCCCCTTTAGGTGGCCATAAAGTATGCCAGAAAGGGTGGCATGCAGATAGAAATGGTAAGTGTCCTCAGCCAAGGAGCTCGGTTTCTTTAGATTAATTTCTGTCTAAACAGTTGCAGCTCTAGCTTAAGCTCAAAGCTGTAGGGATTTTAGCAACTGTAGCAGCTTGGATTGAAAACTGGTTAACTGACATGAAGCAGCGAGTCATTATTAGAGTCACAATGTCACAGTGGGCCTGCAATCATAGTGGGGTACCGCAGGGTTAAATTTTAGGACCACTATTGTTCCTAATTTACATTAATGATATTCACGCCAATACATACAGTAAACTGGTTAAATTTGCAGACGACACCAAGGTGGGTGGTGTAGCAGGTACTGATCTAGCAGCAGAGAGGCTACAACGGGATCTGGATCTAATTAGCGACTGGGCTGATACCTGGCAGATGTAATTTAACATAGATAAATGTAAGGTAACCCATTCAGGGAGCAGAAATATAAAGATATGTACAGATATTTTATGGGTTCCACTGAAACAAAGATAGCTGATTACGAGAAAGATCTCGGTGTGTATGTTGATGCTTCCATGTCCCACTCTGGCCAGCGTGGGGAAGCAATAAAAAAAGGCAAAAGGATTGTTGGGTTACATCTCTAGGTGTGTGGAGTTTAAATCAAGGGAGGTGATGCTACGATTATACAAATCCTTGGTAAGACCTCACCTAGAATATTGTGTGCAGGTTTGGTCACCATACCTTAAGAAGGACATTGTTGCCTTGGAAAAGGTGCAATGTATTGCTACGAGAGTGATTCCTAGTCTTAGAGGAATGTCTTATGAGGAGAGGTTAGCTGAGCTGAATCTGTTTAGCCTTGAGCAAAGGAGACTAAGGGGGGATGTGATCCAGGTATATAAGTTTCTAACAGGTCTGGATGCTGTTCAGCCAAATGGCTATTTCAATATTAATTTAAATGCTAGAACTCGTGGCCATAGGTGGAAATTGGTGGGAGAACATTTTAAACTGAATTTGAGAAAGCACTTCTTTACTCAGCTTGTTGTTAGAGTATGGAATAGTCTTCCTGCTAGTGTAGTGCAAGCTAAATCTCTGGGTTCCTTTAAATCAGAGCTAGATAAGATTTTACCAACTCTGACCTATTAGTTAACTTCTCCCCAAACAAGCTTGATGGGCCAAATGGCCCCCTCTCGTTTGTACATTTCTTATGTTCTTAACATATGTACATCCCCTTCATAGCTTGGAGTTGACGAGCCCGTCCCCATGGAGGTGGCCATAATGACCCTCGTCAGCCTTCCGGCTCCCTGCAAAAATATCATTAAGCTCATTGACTGGTTTATTGGGGTCAATGACTATATCCTGATTTTGGAAAGGCCGGACCCATGCCTGGATCTCCATGAATTTTGCAAAAGCAAAGGAGGATTCCTCACTGAAGAAGTGGCAAAGCATGTACTGCTGCAGGTTCTCCGCGCTTTGCGTCACTGCCAGGACTCTAACGTCCTGCATCGCGACCTGAAGCCGGAGAACCTCCTAGTCAATACAGAAACTCTAGAGGTCACACTGATCGACTTTGGATGTGGAGATGTATGGATGGACGATGCCTACAGGGAATTTGCAGGTCAGTAAGAGAGGTTAATTAAAAGCCTGTCATTCTGGATTAGTAGCAGGTAGTGTTTAACCCAGTGTTCAACAAAACTAGACTTGTGATTAAACTCCCTGTAGGGAAGTTGGATTTGTATTCTTGGGTCCTAACCTGGCTTGCTTCAGGAAAAATACCCAGCTGTACGAAAAGTTTTGTGAGATTTTCACCTTGTTGTTTCAGGGACAAATGCCTATGCTCCCCCAGAGTGGTTCCGCAAACGGAAGTACCGAGCTGGCCCCGCCACGGTCTGGTCGGTGGGGGTCACGCTCTTTGAGCTGGTGTGCGGCTACCTCCCCTTCCGCAGGAAGAGGGCACTCGTTTCTGGCCACTATAAATTCCCACCATGGGTCTCTCCAAGTGAGTAGCTTACACTTTGCTCCGTGACTCAAGTTCCACGAGAGGGAATATTATTTTCCGACTAACTGTGCAACTTTCCCAATCTGTTCCTTGACAGACTGTCGTAATCTAATAAAACAGTGCCTTACAGTCAAAGTGGCAGATAGGCTGAGGATGGAGGAGATCGAGCTCCATCCCTTTCTGAAGTAAAGCTGACCATTAGGCAAAATGCAAAAAGTACTTCTTGCCTCTAGAAAGGTATGCTGCTCTCTCACTTAAAAATAAAAGATACAGATGATATAGCAGTTGCTTTGCATCAAGTTAGCTTGTAACCCTTGGGGATGGTTTATAAAGCAACCATTGTTGTACTTTACTTTAGAAACTTAACATGTCACCATTTGAGGCAAGGGAGAGGAAGTCACTGCTGAGTCTTGGGACAGGTAAGAGAAAACCGTCCTTGTGTCTCATTCATGTGTTCACCACAAAGGTCTTCATGATTTATTTTGCTCTTGAAACCAGTGAACAAGTCTATTTCCAACAACTATGGAGAAAATGCTCTGTGACTGAATGTTTTGCATAGGTTCCAATTCCTATTGTTTCCTAAACTGCATTCTTTTCTGTACATTCATGCTTTCTTTTGCAGAAGATTGATGTGATGTGAGCATTAAGATGGGAGGTGCAGAGATACAGAGCCAGCGAGACACAGAAAGATGGCATGAACATGGCAGTGTTCTGTGACGCCAGGCATCTTAAATAATGTTGAGCTGTGCCTCAATAAAGATTCAATTATGCAGATGCTCTTTATATGTGTTTTTCATCTCTTTTGGTGTCTCTAACCATGGTTACCTGAATATCCAAGTCATGTTATGATGATCTGACCTGAATTAAGACGAGGGCAGAGTAAAGGGGGAATCCAGACATCTTGGGGTGATGCATTCTGGATACTTTATCTAGGATTGTATTTAATGATTTACTAAGAGTCAGAGTCTGGCATGTGTAATTAATTACAACTTTACTGAGCAGCACTACAACAGATACAGTGATTTGCACAATAGTGGCTTTGTGTCTCCCTCAGACCCAAATTTATACTTGCTGCAAACACTTTCTCTCAGTCACTCATGCTTGTCCTGCATGTCTTAAGGGTTGTTTAAGGTAAAACTAATGCTACTGTAATTCTCATTTGGGCAGCATATGTCATCAAAATGTTTCTCAGCATAGTGTAGCATACTTGCTGCTCGGTTTTGAGCAGTAGGATGTTGCAGTTCTGCTCCAGCTCGTGGGAGTAGTTCTTCACTGGAAGCACACAGATATGACCAGAGTAGTACTTCCCTCTTGGACCTGTAGCAGACCATTAATGTAAATTGTTTGTCAAATGCATTTTAGATCACTGAGGTAGGATATGCTACTAGCTTGCAAGCTGTGGAATGCCATCTTTCTACAACACTCCTCAAAAATCTGCAAGGAAATTAGACCCTTGCTGAACATGAGCTAATACCTACAGGAGCATCTTGAGACATGATCATGTACAACTACTGAAGGTTATGTTATGGTGCCATAAAATGAAACGTATTTTACACCCTACTATGTGTTATTTTATACTAGAAGCAGCAAAACATCTCTTCTACAACAGCTGAAAAAAATATATAATAAAAAATATTTTATTAATTTGTTATGTCATATGACAAACGTCATCTTCGCCTGTACGTAGTGGTGAGCAGGGTTCCCCTAACTGCTAATCAGCAGAGGTCACTTTTTCGTTAGTGGATTAGCATTTCTGCTAACTTTGAAAACTGTCAGCAGAACAATTAGCTTTCACTAACTGTAAATCCACTAACATTTTCACAGGTAAAATGAATAAAGTTTAACAGTCAAAAACATTAATAAAAGTTAAAATCATACAGTACATATTTGTTCCTGTCTATTGTGAGCATGTCTGTAACAGTCTACCTGGCATGCTGTTGACTGACTACTTAAAAACACTTGATGCGAGTGGTCGATAATTTTTCGGATTTAAGATAGTCCAGCTAAGCAAGGTACGTTAATTGGGGCGGTGGGCTGAGCTACGGATCACTGCTGCGCTTTCTCTGCGTTTGCGGATTCCGTTGTCTTCGTGTTTCTTGCCCATGGTCAACCTTGTCGCCCAAACTAAGTCATACGCGGCTTAAATTGCCTACAAGGAGTGTTCGCAGCTACACATACTGTACAGTTTTTAGTTAAGACATTTTGAAAATACAAAATAAAATATAAACAGAATTTTTAAGCTATGGCACACATATTTATACAGGTACGCCATTGTAAGGAAAGACTGAAATTAGCCTTGGCCAGACTGCCATGTTTTCAGCTAGGTAGCTATCTGGCCCAGGCTAACTTCAGTGTCATCAGAGTTTCATGCCTGCTGTGTACTATGCATTTCATATTTGCCTTACCCAAGATGAATAAGACCTCTGCATTCCATTTGGAAATATGGCTTCTTATTCAAATGACTGTGAACAATTGACCAAAGTGTCATGCAACCAGTTTACTGTTACAAATGAAAAATCATATTATGTCCAGGTAATTCCACCATTTTCAATACAGGAAGACTTTCTTATACGAAATAAATATATGTTCTATAGCTCAAACCATTTATTCATACGATATTTTGTATTTCCAAAATGTCTTGTAAAAACTGCATCATGCACAAACATTCCCTTCTAGTGGTGCTGTAAATAAGAAGCTAACTTAAGCCGCGTGTGACTGCCATTAGTTTGGGCGACAGGTTTGACCATGGCCAAGAAACAGGAAGACAACGGAATTCGCAAACGCACTGAAAAAGTGCAACAGTGATCCATAGCTCCGCCCACAGCCCCGATTAACATGTATTTGCATGTAGTGAACTTGAAAATAAAAAGGCAAAGTAGGAAATGAAAATTCTAATTGGAAAATGAAAAGTCAAAAATTTTATTACATTTTTTTATTTTTCAAATCTGATTCATACATGAGTGGAAAATTAAAATGCAAATGGTGCTATTTCATTTTCATTTTGCAGGATTATTGTGCTGAGACTTTGGAAACTAAATGGCAAAGTTTCTTTTTATCATTTTAATTTTATTTTCTGCAGAAAATACCTCCCATACCCAAGCAGCTTCACTGAGGGCAAAATATCAGCATGGGAAATTTGCAAGACAGGGCTTCTCTGACAAAAGGATCATTGTTCAAAAGAAAATTAAATCAGCTTTTGTTAACTGTAATATACAAACACCAGAGAGATTATACTGGAATCATTGGGGACCATATATTGAGGAGGTGCACTAGAATGGCATTTGCCTAGGCAGAGATTTTAGCATGATTGTGCATGAAGAATTTTGATGACTTGTGGTATGAAACTGTTACACAGTCTGGAGGAACCAGCACACGTGCTTCTATACCATTAAGCAGAAGGCAAGAGAGAGAAAAGTCCATGTAGTGGCTGGAACTGGTCTTCCACAATATTTGTGGTTCTGCACATCTTCCATGTATCTTGATTAAAAATAATTGCTATGTCCAGCGGCAAATTTGGGCAGATACTCTGTTCCATTCCCACCCACTGAGCCTCCCTTTCCTGGGTTATCCATACCACTAGTGATCTAAGTTGGGCTGCCAAGTAATATTTTTTTAAATTAGGTAAGTCCAGACCCGTATTCTCTTTTGGGTTTAACAGTCTTTTCAGTTCAATCCTGGGTCTTTTGTTTTGCCAGGTAAATTTGGATAACCATTTATTGAGCGTTTTGAATGTGGATACAGGGACCCCTATGGGCAGGGACTGGAACATAAAGAGAAGCCTAGGTGGTATGTTCATTCTAATGCTCTCCACTCTCCCCAATAAGGATAGAGGGAGGATTTCCCATCTTTGGAGATAATTCTTTATTTCACATAGTAATTTACTATAAATAGTTTTGTATAAGTATGATATACCAAGGATCCCTAGGTATCTAAAGCCATAACTGTGGAATCGAAATTTAATATTTGCGAGCTTTAATGCAAAAACTTTCTCTGTAGTATACGTGTGGGTAGGTTACTGTAAAATTTGGACGAATCTTAAACTTAAAGCAACAGTAAGGTGTAGCGATCAGGGAGTTCAGTATAGGACTAAACATGCAAGGAAAGAAGTAGATAATTAGTGAAACTTTTGACTGGGCTGGAGATCTGAGGAGTCATACACAGATATATGGCACAGCAGATATTTTTGTCTGCTTTTGAGATGGTTGACGTGACATATTTTCTGACGTGCGCTCTCTGTCCGCTGGTGGGAGTGTGCTCACCTGTCTGCATCGGGGCGGAAGTCCGCCATGCGCAATACGGAGAGCAGAGGAGAATTGTAAAGGCGCAACCATGTAGAGACAAAAATGACAAGCTTTTGTGTAAATAAGATAAATAGCATAAGGCTATTTAGTTTGTTTAATAAAAGGACAATGTATAAACTTGTTCTGTAGGAAAAGTAACCTTAAGAACATAAGAAATTTACAAACGAGAGGAAGCCATCCGGCCCATCAAGCACTTTTGGAGAAAACTTACCTTACAGCTCAGAGTTGGTAAAATCTTATCTAGCTCCGATTTAAAGGAACCCAGGGTTTTAGCTTGCGCTACACTAGTAGGAAGACTATTCCATACTCTAACTACACGCTGAGTAAAGAAGTGCTTCCTCAAATTCGTTTTAAAATGTTCTCCCGCTAAATTCCACTTGTGGTCACGAGTTCTAGTATGTCATGTCACCGCCATCCAGACCTGTTAGAATCTTATATACCTGGATCATGCCCCCACTTAGTCTCCTTTCCTCGAGGCTGAACAGATTCAGCTCAACTAATCTGTCCTCATAAGACATTCCTCTAAAACCAGGTATCATTCTCGTAGCCCTACGTTGCACCTTTTCCAAGGCAGCAATGTCCTTCTTAAGGTATGGTGACCAAACCTACACACAATATTCTAGGTGGGGTCTTACCAGGGAATTATATAATCGTAGCATCACTTCCTTTGACTTAAACTCCACACAGCTAGAGATGTAACCCAACATTCTATTTGCCTTTTTTATTGCTTCCCCACACTGGCGAGAGTGGGACATGGAAGCATCAACATACACACTGAGATCTTTCTCATAATCAGCTACCTTTATTTCAGTGGAACCCATAAAATATCTGTACTTTATATTTCTGCCATATTTCTGGATGTGGCAGTGTGTGAGGAGATGGAGACTCTGATAAAGTATCATAAGGCTAATAAGAACACAGAAAGGTGTAACAAGAAAAGGAGTGAGCAACTGGAGGTTCTGAGGTTATGGCAAAGGGAGAGGCCTGGAGAAAAGAGCAGAAAGTCATGAGAGTGTGATGAGTGAAAATCAGGCAGGAGTCAAAGGTGAAACAGAGCAGGAGGAGTTACGACTTCCTCTGTATCAGGGACTGTATCTGTTAGTAGAAGGGCCACCTCTGATATTTAAGGGCCACTTTCCAGTAATAGAGGGCAAGATAAAGTTCAGAGGGGAAGAAACAGAAGGATGAAGAAAGTTGTTTATATGGGTACAGGGAAGTGAGCGACCTGCGGCGGCAGACCGTGAAGGAAGGACTGTGAGGGAGTGATATAATAATAGAAGGCCAGGCATGTGGGTTTAAGAAAAAAGGGGGGGATATAAAGGTGGGGTGCGGAGCAAGTGGTAGGGCTGCAGAAGGGCTGATGCATCTGATGGACAGCACTAACCCTCCATGTAGAGGATGGAGTCAGTTCCAGGAGAAGGAGATAGAAACGGATAGTGAGGAAGGAGTAGAGGAGGATAATGCAGATCATAGAACAGTGGGAAGAAGGAGGGCTGTGAGACTCCCGATAGGGACACTCTGATGCTCCCCCTGGTGGTGAAAGGAGCACAGACACAGTATGTGTCATGGGCAGAACAGTCCTGGCAGACGGAGCTGGAAAATGGATGAAAGTATTTGAGGAGGAAACTATGGGACGGCTCTTGGTGATGGGGGATATAAAAGCGGTTCAGGCTTGTGTCCTGGGGGTAGACGGAATGGAGAGAATGCTGGCAGTGGTGACAGGGACTCCGTGATTGAGTGTGGCTGAAATGAAGGTGGAGCCCGTAAAGGAGGGGGAGAGCCCAGCTGCCTATCTGCAAGCCCAAGAAAAGCGGTGGAGCACTGAGGCAGAGCAGGACCTGCAGGATTCGGTGTTTAGAGGTCTGTACCAGAGGGCACTGCAGGACACGCTCCCGAAGCCAGTGAGAAGCAGGCTAAGGCAAGTGGTGGGACTTATTACTATTCCTGAGGAGCAGCTGATCCACGCTATTGACTTGTACAGAGAGGAGGAGGACTCTGCTGAAGAGCATGAGAGGGAGCTGACGAAGAAATTGAGTTAGTCACCGCCAAAAAAACAAGGCCACTAATTGGCCTCCGGTCCCTAATTAGAACAGAGTGAGTAGATACAATGGATGGGGGTTTCCTCAGAGGGCACCCATTTACTCACAAATTTGATGATCCTAGACCCCTGGGAGACTGGGGAACAGGCTGATTCAGCTGGTGTGCTGGAGCTGTGATCAGCCTGGACACACCTGTCCAACCTGCATGTTCCAGAATCTTGTTTAGTAGAGGTTCAGATAGGGGCCAAAAATGTAAATATGTCTAAACTAACATCAGAGCATATCCCAGTGAATTTGTTAGGCAGAGATGCTTTGTGTCAGCTGCAGATGACATAAAATGTACGAAGGGGGAGTAGAGGTACTCAGTGGACAGTTCACCCTTCTGCAACAAAGGTTGTTGTCCAGCAGGGATAGTATAGCTTATACGGATTAGAAGAAGTTATTGGAAAGGTTTGGGAAATCTTAGAACAGTGGAGACCATTTATACAGGAACAATATAGCAATGTGCTAAATTGGAAATAGGATAAATACAGTTGTTAATTGCGATGGGAGATTTCAGTGATCCTGGAGTGAGGGATGAGTGGGATCGGCTGATAGATCCGCTGCCTTGCCGAGAGAAAGACGGGATGTGCATGACGACAGACTGGATAATATTAGGCCCTGAGGGAGTAGCCATTCAGATACGGAGGACGGGAGTAGTGGGAGAATGGTGCAACACACCAGAGGAGGAGCCCCCCTTAGCAGTGGCTTTTAATCAGCCCACGCTGGATCTGGGAGAAATGATGGGGTGAGCAAAGCAGGTGGTTTGGGTGCCGACAGAACATGAAGGAGTGCAGGCAGCGGCAGGAGAGAAGCTGGTAAGGAGTCAGTCGAGTGCAGAGAGTGTAGGAGATTTCAGAGGTTTGTGGTTGTGGAGCATGATAGGAGTGCAGTGTGAAGGGAAATAAAGGACAGAGGAATGTTGGCAGGAGATGGAAGTGCCTGAGGAGGTGTGGTTCCGCTTTGGAACCCCGCCCCTCCCATCTGTGGTCAACCTTCCCCTTCTCAGTCTCTTATTTCTGGCCAGACGCGAGATCTTCATGGTTTATGCAGCGTGCAAGCGTTTTTCCCCTCCTTGTGTTCCTGTCTTCCTGTGTACCGATCTCTGCTTCGTCTCCTTGGCTCCGAGTCATGCCTGGCGCGCTTACTGCCATCTACGATCAGCCGACCTGGATTACCGACAGCGTCTGCCGTTTCAGCCCTCTGACAGCCGACGCCGGACCCCCGGTTACATAGGATGGATGGATGGATTCGAGCTTGTATTTGAAATAAAAATATCGCAGCGGTTCTCAGGCAACAGCTGGACATATTTATTTTTCAGCTTGTTTTTGGTAAAAGCAAGAAATATAAGCTTTGTGCGTCTGTACTCTGGTCTTACTCCCTGCACACATTGATGGCACGGAAGGACAGTCACTGCAGTCACCTATTCTCACAGACTGACTTTCTCCTTTAAGTGCTGATACTGCAGAAGAAGATGGATCATTTGCTTGCTTGCTTAATAACCACAAGCACCCATATTGCAGAATGAATGAGACTGAAGTGGATGGAAGGCCACGTCATTCTGTCTGCAGTGAAAGAAATAATAGCAGGAGTTGGAATTGATTATGATTATGGAGAAAATGGCTGGCTGTGGTGAGAAAGCTGTGGAAATTTGTGCCAATTCACATCGGTGAGGGCATAAAGGGTAATTTCTTTCAGTATGGGACGAATTCACATATTTGTGCGAGGAAGGTAACAAAAGTTCACTAAAGTACACTATATTAAATTTGAATATCTTTAATTAAAATGTTATGTACAGTATAACACTGCACCTTTTAACACGTTGCATGTCTGGCAGTGAAGGTCACATTCAGTTTGCTGAATGTATTCTCTGTCTTAAATGGTCGGCCTATTTTTCCTTCTGCTGGATGATGCACCCAGTTATCTTATAAACAAAGAGTATAAAGAACAAGTTGATGTTCTGTGTGTCTGATACCTGTACCTGTTTGGCAAAGCAGTATATAGTTACTGCCTACATTTTTGGCTGTGCATGTGTGATTTTGATGGGAATATTATATTTTTATATCTGTGTATAGATTTTTTCAGCAATAACTGAGTTTATCCTTCTGTACAGTATTTAAGGTTTTGGTAATTCATGATTTATTTGTATTTGTGCAGTGTGCAGTTACCAGGTTATAAATAAATAAATAAATGTGACATCAGAAGAGATGTACAATGACAGTAAAATGTGTGAAAGTAATGGAATGTGAAAAATGTGTGTGAGTCTCCACATGTATAAAGCGGCTGTATACCATAAGGAAAAGGAGCAATGGATGAAATACATAAAGTGCTTACTGTCCAAAACGACAATGACTCATGTTCGGCGTAACATAAATATTCAGTGAGTTAACCCTTCGAACTCGACAAACGCAAGATGCGTTTTTCGCACCTATTAATCTGAAGCTCTTAACTTTGGATATGCATAATGCACAGACAAGAATCATATGTCTTTGGAATCAAGAGAACTATCAGCTAACTTCACCAAGTCACCATATGGATGCAAAATCAAAGATTTCTGCCTGGCACTAAGCATGTATTCCTCTGTCACGTCACTGGTGGGAAGTAGGACCCAAATGCAAGCTGTAGGGCAGAATCCCCTTCGTGGGGAGTTTTATTGACAGGCAGGTTTGGGCACAGAGACGCAAACAGACAAGGACACAACTGGAGAAGATAGGACTGGGCACTTTACCAGACTAAGGAATGGGAAAACACAAGGAAGCTGATAGTGACTGACAGAAGGGGAGGAAGGTTGACTAAATGGGCAAGACATGACAGTAAACGCCCCCCTCCCAATCCTGTGCCCTCCGGGTACAAGGGCATCATTAAGGGGACACACAGACCAGGGAAAAACCAAGGACAACAGGGGAGACTAACCCCCAGGACACAACTCATGACAGGCCAGGTAATCCAACAGGGATGCTGACTATGGACCAAAAGACAGACAGTGGGTGTCAGTGGGTAAGTGGGAACAAATGACACAGTAGAAGGAGACAAAAGGGAGGGATTGGGCATCAAAAGGACCAAAGATGGCACAGGGACAGACAAGGCAGGACACAACCAGACAAGACAGGCAAGCAATGGAACCAGTGCAACAATAATATGGCCAGGAGAGGGAGCCAAGGGGAACCTAAAGCGGGAAGCAAGAGTGACTGCAGTGGGGGCTGAAACAGTGAAATCGGGCTAAGAGGTGAAACCAGGGAGAGCTATTCACTCTTACCTCACATCCATTCTCCTCACCTCCATTTACCATATGCATTACATTCATACCAGCCTCCGCCCCCTCCATCTCACCATTGGAGGCCCCTTTCTGATACCTCCACATTTTCCCAAGTAGCCCTTCCCAATCCCTCCTTATCCCCCCCAACCTGGACAGTGGGGGTGTCGCTCGTGAGCACTCCTCCACACCGTCTCCCCAGTCGATCACCTCGTCACACAGGTTCCAGGCATCCCAGTACTGGGTGTTGATCCAGGCAACCGCTGTCTGAATTTGCTTTCTGAGGAGTAAATGATAGATAGCTAACCAGATATTTACAGTGATAATTAAATGAATAAAGACCAGACAGATCTTCAACCATACAGAAAATACAGTTGCTATAATTATTATAATCATGGGCGTAAATTTTATTTAACAGTAGGGGGGGGACAATAGATATAAAATTTCTCATAAGCAATTTTTGAAGGGGACACAAATACAGTCAAATTGTACTTATGAAGATTTGTCCCCACAGTGAAAAACTTTACTTCTGTCATTATTATTGTAGCAGGGAGACTGTGTCATTATGCTTATTTTCAAAGTTTTTCTCAGGTTCAATGACAAAGCAGGTTTTTCTTCAAAACTATTTATTGCATTTTTTGTTATGTTGTTTACGGTCAAGCCATCAACATACAATAAAATTTAAACATGACTATTATTGTGAAAAAGATATCAAATAAGTAATGTTTTGTATCAAAATCAACAATTAAATAACCAATTTACAGTAACTGTTCTATGCAAAAAAAAAAAAACATCTGCAATTTAAAGCAAACTTACATTAATGAATAGACACTAAACAAAAGTACCAAATGTGTTTTTCCTGGTATCACTGGGCCCCACAAACTCTTGGCATATGTTGTTCATGTTAAAGTTGTCCAGCTCGTCTTTCTGCATATTGCAGACTAACAGACTGTTAAGTCCATCTTGGCCCATAGTAGCCCTTAGCCACGTCTTTAGTCTGCGCAATGCACTGAAGCGCCTCTCAGCTTCACATGAGGACACTGGAACCACCAACAAAATTCTGACAAGGACCTCAATCTGGTCAAACAAGCCTGAAGGGCCAGTGCTTTGGACAGGATCTTAGTCCGTATTCAATAAGCCTTTACGTGAAAGGAGGTGTAAGAATAAGGATCTTTCCCCTTTTTTAGCATGAGAAATATTAGCTTGGGCAAGAGGTTCAGGTTGTTGAACATGTCCAATAGGAGAGAGGACAACTGGGGCCATAACTTTTTATAGAACTCGGAAGGAAAACCATCGGGTCTGGGACATTAACCACTTTGCGAAGCAGCCGCCATGGTGGTCAGTTCAGTTACAGTGATAGTGTCATCTAAATCATTCACAGCCACACATTCCTATGAAGGAATGGCTAAATCCCTAAAGAAACTATTGAACTCTAGACAACAAGTGAGGAGAAAAACTTGAATGCATTATTCATTTCTAGAGGATTTGCTCGTAATAATGAGACCTTGTTTGCATCAGTAGTTCAGCAGTGTGTTGAGACACTAGAAATTCAAACTCTGCTTGTATCGTTAGATGCTCCTTATAAACATCATCAGATGGGGAGAAACATATCAATTGTCAAGATCTGCTTCACGCTGTGTTAAATATGCCATCTTCTCCTTCCACAGCTCTCTATCATTGCTTACATATCAGATAATCTGCCCACTGGTATGAGTCTGCAAGGTTTCCAGCGATATGGAAACAAATACATCTGGAGATTTATTTAAAGAAAGAAAATTGGCAATTTGTTGTGAAATAAAATCAACAAAGAAAGCAACTGAGTGTTGAACCGTCAAGGACACCATGTTCTAACAAAATTTTCGAGGAGACTGGAGCATGATCTGAGAAAGCTATTTTATCATAGCTACTCAGATATTGAGCAAGAAGTCTCTTATCAACTGCTCTTATCAACAATAGATAAATATCCAACATCCCACCATAGTTTAAGTTATTTAATTTGTATGTTGATATTTTTTGCAGTCTGATTGAAAGATAATTCATTGCAGCTCTGAAGATAATTCTAAAGGTTCTAAACAAAAATAAATAAAAGACATTCCTTCCTTTGTTAAAAGGTTCTAAACAAACTGAAAACAACCCATTTGTTGTTACAATCGTCCTTAGTAATTGCTCATCCTGAATATAATTGTTAAAATAAAAGCAATACAAGTCTTTATTCCACTTTGTCATTTTTAAAATTGAAATACTGTCAAACAGATTCTAACTATGAACAAAAAACATATAATTTTAAATTTGAATTAAGCATATTTGCAAAAAAAAATGTACTGTATATGAAGAATCGTTTTGGAATCGGATCGTGGATCCCAGAATCGTAATTGGATCGGATCGCAAAGTACCTAAAGATTCCCACCCCTAAGTGACAGTCACATAATGTTGGTGGGCTTGAGAGGTCTGGTGTGCTGTACATTTTTCAGTGGCTTTCTTCCAATTTCTAAAGCCTGTACTAACGAAAGCGGCATCAGGTCTATGACCTAAAGAGGACTGGTTTGAAACACCTTTGCTGAAGTAAAAACATAACACCCCTTACACTGATGGACTGTAATTTAGCCATGGAAAGTCTTGATACCATTTCTCTTGAAATGTCAATGACTTCTTTGAAAACATTTGTTTTTCGATACACTAGGGAGGTAGTTGTGCAGGCACTGAGATCTAAACTAAAAACTGTGCTCCCTGTGCTGCTGCTGGCAATATCATCTCTTTGTTCTGCTGTCTCCGGCTCCCTCCCTGGTTCTGAATCTGCCCCTTCCTCTACTCTCACTGTCTCAGAACAGACTGACTCCTAAAGCAGAAATAATGCAGGAAAAGATGTTTTCCATACTCATAATACTCAACTTGTTTACATTACACTTGTTAAATTGACAGATCATACTGTAAATTGGTGAGCCTGTGATGTTCATCTACTGAACAGCCACAACTCAGAAAACATTAAAGAAATTGTTCATCCAAAAAAAAATTCTGTCCTTATCCCTTCAATAAAAGCACAACACACTTACCTGACACTGTACATCTGAATGACCCTGCTCTACCTGTCCCTCAATAATTTCTGTCTCCTTTGCCTGCGATTGATATTGTGACATTAGTAGTCATAAGTACCCATTCTTAAAGCCAAATTGCCATAATATGTGAACTTTTCGTTTCGTTACTTGGCGTTTAGGTGCACTGAAAAATGTTCCTATGTCCATTTTCCTTTTCTCTGTCATTTTACCTAGTCTATGACACTACAAGGCAAGGCGAGTTTATGCTGTAGCACATTTCATACACAATGGTAATTCAAAGTGCTTTACACAAAGAAAGTAAAACTAACATAAAATAATCACAACAATAAAAACAAGGAATTAAAAAAAGTTTCAATTTGTATTTAAAATGAATTAAGACACTTAAGAACAGAATAGAAACTGATTATACAAAAAAATACAGTGGGGTCAGTTTGGACGTAGCACAGTGCTCATTTAGTAAATGCACAGCTAAACAATATGCTAACTGTGGCCGTTAATGTTAAGTTAATATTATGCCAGGTCGTCACAAATAAAACAATGCATTGGAAACTGCTTTGGCGCGTTAGTTGCAGTGCACTATGGAACAAGTTATTGTAAACAAGCGAACGTTAACTACACAAGTAATATTTTAGTCGCTAATATATCAAATTCATGGGAAATTACATCGGTAATCAGCTTTTTTGCCGAAACTAATTTATGAATGAGTATGCATTAACTACATTAAAGATAATCTCTTTATTTAAAGTGAATAAAATACCCTACTTACTGGAATTCAACGTTAATAGATCCGCAGCCACACACCTGACTCGTGTGTGTAGAGTAGGTGAGATGAACTGAGAAAGCAGGCAGCGGGCCAAACCACTGTGAGGAATGGGGGGGGACGCAACTGTTTCTAAATGCATTATTTGGGTTTGTTTTATTTTCTACTTACACAATTATTTTAGGTATACGTATATATATTTTTCATAATAGAGAGTGCGTTTTTTTAAATAATTTATTGGGGGGGGGACAACTCTCGGATGGGGGTGGGGGGGCATGTTCCCTCCGTCCCCTCCGCGATTTACGCCCATGATTATAATGAGTAATTGTGGGGTTTATTGCTTCCGTAGGATAAGCGGTTTGGAAAGTGGATGGATGGATGGATTATAATGAATAATTGTGGGGTTTATTGCTTTCAGGATAGGCTCCGGACACCCCGAGACCCAGTAAGATAAGCGGTTTGGAAAATGGAAATTGTGGGGTTTACAGAAAAAAAAACTGTGCTGGCGATTATAACTAACATGGAATAGGAAACAACAGCGCTCCACAAGTGAAAACCCAGATGAATGCTACTGAGAACTGTGTTAACACTGATGAAACTAAGAGTATTTTTTAAATTCTGTGCAACATTGTTTTTTTTAAAATGCAATAGTCAGCTTGAAGCATTTACCTTATTACGAAAGCAATGCCCCAAATTACTTAAACATTTTAGGTAAACATTTTACCATCCATTACCGTAAGGGTTCCCAGCCCCCGGTCAGTGTACCGGTACAGTCCGCGCTCAGTGCTCAGGGGGGGGGCGGGCTGTGCCTACCGTCCTGTTTATTACGGGTTCGCGCCGTATTAAAAAGAAAACTGTCTGTATTGTTTAGTGCCGGATTTCCGTTCGCATAGCCAATCTCCCACCATTCCGCATATTTTATCGTGGACACCCCGGCAAATTACACCGCCGTTTTAGGGATCAGTGACATTTTTTGAAGTTTGGGAAGATTTTACTAACCAAATAGCTGTCTATCATCATCACTTCGATATAAGAGCACCCCCAATAAAAATAAAGACCACAAGTTTTAATGACATTAAAAACATGCAATAATTTTATCGACATGTACTACATTAGTATAGTATAAAAGAGTAAATAATCAAAGTAGCATAATATAATTTGAAGAATAAAAGGAAATTTTGGAGAGCTAACAAACTGCTCAATTGAGCGCCATTTTCATTCGTAGAGTTTGCTGTGCTGCAAACGGTAAAGAATATTTACGTTGTTTCTATGGAAACTACTCCCACTGTCCGCTTAACATTAATGTAATAGTACGTACGTTGAAATTGGCTAATGAGTTGTATTACGCTACGTGCGTATTACGTCATAACTCTTGCGTAACGTCCATTTAACCGGGGAATGTCGAAGACGTGCTATGTAGTTCAGATGTAGAAAGTTCTACGTTTCTTTTAAATGTTAAAGAAAGTTTCATAAAAACAAATTGTATAGCGAATGTTCAGTACAATAGGAAGCGTTATTTTATTCAAGCAAATGGAGCTGAGGCATAATATTTAAAGGAATGTTATTCAAAGGTAATAAGCTTCCACCACACTGCAGCTTAAATACACGCGTAATGAGGCAAAATACCGCTTTCTTAAATTAATTACATGATACGTGAATGTCCTGCTTTGTCTTCCAATAAGATAAGCTCGGTGGCTATAAAAACTCATACATTTAGCTGATACAAATTAATTTTGTCCTTTGGAAAAAAAAGTAGCTGATTTTTGGCTTGTTGAGGCTTCTACATATGACAAACCACAAGATGGCACTGCCTGAGCAGGCTTTTAGAAATGTACTGGAGTGCCACTAGCAGGCAAGCAAGTTACTTTGCAAGTTCTAGAGCACAGCAATGGTGTTTGACATTCTGTTAGCTATATACGCAGGGATGGATATAACTGGTAAGCAAGTACGCATTCACCTTTAAAAGCGATATGTGCAGCAATCGGTTGTTGTAACAGTGTGAATTCGTACGTACTTTATGTGCATTTGCGGCGATATGACAAGAAATTACCGTGCATTTTAACCTTTAATTTTCCTTACTTCTTTATATTACGTTTTCTCTGCTTTATTTCAGTCAGTCTAACATATTGCGCCACAGCCTTCAACCCAAATTTTCATAGCAGACTTCAGTTAGGAGTACGCCTTAGTAATGATTAACCTGGGACTCACCAGGGAGGTGTAGGGGGATACTATTGTAAATTGCTTAGTTTTAACTATAACAGCCTTAATAATCCTATCAAACACTGTGAAATACTGCAATACCTTTATCACTGAAGGGCTCGTATGATGCTCTTTCAAGAAACTCATTTTAAACCATCAGACGACAGGTGTGGATGGGCAGATCACATCTATCATTCTACAGTCTTTCTGCTGTAGAGCAAGGGACGTAGCAATATTGTTGCATACATCTATTCCCTTTGTTCTTTGCATATCTGATGTGGATTCCCGATCCAAATGGGAGATCTGTCATAATTACTAGTTTATTGTTCATTACACCTGTACTATTGGTTAACGCATGTGCTCCTAATTGCGATGATATTTTCTTTAAGCGTCTGTTCTCACTGGTACCTGATACCTCTAAATATCACCTTATCTTGGGGAGTGATTTAAATTGTCGCTTTAATCCAAAATTAGATCATCCATCCCCCAAGATAGCTCTGCCTTCAAAATCTGTCGAAATGATAAATTCTTTTACCAAAGAATTTAATGTGTCAGGTGTTTTCACAATTCTTTAATCCCACTCGAAAAGAGTATAGTTTTTTTCTCTCAGATTCATCACACGTTTACCCAAATTGACTATTTCTTAGTTGATAAGACTTCTTGCTCAATATCTAAGTAGCTATGATAAAATAGCTTTCTCAGATCATGCTCCAGTCTCCTCGAAAATTTTGTTAGAACATGGTGTCCTTGACGGTTCAACACTCAGTTGCTTTCTTTGTTGATTTTATTTCACAACAAATTGCCAATTTTCTTTCTTTAAATAAATCTCCAGATGTATTTGTTTCCATATCGCTGGAAACCTTGCAGACTGATACCAGTGGGCAGATTATCTGATATGTAAGCAATAATAGAGAGCTGTGGAAGGAGAAGATGGCATATTTAACACAGCGTGAAGCAGATCTTGACAATTGATATGTTTCTCCCCATCTGCTGATGTTTATAAGGAGCACCTAACGATACAAGCAGAGTATGAATTTCTAGTGTCTCAACATACTGCTGAACTACTGATGCAAACAAGGTCTCATTATTACGAGCAAATCCTCTAGAAATGAATAATGCATTCAAGCTTTTCTCCTCTCACTTGTTGTCTAGAGTTCAATAGTTTCTTTAGGGATTTAGCCATTCCTTCATAGGAATGTGTGGCTGTGAATGATTTAGATGTCACTATCACTGTAACTGAACTGACCACCATGGCGGCTGCTTCGCAAAGTGGTTAATGTCCCAGACCCGATGGCTTTCCTTCAGAGTTCTATAAAAAGTTATGGCCCCAGTTGTCCTCTCTCCTATTGGACATGTTCAACAACCTGAACCTCTTGCCCAAGCTAATATTTCTCATGCTAAAAAAGGGGAAAGATCCTCATTCTTACACCTCCTTTCACCTAAAGGCTTATTGAATACGGACTAAGATCCTGTCCAAAGCACTGGCCCTTCAGGCTTGTTTGACCAGATTGAGGTCCTTGTCAGAATTTTGTTGGTGGTTCCAGTGTCCTCATGTGAAGCTGAGAGGAGCTTCAGTGCATTGCGCAGACTAAAAACATGGCTAAGGGCTACTATGGGTCAAGACAGACTTCACAGTCTATTAGTCTGCAATATGCAGAAAGACGAGCTGGACAACTTTAACATAAACAACATATGGTAAGAGTGTGGGGCCCAGTGATACCAGGAAAAACACATTTGGTACTTTTGTTTAGTGTCTATTCATTAATGTAAGTTTGCTTTAAATTGCAGATGTTTTTTTTGTTGCATAGAACAGTTACTGTAAATTGATTATTTAATTGTTGATTTTGATACAAAACATTACTTTTTTATATATCTTTTTCACAATAATAGTCATGTTTAAATTTTATTGAATGTTGATGGCTTGACCGTAAACAACATAACAAAAAATGCAATAAATAGTTTTGAAGAAAAATCTGCTTTGTCACTGAACCTGAGAAAAACTTTGAAAATAAGCATAATGACACAGTCTCCATGCTACAATAATAATGACAGAAGTAAAGTTTACGCCCATGATTATAATAATTATAGCAACTGTATTTTCTGTATGGTTGAAGATCTGTCTGGTCTTTATTCATTTAATTATCACTGTAAATAGTTGGTTAACTATCTATCATTTACTCCTCAGAAAGCAAATTCAGACAGCGGTTGCCTGGATCAACACCCAGTACTGGGATGCCTGGAACCTGTGTGACGAGGTGATCGACTGGGGAGACGGTGTGGAGGAGTGCTCACGAGCGACACCCCCACTGTCCAGGTTGGGGGGGATAAGGAGGGATTGGGAAGGGCTACTTGGGAAAATGTGGAGGTATCAGAAAGGGGCGTCCAATGGTGAGATGGAGGGGGCGGAGGCTGGTATGAATGGAATGCATATGGTAAATGGAGGTGAGGAGAATGGATGTGAGGTAGGAGTGAATGTGGAGGAGGTTAAGGGAGAAGGAGAGAAAAGTAGAGGGAATGCTTTGGGATCTATTGTGTCACAAGGAGGCAGATCATGGCTGGAAACCATTCAGGAAGAAGGATGTGAGGAAGAAGAAGAAACTGAGGTGGCGTTTCAGGAGGCACAAGACGCTGAGGTTGGACAGATGGTGTCCATGTGGCTGGTGTAAGGTGGGGTAGGAGGCTTCTGAACCATGTGTTAGGCCTAGTGCACTTATGGATTGTGCTTGTTTGTTGTAATGAAATAAGCTTATAAACTAAACATAATATATTTTATAGGTACGTGTTTATATCAGTGTAAAAAGGGAAGGGGTTTCTCTATGACTTGGGTTGGTAGTAGCATTTGGGGGGTCAAGGAGTCAGATGTTAGTGGTTTATGGTAGTGTATTGTGTGTTGAAGTTTATTGAATTGGCGGACTACACATCCCATCATCCCCTGCGCACCACAAAATAATAGTCCATGCTTAGTGTGCTGTTTGGTTTATTTCTTTCTTTATTCAAGGCAATAACTTAGAGCTGTGAGGTACCCACTGTTCTAGTTTTATCCATCGGCCATGGTAAAGGGAGAACTTGGGTAAATCAGCAGAAGTCTCTCACCAACTTCCACCCCGGTTGCTGTTTCCTCTGGTCCCTCGGCATATGGGTTCCCTGCGGAAGCGCGCGCCGTCTGGGGAAGGTTCCCTTATAGCCCAGGGTGGAACAGGGGAAGGTGAAGGTTTGGCACAAAAGGGGGGGGGGGAAATAGGTGAGAAAGGTTGTTTGTTCTTGCTTTTGTTGTGTGAGGTGGGATGTTCTGTGTGAAAGAGCAGGGGACGGTAATGCTTAAGGGCCAGCTATTATGATGTGTTCCATGTTAAATGTATGTGTTGTAATGTATGTTGTTAGTACATGAAACTCCAACTGGTTTCCCCTTGTCGTTGGGCTGTCCCAATTAGTTTAATGGGAAGCCGTATATAAGGGCAGGGGATTAGAGTAAAAAGGGTGGTTGGTGGTCTTTCTTTTGGTCTAATTGTTGTTTGTTTTTTATTTATTTATTTATTTTTGTTGTTTTTGTCATGCTGTGGCCTGTGTGGATTATAGGCATGTCAAGGCCAAGAGAGAGGGGTAACAGCTTGAGGTGAGGCTGGAAAGGCCCCATGAAATAAAGCTACCTTTGTTCTGAGGCCTACTGCGTTTGTGCCTGGTTTCTCCCCACTCGCATGCGGGGTTGTTTGCATTCCCTCAACTCAATAAGGCAGGGCCTGTCCAGCTCTTGCCTTTTTCACATTCAGTATCTACATGTAAAGGGAGCAGACACAGGAAAAAGGTATTGAAGACCCTTGATATGATATTGCTGTTTTTGTTTTAGATTCCAAAGTTAACCCTTTAATTTATCCCTTTTCCCCAAGTAGAACGCTGCATTTACTTTACATTTTGCTTTGGAGTCGGAAGTTCCAAAATCACCAGGTAAGTTAATCGATTGTATGTGTTTTAACTACTAGAAAGATGTTAATGATAAGCCTTAAGATTTATTAAAAATGTATTGTTTTTTTGTAAATTAAAAACGGGTACCCTCGTGGACCAAGACTTGAGGGCATTTGTACAATCCACCTGTACAACTTTAACTGGTTCTGCAGCCTTTTTCTCCCCACAGCCTCTGCTTGTTCCCTTCTTCTCTTTCTGTCTTCCCTCCAGGAGAGCTCCTCAGGCATCTCCTGCCTGTAATTCCTGGGAAATGCCACCTGCCACCCATCCTTGGAAGCGTCGCCCATTCTCAGGATCTCATGCGTCACCATTCATCACAGTCACAGCGCTTGCAGACATCTGGATAAAAGGAAAAGCCCATTTTTTTAAAACTTACACGTTAAATTTTCCTCTAATTACCATTTTATTCTTTTAAATTTCATTATGTTTAATTACATTTAGTATGGATTAAGGCACAGCCAGCCTGGATTAAGGCATCACCAGCCTGGCATCAGACTCTCCGGACAATGCCAGCCCAGAGGGGGCTGACCTGGAGGACATTCCCCCGGAGGACATGGAGTGGGAGCCTCCAGGTCTTGACCTGAGTCCCACTCCGTGGTGTCAGCCCCGTGGCCAAAGTTTCCCCAGCCGAGGAGGCTATCGCCGCGACAACGGCAGGGTCAACAGAAATCCAGTCGTGGGCTCAGCTCCGGGAGGAAAAAACGAGGGTATGCTACCCAGACCTGCCTCCTGATCCAGGCTTGGTCCATGATGGTCTTTCAGGGTATCCCATCCAATGGTTCCCAAAAGGAACCACCTCCGGTCTCCTTATGGCTCTGATACTGGCCTGTGCTTTTGTTTTGCAAGGTCCCTGGTTTGGTCCAGTTCCTGTCCTGCCTGCCCCTCGACACCCTCCGACTCTGCCAACCCCTCGCCGTCTACCGATGCTGTTCTTCCCTCGGCTGCCGCAGACGAGTAGAGCTTCTACAGACCCAGACAGGATTCCAAAGGCCCCCCTGGCCGTGACCCTTCTGCGGCACCCCGGAGCCCATCAGAGGCCCTGAACTGTTCACTTTACCTCCCATGCTACCTAGTGTCTTGCCCCTCCTAATACCTCAGTCTTTGGTCTGTAGTCTTGCTTCCCCGTGGCTCTCCCTGGTTTCACCTCTTAGCCTGATTTCACTGTTCCAGCCCCCACTCCAGTCACTCTTGCTTCCCGCTTTAGGTTCCCCTCTCCTGGCCATATTATTGTTGCACTGGTTCCGTTGCTTGCCTGTCTTGTCTGGTTGTGTCCTGCCTTGTCTGTCCCTGTGTCGTCTTTGGTCCTTTTGATGCCCAATCCCTCCCTTTTGTCTCCTTCTACTGTGTCCTTTGTTCCCACTTACCCACTGACACCCACTGTCTGTCTTTTGGTCCATAGTCAGCATCCCTGTTGGATTACCTGGCCTGTCATGATTTGTGTCCTGGGGGTTAGTCTCCCCTGTTGTCCTTGGTTTTGCCCTGGTCTGTGTGTCCCCTCAATGATGCCCTTGTACCCGGAGGGCACAGGATTGGGAGGGGGGCGTTTACTGTCATATCTTGCCCATTTAATCAACCTTACCCTCCAGTTCTCCTCCCTGATGAGCCACGCTTGGTGTCTATTAGTCTCATCCCATGTTCCTCCCCTTCTGTCAGTCACTATCAGCTTCCTTGTGTTTTCCCATTCCTTAGTCTGGTAAAGTGCCCAGTCCTATCTTCTCCAGTTGTGTCCTTGTCTGTTTGCGTCTCTGTGCCCAAACCTGCCTGTCAATAAAACCCCACGAAGGGGATTCTGCCCTACAGCTTGCATTTGGGTCCTACTTCCCACCGGTGACGTGACAGAGGAATACATGCTTAGTGCCAGGCAGAAATCTTTGATTTTGCATCCATATGGTGACTTGGTGAAGTTAGCTGATAGTTCTCTTGATTCCAAAGACATGATTCTTGTCTGTGCATTATGCATATCCAAAGTTAAGAGCTTCAGATTAATAGGTGCGAAAAACGCATCTTGCGTTTGTCGAGTTCGAAGGGTTAACTCACTGAATATTTATGTTACGCCGAACATGACTCATTGTCGTTTTGGACAGTAAGCACTTTATGTAATTCATCCATTGCTCCTTTTCCTTATGGTATACAGCCGCTTTATACATGTGGAGACTCACACACATTTTTCACATTCCATTACTTTCACACATTTTACTGTCATTGTACATCTCTTCTGATGTCACATTTATTTATTTGTTTATTTATAACCTGGTAACTGCACACTGCACAAATACAAATAAATGATGAATTACCAAAACCTTAAATACTGTACAGAAGGATAAACTCAATTATTGCTGAAAAAATCTACACACAGATATAAAAATATAATATTCCCATCAAAATCACACATGCACAGCCAAAAATGTAGGCAGTAACTATATACTGCTTTGCCAAACAGGTACAGGTATCAGACACAGAGAACATCAACTTGTTCATTATACTCTTTGGTTATAAGATAACTGGGTACATCATCCAGCAGAAGGAAAAATAGGCCGACCATTTAAAACTGAGAATACATTCAGCAAACTGAATGTGACCTTCACTGCCAGACATGCAAAGTGTTAAAAGGTGCAGTGTTATACTGTACATAACATTTTAATTAAAGATATTCAAATTTAATATTGTGTACTTTAGTGAACTTTTGTTACCTTCCTCGCACAAATATGTGAATTCGTCCCATACTGAAAGAAATTACCCTTTATGCCCTCACCGATGTGAATTGGCACAAATTTCCACAGCTTTCTCACCATAGCCAGCCATTTTCTCCATAATCATAATCAATTCCAACTCCTATTATTTCTTTCACTGCAGACAGAATGACGTGGCCTTCCATCCACTTCAGTCTCATTCATTCTGCAATATGGGTGCTTGTGGTTATTAAGCAAGCAAGCAAATGATCCATCTTCTTCTGCAGTATCAGCACTTAAAGGAGAAAGTCAGTGTGAGAATAGGTGACTGCAGTGACTGTCCTTCCGTGCCATCAGTGTGTGCAGGGAGTAAGACCAGAGTACAGACGCACAAAGCTTATATTTCTTGCTTTTACCAAAAACAAGCTGAAAAATAAATATGTCCAGCTCTTGCCTGAGAACTGCTGCGATATTTCTATTTCAAATACAAGCTCGAATCCATCCATCCATCCTATGTAACCGGGGGTCCGGCGTCGGCTGTCAGAGGGCTGAAACGGCAGACGCTGTCGGTAATCCAGGTCGGCTGATCGTAGCTGGCAGTAAGCGCGCCAGGCATGATTCGGAGCCAAGGAGGTGAAGCAGAGATCGGTACACAGGAAGACAGGAACACAAGGAGGGGAAAAACGCTTGCACGCTGCATAAACCACGAAGATCTCACGTCTGGCCAGAAATAAGAGACTGAGAAGGGGAAGGTTGACCACAGATGGGAGGGGCGGGGTTCCAAAGCGGAACCACACCTCCTCAGGCACTTCCATCTCCTGCCAATATTCCTCTGTCCTTTATTTCCCTTCACACTGCACTCCAATCATGCTCCACAACCACAAACCTCTGAAATCTCCTACACTCTCTGCACTCGACTGACTCCTTACCAGCTTCTCTCCTGCCGCTGCCTGCACTCCTTCATGTTCTGTCGGCACCCAAACCACCTGCTTTGCTCGCCCCATCATTTCTCCCAGATTTAGCGTGGGCTGATTAAAAGCCACTGCTAAGGGGGGCTCCTCCTCTGGTGTGTTGTACCATTCCCACCAGTCCTCCGTATCTGAATGGCTACTCCCTCAGGGCCTAATATTATCCAGTCTGTTGTCATGCAAGATTCTGGAACATGCAGGTTGGACAGGTGTGTCTATGCTGATCACAGCTCCAGCACACCAGCTGAATCAGCCTGTTCCCCAGTCTCCCCAGGGTCTAGGATCATCAAATTTGTGAGTAAATGGGTACCCTCTGAGGAAACCCCCATCCATTGTATCTACTCACCTGTTCTAATTAGGAACCGGAGGCCAATTAGTGGCCTTGTTTTTTTGGCGGTGACTGACTCAATTTCTTCGTCAGCTCCCTCTCATGCTCTTCAGCAGAGTCCTCCTCCTCTCTGTACAAGTCAATAGCGTGGATCAGCTGCTTCTCAGGAATAGTAATAAGCGCCACCACTTGCCTTAGCCTGCTTCTCACTGGCTTCAGGAGCGTGTCCTGCAGTGCCCTCCGGTACAGACCTCTGAACACCGAATCCTGTAGGTCCTGCTCTGTCTCAGTGCTCCACCGCTTTTCTTGGGCTTGCAGATAGGCAGCTGGGCTCTCCCCCTCCTTTACGGGCTCCTCCTTCATTTCAGCCACACCTAGTCCCTGTCACCACTGCCAGCATTCTCTCCATTCCGTCTACCCCCAGGACACAAGCCTGAACCGCTTTTATGTCCCCCATCACCAAGAGCCGTCCCATAGTTTCCTCCTCAAATACTTTCATCCATTTTCAAGCTCCGTCTGCCAGGACTGTTCTGCCCATGGTACATACTGTGTCTGTGCTCCTTTCGCCACCAGGGGGAGCATCAGAGTGTCCCTATCGGGGGTCTCACAGCCCTCCTGCTTCCCACTGTTCTATGATCTGCATTATCCTCCTCTACTCCTTCCTCACTATCCGTTTCTATCTCCTTCTCCTGAAACTGACTCCATCCTCTACATGGAGGGTTAGGGCTGTCCATCAGATGCATCAGCCCTTCTGCAGCCCTACCACTTGCTCCGCACCCCACCTTTATATCACCCCCTTTTTTCTTAAACCCACATGCCTGGCCTTCTATTATTATATCACTCCTTCGCAGTCCTTCCTTCACGGTCTGCCGCCGCTGGTCGCTCACTTCCCTGTACCCATATAAACAACTTTCTTCATCCTTCTGTTTCTTCCCCTCTGAACTTTACCTTGCCCTCTATTACTGGAAAGAGGCCCTTAAATATCAGAGGTGGCCCTTCTACTAACAGATACAGTCCCTGATACAGAGGAAGTCGTAACTCCTCCTGCTCTGTTTCACCTTTGACTCCTGCCTGATTCTCACTCATCACTCTCTCATCACTTTCTGCTCTTTTCTCCAGGCCTCTCCCTTTGCCATAACCTCAGAACCTCCAGTTGCTCACTCCTTTTCTTGTTACACCTTTCTGTGTTCTTATTAGCCTTATGATACTTTATCAGAGTCTCCATCTCCTCACACACTGCCACATCCAGAAATATGGCAGAAATATAAAGTACAGATATTTTATGGGTTCCACTGAAATAAAGGTAGCTGATTATGAGAAAGACCTCGGTGTGTATGTTGATGCTTCCATGTCCCACTCTCGCCAGTGTGGGGAAGCAATAAAAAAGGCAAATAGAATGTTGGGTTACATCTCTAGGTGTGTGGAGTTTAAGTCAAAGGAAGTGATGCTATGATTGTATAATTCCTTGGTAAGACCCCACCTAGAATATTGTGTGCAGGTTTGGTCACCATACCTTAAGATGGACATTGCTGCCTTGGAAAAGGTGCAACGTAGGGCTACGAGAATGATTCCCAGTCTTAGCGGAATGTCTTATGAGGACAGGTTAGTTGAGCTGAATCTGTTCAGACTAAGTGGGGGCATGAGCCAGTTATATAAGATTCTAACAGGTCTGGATGGTGAGTGACATGACATACTAGAACTCGTGGCCACAAGTAGAATTTAGCGGGAGAACATTTTAAAACGAATTTGAGGAAGCACTTCTTTACACAGCGTGTAGTTAGAGTATGGAATAGTCTTCCTACTAGTGTAGCGCAAGCTAAAACCCTGGGTTTCTTTAAATCAGAGCTAGATAAGATTTTACCAACTCTGAGCTGTTAGGTAAGTTTTTCCCAAAAGTGCTTGATGGGCCGGATGGCTTCCTCTCGTTAGTAAATTTCTTATGTTCTTAAGGTTACTTTTCCTATAGAACAAGTCTATACATTGTACTTTTATTAAACAAATGAAATAGCCTTATGCTATTTATCTTATTTACACAAATGCTTGTCATTTTTGTCTCGTCTACACAGTCGCGTATTTACAATTCTCCTCTGCTCTCTGTATTGCGCATGGCGGACTTCCGCCCCGATGCAGACAGGTGAGCACACTCCCACCAGCGGACAGAGAGCGCGCGTCGGAAAATATGTCACGTCAACCATCTCAAAAGCAGACAAAAATATCTGCTGTGCCATTTATCTGTGTATGACTCCTCAGATCTCCAGTCCGGTCAAAAGTTTCACTAATTATCTACTTCTTCCCTTGCATGTTTAGTCCTATACTGAACTCCCTGTTCACTACACCTTACACATCTTAAGTTTAAGATTTGTCCAAATTTTACAGTAACCTACCCACACTTATATTACAGAGAATGTTTTTTGCATTAAAGCTCGCAAATACTAAATTTGATTCCACAGTTATGGCTTTAGATACCGAGGGATCCTGGTATATCATACTTATACAAAACTAATTATGGTAAATTACTATGTGAAATAAAGAATTATCTCAAAGATGGGAAATCCTCCCTCTATCCTTATTGGGGAGAGTGGAGAGCATTAGAATGAACATACCACCTAGGCTTCTCTTTATGTTCCAGTCCCTGCCCATAGGGGTCCCTATATCTACATTCAAAACGCTCAATAAATGGTTATCCAAATTTACCTGGCAAAACAAAAGACCCAGGATTGAACTGAAAAGACTATTAAACCCAAAAGAGAATGCGGGTCCTGACTTGCCTAATTAAAAAAAATATTACTTGGCAGCCCAACTTATATCAGTAGTGGTATGGATTACCCAGGACAGGGAGGGTCAGTGGGTGGTAATGGAACAGAGTATCTGCCCAAATTTGCCGCTGGACATAGCAATTATTTTTAATCAAGATACACGGAAAGTAAATAAAATCAATAACATTTGGATAGGAAACGCTCTGAAAAGTGAGAGAGAGGCTGGGACGCCCTTCATCAATATCAAGATCAATGAAAATTGCACAGAATGTTGATTTTTTCTACCATCTAAATTAGATACAGGGTTTAAGACATGGGGAGAAAAGAGGTTTAACCAGTTGGATCAGTTGTGTGATGGAGGAGATCTAATGTCCTTCGAACATCTTAGAAATAAATGTGGCCTCCCAGTGCCCGATTGTTTTAGATACCTACAGTCAACAAATATATTGTTTATATGAACAATTAAAGGATTGGTTAAAAAGAACATTATATCATATATTTATAAAATATTGCAAAAAGAGTCAACAGTGTTAATAAAGAGAAATGAGAACTAGAGATGAATACTATCATTAACGATGAAGATTGGACTCATTCATGTAAAGAAGGACACAGAATAACAAACAGTCCTACATGGTGGGAATTTGATTGGAAAGTTAAGATGAGATACTTTAAGACTCCCCTTCTCACCTCTACGTTTGGTAACACCTCAAATCAGGGGTTTATTGGAGGGGTTGTGACCTGGTAGGAGACCACACCCACATTTTTTGGGATTATCCAGAACTGTCAGAGTACTGGCAAAATATACAGGAAGAGATAAAAAATAAATGTTTGAACATAAAATTACCACTTGAACCAGCTCGTTTCATACTAGGAATTATGCCACAGAATATAGTGCATGAAAATAAGGTTGTATTACAGAGAGTTCTTCTTGTAATTGCCAGGAGGATGATAACGATCTCCTGGCTAAAACCCCAGACACCCACGACAGTACAATGGAAAGAAAGAGGAAAGAAAGTGTATAATATGGAATTTATAACTGAAAAATTGTTAACGAGAACAGAGTGTTTTGTGGAAGAAATTTCTCGAAGTCCGATGTTTAAGTGTTTGACAGAACTTTATTATTTGATGAGCTCACAGGGAACAGACACTCAGCAAGCATGCGTCTTGTGTTCTGCTCCCCGAGCAACAAATGCATACATCTTTTATGGCCTAAAATGCGACAGTCATCTGACAAATCAAGGACAAATCGGATTTTTGGACGTTCCAGTTACTTCTGCCTTTCAAGGTCCAGGCAGTACAAAGAAAGTTTGGCCATTTGGAGATACCAGTTTCTTCTACGTTTTCAAGGTCCACCTATCAGCTTAGAACAAGTCTATCTATTTGGGACTTTTCCTTTTGCTATATTATTCTAGGACTCGTTGTTCTCTTTTTCTACATTTTATATTATCCAATACCATGCATTCATTTTATAATATCTTCTGCAACAGCTTACTTCTCAGGTCAAGCCTTTGCTTTGACCTGGGCCTCTTGCTGATCAAGCAATATATGGCAAACATGTTAGTTCCTCTATAGAAAATAGAAATTTCTTACTTAAGCAGATTTGCATTCTTGTTTGATACATTCAATTAATGACAAGTAAATTACATTGTTTCAACCACTATGTGTAAATCAACAACACATTGTAAACTCAATTGTTAATTACTGATTAGGTAATGCATTTTGCATAATCATCTACATTCCATTATTGATTACTGATTAGCATAATCAAGAATTTTCTATCACAGTTTCTTTATTAAAAGGTTTCCAATCTGTAATTTTCTTTTTTCAACAGAAGTATGGCACTTAGGAAAGGATAGGGTTGAATTGAGACTTCCATGTACAGCACTGTGCAAAAATCTTAGGCAGGCAAAGAAAACGATGTTTAGATTGTCCTCGTGTTGGTGTAAAACTATGATATTATGCCTGTCAAAGTGTCTCAGCTTAGCCATTTCAGAACCTCTGCTAACATCATCCTAGTATTTGTAGCGACCGTCCAGTGCAGCCATGTATTTTTTGACTTGGCCACTAGCACACCTCATACAGCTAGTCAATCTGTCAAAATCATGGAACGGCTGAGGTGCCCCTGAGGAGAAGTTTGGGAACTGAAGCGGTGTTCATCTAGCCATCCGACTAGATATCAGTATCTTTTTAGAAAAGAGAAGAAATTATTAATAGTTTTTATTGTGTTCCTCTTAATTTACACGTTCTAATGTTAAATTGTGTTATTTGTTCTAAGCCAAAGTACACTTGCTACCCAGATAAACAGCTTTAAACATTTCTTTGGACTGCCTAAGACTTTTGCACAGTACTGTATATCTTAGAACATAAGAAATTTACAAATTAGAGGAGCCCATTCGGCCCATCAAGCTCGTTTGGGAAGAACTTAACTAATAGCTCAGAGTTGTTAAAATCTTATCCAGCTCTGATTTAACCATCTCTCTCAATATAATATTGGGATCATTTATTCTCTTCAGAGGCCTCCATAGAATAATGCATCCATCCTCTCAATTATGTTTAGACAGACGTATCCTAAGGCACCAGGGCAACAACAGTCAGAATAACAACAGAATCATCAATTTCACAGCTAGTTTTAAAAATTGCTTTAATGCAGAGTGATTACAGAAAAAAAGATAAGCAAATTAGGTAATATTAACAAAATTATTAAAACATGTAGAGTAATAGACATATTTGTCTTTCAGACATATTGTGCTTTTTTAAGAGCAGAAGGGATACATTAAATCAGGATTATATTTTGTTTTTAATGATATATATATATATATATATATATATATATATATATATATATATATATAATTTTTTTAAATTTACATCATTATAAATGAGAACTATAAGTGATTGCTAATTACTGTTAACTAATTTCCTGTATGATCTTTCTCCCCTTCAGTCTTAAAAATAATTATATGTCAGGGGGCCAATCAGTGGAGGCACACAGACACGGTGGCCGGTTATCCTATTTGTTCAGCGCCAACCCAACAAGTAGAAAATTCAGCACCACGGACAGTGATCTGTGCTACTATGACGTCAGGTCCTTTCATTGGCTCCATATATTTTTCTAGAAATAACTAATTGGCTCTTTTCTAGAAATGTCCAGCCTATATGAAGAGAATATTTTATTTTTATTTAGACTAAGAAACTACAGAAAATCAGCTCTGCATGTGATCTCCCCTTTACTGCTCAAGGAGGGCACACGCACATCAACAAATATCAATGCAACAATTACAGAAGAACAATTTCTCACAGCTTCAGAAGAAGTCAGATTTCTGTGTAATTCAGAGATTGTCCAAGACTTCTGCTAGAACATTTTCTGCACTTGAACCGAATTTCAAAATAAATGACACCTGGGTGACCCAGGTTCGAGTCTCTGCCTGGATCACATGTGTGTGGAGTTTGCATGTTCTCTCCATATCGTCGTGGGGTTTTCTCCGGGTACTCCGGTTTCCCCCCCACAGTCCAAAAACATGCTGAGGCTAATTGGAGTTGCTAAATTGCCCCTAGGTGTGCATGTGTGAGTGAATGGTGTGTGAGTGTGCCCTGCAATGGGCTGGCCCCCCATCCTGGGTTGTTCCCTGCCTCGTGCCCATTGCTTCTGGGATAGGCTCCGGACCCCCCACGACCCAGTATGATTAGTGGTTTGGAAAATGGATGGATGGATACACCTGGGTCTATTAAAAGAAGGTGATGCTGCCTGAACCACCAACCAAGGCTGGGAGGAAAGGGAGGAACACTAGTCAAATGAAGGAAGAAAAGGCCACCGTATCTCATGGTCACGAATACAAAAGTCAGGGAGTGTTATGAAGAAGGCACCACACTTAAGACTATTGGTTTTATGCAGTGAATTACACCAGAGAGAGTTTTTGCATTTTAGCTGTGTCATGTAACATTCCTCAGACTTCATTTTAATGTTTTCTTCAACGCAACAAAGTCCCACGGTAACAAAAGCGCTGAGGTCTGGATCGTTAATTGCAATGTGGGGAGTGCAGACCAGCTGGGGTGGGGGATCGTGCTCAGTCACGATAAAAGGCAAACGGGTAAATTGTGAATACGCACTTAATCTAACTACAGTTTAACGTTGTTCCACATACCAATATCACTACGTATCGGTATCGCAAAACAAAATTTAAAATGTTAAGATTCTGTCATTCTGAAAATCTGAGTATTTAAGACATTATGTTCCATAGCAATTTGTGGAGATAAATACCCTCGGACAGTAGCGTTCATTTCACAATTAAGTCTCTTTAAGTCATTGTTTTATGTTAAGCAGGATGAATGTGTGATTTTTAATTAATAAACCCTTAAGAGTTATATGCTTATGCTGTCGCATACTGTTCTCGGTATACAACTTAACTTATAAAAGTCTGTTAATCTTATTATAGAATAATATAGAGAATAATTATACAAGAACTATAATTATTATGATGTTATTATTTAATGTGTGTGGGCCGTGTTGCTTGATTACATTTGACTCCTCGGCACGTGGGACGCTGCCGGTTTGAAAGACGCGGCTTCACTTGTTTTCTGCACCAAGGTGGGTTGCCATTCTGCTCCCATTTTATCGGATAATTTATCTTATTATTTAGTATTTGTCAAATTTGCATGTATATTAAAATATGTTTGATGAGTAAAGTCAGTATATTGCTTTTAAATAAAGTGATTTTGTTCTGGGCTACTATGTTAATTATATTTAAATTTTATGCGCAAAGTGTAGTTGACATTTAACTTTTCCGCGTGCGCTTTCCTGCGTTTAAGTACATTATTGCGCTTGCTAGTGAGTAAATTAGTTCATTTCTTTTAAATAAAGTGAACATTGTTGTGGGGTGCTGTGTTGGTTAAATTTAAATTTCATGTGCAAGTCGGCTAGTTTCCTGTGCCGCAAAGTCTAGGTGATATTTCACTTTTCCGCGTGCGCTTTCATGTTGCATTCTACTGCGGATGCGGGTGGTTTCGCTCGGTGCTGCCTACAGCAATGATATTCCACCAGACCAGGAGAGGGCAGATGTATTGTAAGAAACACAAATAAAAGTAGTGAAGCAAGTCCTGTAAAGTTTGTTTGGTGACCAAAATCAGTATATTGCCATTTAGTAAAATTTAAAATTGTTCCAGGCTTCTGTTTTGATTATATCTAAATTTTATGTGAAAGTTAACTAGTTTCCTATGCTATAATGCAATTGTTCATTGCGGAGGTGTCAGTGCAGAACTGTATTCCATGTGCCAGGAGTGACTGACAGCTCCATTGTATTGCCTGTATGTTGTTTTTCCTCATTCAGATACAGATGAATTGCTTAAGCTGTCAGCTGGAGCAACGCTGAACAGGAGAAGCGGTTTCAGAAAATGGATGAATGTCCCCAGAGGTGTGAGTTAACAGTTTTAACCACTGCATCACTGTACCATGCCCATGTATAGGATATGTAGAAGAACCTGTTGCAGTTATCTGGTGTGTGTGTTTTTGACTATCCCTGCCGGCCCCTGGAGGTTTGGGCTTCCCCTTTGAGTCTGGTGCCTCCCAAGGTTTCTTCCTTCTAGGGAGTTTTTCCTTGCCACTGTCGCCTATGGCTTACTCACTGGGGGCTTTGGGTGGGGATGCTGTAAAGCGCTTTCACACAATGTAATGTTGTGATAACGTGCTATACTTTGCTGTGTAATTTTGTATTTACTCACGCAAATAAAAAATTGTTTGATAACAAAAAACACTTGTTTCATTCTTTTTCCCTGCGAACATATCAGTCACTTCCCTCCTGCTCCTGCATTCAAAAATGAAAGTTTGTCCTGCACTGCACTTTATTGCCGTGGGTTCCACAGGAATGCCGACCTCTACTTTGGTGTAATCCTGCTGCTGTTGTAGATGGTCTGCTCGCACGCTTTCACATTGTGCACAAGCAGATTTTTTGTATCTCTGCAGAGAAGCATTCTTTTCTTCTGCCTGGCAAATCCATCATTATAATAGCAATCCACCTAGCGCCCCTAGCTCTTAAAGAAAATGTTTGAAAAAATTAGTTTATAGCATGTTTACACCATAAAAACAGCAGTGACTGAGTACAACCCTTGTGGACCAGGCGCCTGGCTTTGACTATTTTTCTGCCATTAAACTAGCAAACGTGGGTTGGCCATGACGTAAAATAACTTGTGCCTTTAAATTTAAAAAAAAGTCCTGTGTGTTGTAAAGTGAGGTATGAAACAGATACCAGGCCGCTTCAGTGAGGGTCAGCGTAAGTTTTATTCATGTGATTTTGCGGTTTAAACTGTTTCATTGGAATCAATCCAACCAGCAGCATGAAGACTGCAAGCCAAAGAAGTGGGACGATGCCTGAGAAGAACAACTCAGTCAATCCTCACGTCTCCTCTCTCCTCAGGCGATTGATGGACTCTGAGCATGAGACATGTACAAAAGATGAGGACTCTTCTCCACTATTCAAATGGAAATTGTTCTTAATCTTTTATTTATACCTTTTGCTTATACCGTAAGATTTAGGAACACACTGAAAAAGATCAACTTTAATACATTTGAAGGTTGAAGTTATTGGAATTTGTAACGGCTGATTTGGTGGAATATGATTTTGGACAGAACTGTCAAAAAATGTGGAATGAAAATGCAGTTTAATGGTTGAATCCGTGGCTTGCCTAACTTGTTATAAATTGCACACACATCCAGCATTAAAGTGACAGGGAGGTATTAGACCAGAGTTGTTGCATTACATTAACACAGACCAGCAAAAAATATAACATTATTCTAACATTAATGTAATGTTGTTCTGAATAGATTTCTATGTCCAGTCCTGATTTCAAATTGGGCCTTTAAGCCTAGAATATGGTCAGTTTTAAAAATACTTGACTTTGTTGCAACTCTGACTAAGTTGAATTCCATCAAGTGGTTAACGGGTGTGAAGATTATCCTGAAATTTTCAAGTTAATGTCATTCCAGTTAATGTGAGTTTGTTCTGTGTGGGTCTCTGTCTCAGGCTGTTATTTTCGTCTTAGTTTCATTTAAACCACTTAACAATATGCATAGATTGCATAGCTGCAAATGTAAAATACAAAAATTAACTTGGAAAGCATTCTACAACAACATTCAGTATTGTGGAGTATTAATAGCATTTATTGCCAATTCCAGTTGCTAGGTAACTTCTATATTTTGAATAGAATACAATATAATATTTTAAACTAGATTACAGTTAATTGTTATTTTTCTGTTTAAAAAAGACAATTGCTGTAATTTACATAGGACAAAACCTGTAAAAGACATTTTGTAATTATTTTCTAAATGAAATGAAGATGCTTTGTTACTCCCCTTGGGGAAATTCTCTTTTCACCTACCCCATCTTGCTCTACTTGACACACGGGCACAGACAAAGGTAACAGCAAACCTGGCAGCAAAGGGCAGCCACCTGTAGGGACACCCATGGAGCTGGGGGTTTTACAGTGATTAACAGCAATTTTGCAATACTTTTCTGGCAGCTTTTTTTTTTGCTAGGTATTTACAGTAAATTCCACAGTCAGTTCTACACTAGAAGAGACATCATTCCTAAGCGCAGCATGGACTGCTTCTGGACACAGTATCTAATGCGACTTCCAGAGTCACTTGAGTAAGCTGGAGATAATTCATCCCCGGGAAAGAGAGCCTGCAGTAGGCAGTCTACCAAAAGAGGGCCTTTCCTGTTCCCTTGGTGAATTAGAACACCAGTGGAGAGAGCTCTCCTGTTGCAGTTTCACAGAGATGAACAACATGGAGAACTTTGGATTGAGGTTTTGCAGTAAGAGGGTGCTGAAGGAAAAAGGAGTTTCAAAGACATTGGTCTGCCTGTACTGCCGATTTTGTCTCTGCCCATTTCAGATGTCCAGATGTTTACTAATGTGACATTCCTTAAATACAACCACCGAAACAGAACCGTTGCAAATTTGTTGCCAAGTTTGGTAGATGTACAACTTGGACTGCAAAGAGATGGACTGACGCAGAGGCGGAGCTGAGGATAGGCCTGGGTGGGATTGACAGCTGGACCTACCCAGTCAGATTAATGAAATGACATTTTTTATATATAAATTACCGGCTTCTAACTCTGTTCCTATACATCACTGTTGTTACTGTGGCAAGTACGACAGAATGTGTGAGCTCCCTCTAGTGGTGCTCTAGGTAGAACACCACAGTCGTGGGTGTATTATTGTTGCAGTCACCATGTTGTAAATATATAAGCCAATTTAAGAAAATTTGGGGTAATGAGCTTCATTCAGACCCTCCCAAATTTAATACAAGTCCATCCATCAGCCACTTTACCGTATTTAAATGCTGCAGGAGGATGCTCACATGAAAAAAATAAGCCTAATTCATTTCTTTATCCAAAACTCCTCATTCATTAAAACGAAAAGAGCTTTAACTTGTGCGTGCATTGCTTCATTTTAAGCAGCATTATGGAGTGTCGTTGAACATAAATTTTTCTATGAAGGGTCTGATTTTCTGCATCTTTTACTCCTGGTTTGGGCTATAAAATTGGAAGGAGTTGCCAAACCTGACTGTGCAGGGTCTGCGCTGTTCTCATCTGTGGACAGTGTGTGGGTTTGTGGGTCAGGCATAAATTTGGGGGGGGGGCTCCCTCTAGCATTAAAATAGGGAGATATCCACTAAAATAATTCTTCATATTCAAAAAAGTACAGATAAAATGAATCAATCTCAACAGTTCATTTAAAGTGTTTTCACCCCAAGCACACCTATCCTTACTGAAAATGGTTTAGTCTAAAGTCCTGCTCTGGGGTACGTTTCCTATATCATAATGCACATTGGCAAAAGACAAATATATGTCAGGAAACTATATAGCAAGAGATCAAAGAAAATTGATACATTCTGTGGGCCATGTCTGCTGCCGCATGGCAGAGAGTGTGAGGGGGAAGTGCAGGGACGATGTCGGCATCACCAAAAGGAGGGCTACAGCTCTTTGGAGGGAGCCGGTGAGGAGAGCTGGGGGGAGCCAGTCTGCATCCTCTCACTCCTGGGGAGGACCGAGTATTGGCCATCCTAGATCTGAGAGGCACTTGAGGGAATCCCGGGGTGCATAAATCTCTGTAGTCTACCCACCTCCAAGACATCTATGCTTTCTACTCCCCAGCCACTTCCTCTTGGCCCACCAACATTTGGCCCCCTGTAATGTGATCACCAGGGTTCCTCAATATGTGGCACCTCCACACCTGGATCCTCTACATCAGCCATCCCTTGTCTGGGCCCCTCTACAGCAGGCCCCCTCTGACGTGGCCCTCAGTCCCTCAGGGCGACACTGTCCCCTGAGTCCCCAGAATCCCTTTCAGTCTGGGAGATCACCTAACCCACCCATCCTGCTGCCTAATGCCGGTGTCGTGCTGTAAACTGTCCCCCTGCCACGGAATGTAATCTCTCATTTTAAAGGCAATGTCGCTTCGCTTCTCCTGCGCGGCAGCAGCGTCCGCTCGCTGTAACATCGGTTGTCTTGTTCTCCTGCGCGACAATAATGCATTTCTTTTCGACGCTCGTTCGTGCAAATACAGTCGCCTTCAGTCTCAAGAAGCGATTCATCTACTTGAGTAATATTTTTAATACTTTGTTGAATTAATTCTGCCTCAATTTCTTTGCTATTCTGTCTTCTTTTCATAACTATAATGCGGCGATTAGCTTCATACTGGGCACCGACACACCTGGAAATGACGTAACATTGAACCAAATGCCAAAAGTAATCAGAAGTCAGCAGCCTGTCCAGAACGCACAGATAACAAGCTACACTGCAAGTCGTCCAGCCACGACGTCACCCAGCCACTCGTCTACCATCTAAAATACAGATAAATTACAAGTGCTCCGTATTTCTGCAGATGACATTATTTTGAACTGGACCATAAAGAAAATATTCTTGGCCTGGAGGGAGGAGTGCTGGGCTATTTTATAGGAGGCTACTCTTTCTTAATAACCCCATTTTTAATTCTGAACAATAAGCTTAATAGGATGGGGCGACATGCTGGTGCAGTGGTTAGCACTGTTGCGTCACACCTCTGGGACCCGGGTTCAAGTCTCCGCCTGGGTCAGATGTGTGTGGAGTTTGCATGTTCTCCCCATGTCGTCGTGCGGTTTCCTCTGGGTTTTCCGGTTCTCCCCCACAGTCTAAAAACATGCTGAGACTAATTGGAGTTGCTAAATTGCCCGTAAGTGTGCGTGTGTGAGTGAATGGTGTGTGAGTGTGCCCTGCAATGGGCTTGACCCCATTCAGGGTTGTTCCCTGCCTCGTGCCCATTGCTTCTGGGATGGGCTCCCGACCCCCGTGACCCAGAAGGATAAGAGGTTTGGAAAACGGATAAAACTGAAGAGCGATTTAAAATAGGTGATTGTCCAGTAAGAGGATTTACCTTTAGCTACAGTGTTTTTTGTTATACAGGTATATTTTGTTTTACAAAAACAACATTTACTTCTACACTATACGGTCAATTAAAGTACCTTCTGCATCCTGGAGATGGTCATTACCTTCTGGAGAGTCTATTTCCTCAGCAACTCTCTTGTTGCTACCTTCTGGAGACAGATGAATGCTGAAAAGATCTTCCATCTGGTCAGCAGTCATTGTGATTGTCTCAAAGCAGAACAGGTGGCGCAGAATGTAGACAGTGTTTATAACTCGCTTATTAATTATCAATGTGTTACTGGTTACTTTATTAGTTTATATTCAAAGAAATAATAGCAACTTGAACCATGATGGTCAAAGGATAAAATTCTGATCCTAACTAACGTACATGTAAACAGAACACAGAATACCTCTGAAATGGACCCTGACCCCTGTGGATGACCTGAAACGTGACAATGTCATGTTCCAGCAGATTCCCGTCTCTTATTGACCGGATAGGCCTCAGACAACCTGCATTGGCCATGAAGTCAAGCAGAGGTGTCTTTCACTTCTCAAGGTCCTCCAGAGTTGTACTTTCAGGTACCTGCCATCAAAATGGACTGTTATTGAGGCTACTTGAATTATAACTTTTTAGTAAGAACCCACACACCCATATCATGTTTGAAGCCTTTCAATTGCAGCATTAAAATTAGGCAGCATTCGGCAGGTAAAGGAGCAATATTTGCTGGCAGGCACATGGGACGATTAATCTGCGCAGTAGGGACAACATGAAGAGAGGAAAATTTGCTGTAAAAAAACTCAATTTGTTCGCCATAATATCTTGCTGACCTCCTTCCCAGGGCTTAAACTGCCCACAATGCTTTTCCACCCTCTATGCATATTTAGTATTTCCCTGATATATCAGACGCTGATATGGGCAGTACGGTATGCGCTCCGTCTGGTTAGATGTGGGCCTGCACTTTCTTAGGGGCCTGCCCCTCCTGACACAGACTCTTCCAGAATCTCATAATCCTCTCCATTTCCCATTCTTCACACTGTTTATTAGTGTATGGGAACGGGACAACCCTAACTGAAGGGTCAGGACTTGCACACAACACACACCCCTCCTGCCCTAATGAAGTGGCGGTATACTTAGCCCATTTATATCACCAATTTCCAAGTGTACGTTTTGCTAACCCATACAGGTCTACTTCATCCTGGGCATCCTTCTAAAATTTACTCACTCTCCTCACTCCCATATCTCCCCCCATTTCTCTCCGCTTTCGCTCACTGTAATCTGAGAGGTTATTCAGCATCAAAGGACCAGGCTGAGTCAGTGAAGTCAGTTGTCCTGTGCTCACCTGACCTGTGGTCCTGCTGTGCACCCAGACCTGAAGGGCCTGATAAATCATTAGCATCACTAACATCGTTGCTGTCAGCCGTACCAGAACCCACAGCTTCGTGTCCTGTCTGGAGTGGCTGGTCTGCTTGCGATGCTCCCTCTTGACCCTCACTCTGCTCTGATCCTGAAACTGACTCCACCCCAAGCTGTGGAGCTCCTCTGGGAGCTCCATCAGGGCCATCTGAGTCAAGGGCAACTGCATCCTCTGTGTTGTTTTCAGTGACTCTGTCTTTCGTGCGGTACTCTAGTGCAGTGGTTCAAATGGTACCACATATTACTCCCTTCTACCTGCACCGCTGTTGCTGTGGCTCGTGTCACCTTGAAGGGTCCCTCTCGTCGGGGCTAGTGCCACTTTCACCGGAACACTCGCAGGTAGACTTTATCTCCGGGAAAGATGACTGGCTCCTCCTGGTCTGTGTCTTCTTTCTGTGCTTTCTCCTTTTCCTGTTTGGAAATAGTTTTGTGTATTTTGGTTAAAGTCCTCATGTACAACTTTAATTCATCCCCCAGCTGATCTAGGCTGGGTCCCTTATACGCCCCCTCCAAGTCGATCCAGGCATAGGTCTCCCTGTCAGCATTTCATGCGGAGACAAATGCATCACCTGTGCGTTTCCATCCGATATGTCATCAAGGCTGTTGACAGGGCATCCACCCAGTTCATTTTCATGGCGGCGCAAATTTTATTCAGCTTCTGCTTAAGTGTGCCATTCACTCTCTCCACCATACCCTGCATCTGAGGGTGATACACACATGCCAACTTTTGTTTTATTCTCAGCTGTTAAACCACTAACTTTTAACTTTCCCCACAAAGGCAGCTCCATTATCAGAGCTTATTTCAGTTGGTATCCCAAACCTCGGACTCTCTGATCAGGAATTTCACCACTGTCATCGCCCCCATGTCCTTGGACGGTATTGTCTCCACCCATCTGCTGAACCTGTCCACAATCACAAGCATATATCGCTTTCCATATGCTGTTTTTCCCATGTCCACATAGTCCATCACCAAGTGTCTGAACGGTCCCTCAGGCACTGGAATGTGCCCTACTGGGGCCGTGATTGCTTTGCGTAAATTGTTCTTAATGCACACCTCATATTCTGACAACCTTGCATCCGTCATTGCTTGCAGCTATGGTGTCCAGAAACCTTGTTCTGTAATTTTCTGTAACACCACCCCCCTTGTGCAATGGTCAAGACCATGCGCATCCGTTATCAAAATGTTGGCCTGGCTGCCGCATCAGAGACTGCATTTCCTTGAATAACAAAATCACGACCTTTGCGGTGGGCCTGACACTTAACAATAGCCAAACGCTTGGGACGCATCATTGTGTGTAGCAACTCCAAAATCTGATTATAATGCTGAATGGGGGAGCCGTCACTTTTGCGAAACCCCCTTTGCTTCCAGACTGCTCCAAACTGATGGCATACATCATGTGTGTATGCAGAGTCTGTGTAGATAGTAACTGTCTTATGTTGTCCTCGCCGGCACGCTGTAGTCAAAGCCTTTATCTCTGCTAATTGACCAGAACAGGGTTGTGCTCTGAAACGAGAGTGTGAAAATCATCACCCTGTGCCTGGACTACAGCAAACCCAGCCTTCAAGGCATCCCCATCTCTCCAACATGAGCCATCCACAAACAAAACCATCTCGCTATTTTCAATGGGAGAGCTCTCCAAGTCTGCTCTCAGTTTAGTGTAAACCAAAGACTCTGCCACACACTCATGTGTGTCTGCAGGGTTTACTGTAGTGCAGCACTTTATTGTCACATCCGGGTAAGAGAGAAATGCAAAGTACGCTAGCTGCCTTGCTGGGGTCAACACAAATTTGCCTTTGTCAATAACGTCCACCACCTTATGTGAAGTATAAAGTGTTTTTGCATTCTAGCTGTGTTACAGTATGTAACACAGCCTTCAACTTTTTTCCCCACGCAATGCAGAACATGCAGGGGTGCCAAACAAAACAGTGGAGCTGCAGTGTAGCCAATTATTTCTTTCAGTAGTTTTAAAATCATTTGTGTGGCTGTGTGTTAGAGATGGAGGTGAGCAACACTGAGGCATCTCAGGGAACCATGTTGCCCATATTAAAAAACACACACGCATGCAACTCAGGCAATCCAGCATTTCTTATTTCAGTTATATATGACACTGCATGAGGAGCGGCGGGGTGGTGCAGTGGTTAGCACTGTTGCCTCACACCTCTGGGACCCGGGTTCGAGTCTCCGCCTGGGTCACATGTGTGCGGAGTTTGCATGTTCTCCCCATGTCGTCGTGGGGTTTCCTCCGGGTACTCCGGTTTCCCCCCACAGTCCAAAAACATGCTGAGGCTAATTGGAGTCGCTAAATTGCCCATAGGTGTGCATGTGTGAGTGAATGGTGTGTGATTGAGTCCTGCGATGGGCTGGCCCCCCATCCTGGGTTGTTCCCTGCCTCCGGACCCCCCGCGACCCAATAGGATAAGCGGTTTGGAAAATGGATGGATGGATGACACTGCATGTTGTTGTTTTACATGTTCACTACAAGTCAGTGTTTTTTTCATTGTATGATTAATGCCACATTCATACCAAAAAAACACACTAGACATACTGTACAAGGCAGTCAAGGGAAAAACCTTCTCAGAAAACAAAGTGAATGTATCAACCGAAGAAGGACGTTTCCTTTTCAGAATATTCATTTTTTTCCATGTGGAACCACTGTCCATGATTCAATTGAGTGCATTCAAAGAATGATACATCAAGACTAATAGTGACAAAATATTAATTTAATATGCATTGTACATGAATGTAGGACTTAGATGTTGATGAATTTCTCATCAGTGAAGGGCATATACAAGTTGAAAACCCAGAACTCTCCAATTTAGATGTAATTTGGTACACGTGCAGACCAGTGATGGATATGTAAATGATTAGAATTGCAAGGAGTTGGCATGTTTAATCACCAGACACAGGATGCCTCGTAGTCACATTAGGGTTACCGGCACTTGACGGAGTTTGATAGGGTTGCATTGCGGGTTTGCATGAAGCCAGGTGGTCATATGGTGCAATTGCATGTGGGCCATGCGGATATCACAGTGGCCTGATATTGAAACCAATGGGCACGTGAGGCATCCACACACGTCGTGAAGTTTCTGGTCATCCAAGACAGACCACGCCAAGGAAGGATCGTCGGATTGTGCTCCAAGCATCACAGATCCCCATGACACCTGCGCCTGATATATGGACACAGCTACTGGACTCTCTACAACACCCTATATCATCGTGTCGCGATGACTGGCATCAGCTGGACTACGGGTTCACCGTCCCATGCATAGGCTGCCGTTCACAATAGCACAGAAACTGTTGCGATTGGAGTGGTGTAGTCACTGGGAGGCATGGACTGATGACGACTGGCGTCCTACCATGTTCAGCGATACATCTCAGTTCTGCAGTACCACAGATGACCGTCGTGTGCGTATGGTGGCGCCGCATGGAGAAGAGCAATCCTGCCAACGCTGTGGAGTGACACACCACACTCTGACGGCACAGTGGTACACCAGTGACATCCTAGTGGTATCCGGGCCCAAGGGTGTGCTATACCCTACTGACATGGGACCAGCAGTGTGGCCATACCACCAACTCCGTGGTCCGTATGCTCTGATATTATAATCATCGTGATACAGTCACATGCCCTTTCATCACATGCAGATTTCATTTTCACAACTTAGTCTGTTGTGCTTCACTTTTTTTGCCACCGAGTTTGTGTTCTGACACTAAGTTGATGGGAAATGATTATTTGAGCGTCATCTAAAGAGCTTATATTACTTGGGTAAATTGCATAAGACTCACATGGTATTTTGAAAAGATTCCCATATGCGCTGATTAGCTGGGGTTGATCCGAGCAGCTGTGCACATTTCTCCTGTAACACAAAAGTTTGCTTTTAGGACAGAAAACAAGGTTAAGACCAAATTATGTGGTTTACATCTATCAAAATAAAACCAAGGTCACTGTTACCAAAAGAGTAACCATGTGTTGTCAAATTTCCTAACATTTTGCTTCATCTTACTTTGGATGCCCATGGTTAGGAGAGAAGCAGAAATCTGCTCAATCATTAGAAAGACTTTACTTGATACAGGGAGTGAGATCTTGTTGCAGGTGACAAGGCAGGATGGAGTGTGTTTAGAAAAATAATGAAGAGGGAATGTGAGTGTGAGCTATCGTGGCATCTGTGTATAACCCAATATGGCGGCATCCTTCTGAATGTATATAACATAGCCGGCTTAATTAGCTTAATCAAGCGTAATTGAACTAAGGAAAATTTAGCAATATACTTTCCCTGCTTGGTGTGATAAATACAGCAGCAGCTGCTGGTGGACGGGCTACAAACAGACATCAAGAAGAAATCCCACCTCACAGCCATTTACTGTACCAAACCCATTAATGTAACTTGTGAAGATGTAGGTATTGGAGTATTCACAGATTCATTTGCAGTGTCCACTTCCTGTCCAGTAAATTTGACAGGACGAAATTTGAATAACCTATAGGTCTGACTCATGTATGCGGCTGAAGGAGTAAAGGTAGAATGGGTGGAGAATCCTGGGCTGAGCTGCATGGTGGCCTGGGGGACAATCATTAAAACACAGACCCTCTGATATCCTCAAAACCCACAACCAAAAGGGTAGTCAGGAACGGTGGCCAACCACTTGGCCCGTTAAGCCACATGGTGGCCCTATGAGCAGGCAAACACACTACGGGCTAAGGGGTAGAAGACAGAGGAGAGAATAGGATGGCCAGTGACATGTGAACAGGACAAGGCAGGGATGGATTCTGACACAGGTGCCATACTACTTTGTTTAAATATGCCCAAGTGCTTAGAATGTTTTAGTGCCTTAGACAAGGTATCACTGAATGACGCAGCAGTTTGGCTCCTCCTGAAGGCCCTATAACTGTCCTGAGAAGTTGTTTGCATGCACTTGCTGCCTTGACACTTGTTGATGTACGTGTGCCCTGCTCGAGCAGTAAAGGGGAGATCACATGCAGAGATGATTTTCTGTAGCTTCTCAGTCCGAGTAAAAATAAAATATCCTTGTCATATAGGAACCAAGTCTCTGGCTGGAAATTTCTACAACAGAACCAATTAGTCATTTCTATAAATATATACAGAGCCAATGAAGGAACCAGATGTCGCAGTAACACAAGTCACTGTCCGTGGTGCTGAATTCTCTACTTGTTGGGCTGGTACTGAATGAATAGGATAACCGGCCAACGTGTTTGTGTGCTTACACTGATTATATATCAGGGGGGCAAATATTTATAACATTGAGGGGAAAAATTAAAAAATATATATAGTAAGGACAATATAATCATGATTTAATGTATCCCTTCTGCTGTTTAAAAAGCACAATGTCTGAATGACAAATATGTATTACTCTGCACATTTTAATAATTTCATTAATATTATGCAGTTTACCTATTTGCTATAATCATTCTGCTTTAAAGCAATTTTTAAAACTAGCTGTGAAATTGATGCTGTTGTTCTGTCTGTTGTTGCCCTGGTGCCTTAAGATGTTAGACGTCTGTCTAAACATGCGTGAGGGGACAGATGCACTAATCCATGGAGGCCTCTGATCAGAATAACTCATCCCAATATTATATTGAGCGAGATGGTTAATTCCGTTTTAATCTAGACTGGGTTCAGAGCCTCCGTTCTGCCGTTGATCTTTTGCATGCCCGCTATTACATGTATTAGTTTACTCTAAATTTTGATCCCATGTCAAACTAAAGCAAATTAGGTCCAATTTTGTGTTACTAACGTAGCACCCCCTTGTAAACAGCTGGCCACACCTCCCCTTAAACTACAATTAAATGTGGTATTATGGAATATTATTCAGCACTATATAACATAGAATACAAGTATTATGATATTATTAAAAAGTATGTCAAATATCCATGATGTAATCATTACAATATAAACATTATAATGTAATCAACACAACGTAATCAACTGAGTATGTATTTGCACCTTTTGTTAGTCTGAGATTCTGTTAGCTACTTTATATTAGTCCTGAATCTATGAATATTCACTTTTATTAACGTATATTTTATCACAATGCTAAAGGACAAATATATTATCAACCTTTTAGTTAGACAATGTGTAAAAGGCTGAAACTGCCTAGGTTTACTACTAAAGGAAGGGATTCGCCTGAGTTCACCCGAAGTTCACGGCTGAGCATTTTTTTAAAAACCCAAGTGGAGCTGCTCCAGCCACCATTATGTTCAGCCGAGAGACCAAACGGTAAAAGAAATGATGGACAAACTTATCACCTAGGGGTGTGGATTAAGGGAAAAAACAATTATTGTGAATGGCTGAAGGAATGATGATGCTTAAGTTACGAGATATTGTTAAATGATAAGAACTTGTATAAAAATTGGTGTAAAACAGTACTGGACACACTTTTACGTGTCCAGCCTTGGTTGTAACTTCTTTGTTGCAATAAAGACTGAATTCTGGATACTGCACAAGCGGACTTCTGATTTGGCGGGGAAGGAGAAAAAACCACGACAGTATATCCGAACAAGGGGGAATTAGGGCCCTAAAATTGAATTACACAGGTTTTATTTTATAAAACTAGAAATCTTTATTAAATACATTTAAAAGAAGGTCAGACAGGTTAGTCATTCGGCAAATCAAAGGCATTAAACAAAACAAACATACAAGGGACTTGCCAAGCTACCAGGTCCAAGCCAGTTCAACCGCTAAGATGAAACAATACCGCGCGTGAACAAATGCAGGCGCTCAGACCGCTACACGCACAAAAATAAATAAAAAACCAAACCCAATGCACTGTGACCTCAAACGATAATGATCACACTAGTGAATATTAAAAAGAAACTGGCCTCAAGCTTCACCGCACATCAAAGTCACCATTCAGGGAATTTAGCGTTGAAGACACCCTGCGGTTAAACAGGCTTAGCACAACCGCAACTAGCTAAGTGAGAGGGAGGGGAGAGAGACAAACAAAAAGGAAAACCCCCCAACCCGTCGCTCACAACAACCCTAGTGCTTATAACATACAGCCCACAGGCTGGAGGGCCAAACAAATGCAACGATACTATAAAATTTCAAACCGCAAACATCACGCAGACATATACTATAGAGAGCAGCTAGCGCACGACACAAAACACTAAAGAAACACGGGAAAAAAAGAAAAGACAATGTAAAGTCCTCACCTTCCCCCCGTTAACAATGGGCACATACCTCTAAACATAACATCACTTGCTCACTAGTTTTTGGTTGCGTCAGTACGGAATAGTTTAACCTACATAGGTAAACATACCTGTTGCGATTTCTGTAGCCAGCGTTCGGTGGACGCCGCTTCAGTAATCTACGCCCCCTCTCCGTCAGCAAACACACTACACCGCGGAACGCTGGTCAAGAATAAGGGTCAATCAAAACAGCCTTCGCTACTTTCAAACGCGAGTGTAGTACATACACACACACACACACACACACACACACACACACACACACACACACACACACACACATATATATATATATATATATATATATATATATATATATATATATATATATATATATATATATATATATATATATATATATATATATATATATATATATATATACACACACACACATCCGTGAGAGAAGAACAGGGAAACAGACAAATGCCTAACTAATTAACCAGCAGGAGAATGGAAGTGACAAAATAAACACCAAAATATCCCCCTGCTACACTCATTTTGAAGTAATTGTGCAACAATTTTTTTCCCAGTCGCCATGCTTCGTCTTGCTTGTGCAGGTTATGCTTGCATTGAACTTACTTTGTAGACAATAAGATCCTGTCGGCATGAACTCTCTACTGTGTGGTAATTTAGAGAAATTACGCACGTTCCTTATCCCATCTGAATCGGTGACACTAACGCCGTCGGAATGTGATTTAGCGCAGAGTTTAGAATATTTACGGTTTCCGGCCCATGAAGGCAGTTTGAAATAAAACAAAACAAATACGTTACATTTTCTGGATGCGCACATTCTTGCTCTTGGCAAAATGACACAGAGTATTGAGATAAAGGAGTGTTACTCGATGAGATTTCGAATCCATCGCTCGTTGAACCTGGAGAACATGGATCCAGAAGGTAATTAATGATTAAATAATAAAGTTGTAGTTACCGGTATGTGACAAACGAAATGAACGTCTGCATTGGCCTAATGTTTGTTAGTTGATAAGTAGCTGATAAGTAAAACCTTTGATTTTCGATGTAAAATCACCGACCGGTTCAATAGTTCAACTTTTATCTACAGAAACGAATGTATTTTGTACTGCAAAGGTATACACTGGAGTTTTAAAATGAGAAAATGTAACGATGCGATAGGAAATACCCTTCGGTGTACTCCCCTTCTGTCTCGATTTCTTGCTCACCGTGTTTAATAAGAAAATAAAAAGGAAGATGACTATTAGTGACAAAAGTGTAGGAATAAATGTTTCATAATGCATAATACAGACACATTTAATATTAATTCACTTGGATATTTGTGAGAGTAAGCGTATTCATGGATGTTGTCTTTTTAGCTTCATGGGTAATTCTCACAATTTCATTTATCCGACAATCTGAAGCCCGTAGACTCATTTTAAACTTATTTTGTAGTACAGTGTTTATTCCGTTATTGTCAGAGCCCATGTTCTTATATATATCTCTCTGTGTTCCATTTTGTTGCAGTTCATGAGTTTGTGGAGGATAAGTTCATCTCCATGCTGGTCGTGAACTTTGAGAGCAGCTCACTGACCATGGAGAACTTGCAGTCTCTGGCCCTCAGTGTCCCATCATTTTATTGGCGACTCACTGGGGAGCAGTTGGATCCCAGTCTATTGCGCATAACACCTGCACGGCTGCAAGTATTACATCATGGTGCAGAGACTGGTGTCCAGCATGGGAATGGAGAATCACCAGCTGAGGAGAATGCCCATTACGGACAGGGGCTGCCGTCACCCAGCTCTGCAAGGGAGGCTTCCCCTGCAGCTCCAGCATCCACGACTGAGGATGCTGATGGACTCCTCGAGGCTCTCCCCTTGCTCTGGGGTGAAGATGAGCCCTCATCTGTGGCTTCTGACACTCAGCCTGGAAATGAGGTTGAGTCAGAGCATGGTGAACCCTCCAGCTCCACCTTCTGGATCCCTGCGGGCCCTAACACCATGTGGCAGCAGGTTGAGATTGAAGGCCAGACCTTCCTGCGCAAGCTGGATGAGCTCAGCATTCCCGAGGGACTTTGGAGCATCACGGACTACGCTGATGATCACACCATGGTCATGTCCGTGCATGTCTCCGTGCGTGTGCACAGTTCTCTGCGAACATGGGTTGTGAGGCAGGAGGAGAGCCCTCCTCACATGCCCGTTGGCACCAGTCAGAGGAAGCGCAAGGCCAAGCCCGACGACACCAGCGGCTCCAGCTCACCACCGCCACGCAAGAGGCCCATGCGCTTATGATTGCATTCCACGTTTTTACGCTGTGAGTTACATTTACAATTTAATCAGTTACTTGATAAATGACAAAAAGTAGTTACTGCGGTATATATTCCATACATTTGCTGAACTGGAGTTTTGTGCGTCCTTAAGTAATAACTGTAAGCATTCTTTAAGTATGAAAGAGTTTCGGACATTGTCACCTGAAGGCCCAGTGTCCCCATAATTATAACTTTATACTATATTTCTGCATGACTGAGTATTCAATGAGTACCTGGTACTCACATCTCATATTTACCATTTATATCAGTCTCCAAAGTGCTTAGAGAGTTAAGGCTGGTCTTGGTTAGTTCTTAGTGATTGAGCTTTTATTCTTCTGTAATACTCCCCAAGTCCCTCACTCTACTCAATCTCAGTACTCTTTGGTAGTGAATGAGTCATTGTCACTAACTGCAACAGTTTATGGATAATCAATGGCAAACATAATGCAGACATATGACATACAGTGTGGTGTTTGCAGTAAGTTGGGCTTAGTGGAAAAAGCCCAATTACTAACCCTGACTTCTACTTCGCAGGCGGCACCAAGTCAAGTCCCGGCGGGCACGCTGCCAGAAGTCAAGTCCCGGCGGGCAGGCGGCCCCAGGTCGCGTCCCGGCGGGCAGGCGGCCCCAGGTCGCGTCCCGGCGGGCAGGCGGCCCCAGGTCGCGTCCCGGCGGGCAGGCGGCCCCAGGTCGCGTCCCGGCGGGCAGGCGGCCCCAGGTCGCGTCCCGGCGGGCAGGCGGCCCGAGGTCGCGTCCCGGCGGGCAGGCGGCCCCAAGTCAAGTCCCGGCGTGCAGGCGGCCCCAAGTCAAGTCCCGGCGGGCAGGCGGCCCCAAGTCAAGTCCCGGCTGGCAGGCGGCCCCAAGTCAAGTCCCGGCGGGCAGGCGGCCCCAAGTCAAGTCCCGGCGGGCACGCTGCCAGAAGTCAAGTCCCGGCGGGCAGGCGGCCCCAAGTCAAGTCCCGGCGGGCAGGCGGCCCCAAGTCAAGTCCCGGCGGGCAGGCGGCCCCAAGTCAAGTCCCGGCGGGCAGGCGGCCCCAAGTCAAGTCCCGGCGGGCAGGCGGCCCCAAGTCAAGTCCCGGCGGGCAAGCGGCTCCACCCGGCGGGCACGCTGCCAGAAGTCAAGTCCCGGCGGGCAGGCGGCCCCAAGTCAAGTCCCGGCGGGCAGGCGGCTCCACCCGGCGGGCACGCTGCCAGAAGTCAAGTCCCGGCGGGCAGGCGGCCCCAGGTCGCGTCCCGGCGGGCAGGCGGCCCCAGGTCGCGTCCCGGCGGGCAGGCGGCCCCAGGTCGCGTCCCGGCGGGCAGGCGGCCCCAGGTCGCGTCCCGGCGGGCAGGCGGCCCGAGGTCGCGTCCCGGCGGGCAGGCGGCCCCAAGTCAAGTCCCGGCGTGCAGGAGGCCCCAAGTCAAGTCCCGGCGGGCAGGCGGCCCCAAGTCAAGTCCCGGCGGGCAGGCGGCCCCAAGTCAAGTCCCGGCGGGCAGGCGGCCCCAAGTCAAGTCCCGGCGGACACGCTGCCAGAAGTCAAGTCCCGGCGGGCACGCTGCCAGAAGTCAAGTCCCGGCGGGCAGGCGGCCCCAAGTCAAGTCCCGGCGGGCACGCTGCCAGAAGTCAAGTCCCTGCGGGCAGGCGGCCCCAAGTGAAGTCCCGGCGGGCAAGCGGCTCCACCCGGCGGGCACGCTGCCAGAAGTCAAGTCCCGGCGGGCAGGCGGCCCCAAGTCAAGTCCCGGCGGGCAGGCGGCTCCACCCGGCGGGCAGGCTGCCAGAAGTCAAGTCCCGGCGGGCAAGCGGCTCCACCCAGCGGGCACACTGCCAGAAGTCAAGTCCCGGTGGGCACGCTGCCAGAAGTCAAGTCCCTGCGGGCAAGCGGCTCCACCCGGCGGGCACGCTGCCAGAAGTCAAGTCCCGGCGGTCAGGCGGCCCCAAGTCAAGTCCTGGCGGGCACGCTGCCAGAAGTCAAGTCCCTGCGGGCAAGCGGCTCCACCCGGCGGGCACGCTGCCAGAAGTCAAGTCCCGGCGGGCAGGCGGCCCCAAGTCAAGTCCTGGCGGGCAGGCGGCCCCAAGTCAAGTCCCGGCGGGCAGGCGGCCCCAAGTCAAGTCCCGGCGGGCAGGCGGCTCCACCCGGCGGGCACGCTGCCAGAAGTCAAGTCCCGGCGGGCACGCTGCCACAAGTCAAGTCCCGGCGGGCACGCTGCCACAAGTCAAGTCCCGGCGGGCAGGCGGCCCCAAGTCAAGTCCCGGCGGGCAGGCGGCCCCAAGTCAAGTCCCGGCGGGCAGGCGGCCAGAAGTCAAGTCCCGGTGGGCAGGCGGCCAGAAGTCAAGTCCCGGCGGGCACGCTGCCAGAAGTCAAGTCCCGGCGGGCACGCTGCCAGAAGTCAAGTCCCGGCGGGCAGGCGGCCCCAAGTCAAGTCCCGGCGGGCAGGCGGCCCCAAGTCAAGTCCCGGCGGGCAGGCGGCCAGAAGTCAAGTCCCGGCGGGCACGCTGCCAGAAGTCAAATCCCGGCGGGCACGCTGCCAGAAGTCAAGTCCCGGCGGGCACGCTGCCAGAAGTCAAGTCCCGGCGGGCAGGCGGCCCCAAGTCAAGTCCCGGCGGGCAGGCGGCCCCAAGTCAAGTCCCGGCGGGCAGGCGGCCCCAAGTCAAGTCCCGGCGGGCAAGCGGCTCCACCCAGCGGGCACACTGCCAGAAGTCAAGTCCCGGCGTGCAGGAGGCCCCAAGTCAAGTCCCGGTGGGCACGCTGCCAGAAGTCAAGTCCCGGCGTGCAGGCGGCCCCAAGTCAAGTCTCGGCGGGCAGGCGGCCCCAAGTCATGTCCCGGCGGGCAGGCGGCCCCAAGTCAAGTCCCGGCGGGCACGCTGCCAGAAGTCAAGTCCCGGCGGGCACGCTGCCAGAAGTCAAGTCCCGGCGTGCAGGCGGCCCCAAGTCAAGTCCCGGCGTGCAGGCGGCCCCAAGTCATGTCCCGGCGGGCAGGCGGCCCCAAGTCAAGTCCCGGGCGGGCACGCTGCCAGAAGTCAAGTCCCGGGCGGGCAGGCTGCCAGAAGTCAAGTCCCGGGCGGGCAGGCTGCCAGAAGTCAAGTCCCGGGCGGGCAGGCTGCCAGAAGTCAAGTCCCGGGCGGGCAGGCTGCCAGAAGTCAAGTCCCGGGCGGGCAGGCTGCCAGAAGTCAAGTCCCGGGCGGGCAGGCTGCCAGAAGTCAAGTCCCGGGCGGGCAGGCTGCCAGAAGTCAAGTCCCGGGCGGGCAGGCTGCCAGAAGTCAAGTCCCGGGCGGGCAGGCTGCCAGAAGTCAAGTCCCGGGTGGGCAGGCTGCCAGAAGTCAAGTCCCGGGCGGGCAGGCTGCCAGAAGTCAAGTCCCGGCGGGCAGGCTGCCAGAAGTCAAGTCCCGGGCGGGCAGGCTGCCAGAAGTCAAGTCCCGGGCGGGCAGGCTGCCAGAAGTCAAGTCCCGGGCGGGCAGGCTGCCAGAAGTCAAGTCCCGGGCGGGCAGGCTGCCAGAAGTCAAGTCCCGGGCGGGCAGGCTGCCAGAAGTCAAGTCCCGGCGGGTAGGCGGCTCCACCCGGCAGGCACGCTGCCAGAAGTCAAGTCCCGGCGTGCAGGGGGCCCCAAGTCAAGTCCCGGCGGGCAGGCGGCCCCAAGTCAAATCCCGGCGGGCACGCTGCCAGAAGTCAAGTCCCGGCGGGCAGGCGGCCCCAAGTCAAGTCCCGGCGGTCAAGCGGCTCCACCCGGCGGGCACGCTGCCAGAAGTCAAGTCCCGGCGGGCAGGAGGCCCCAAGTCAAGTCCCGGCGGGCATGCGGCCCCAAGTCAAGTCCCGGCGGGCAGACGGCCCCAAGTCAAGTCCCGGCGGGCACGCTGGCAGAAGTCAAGTCCCGGCGGGCAGGCGGCCCCAAGTCCAGTCCCGGCGGGCAGGCGGCCCCAAGTCAAGTCCCGGCGGGCAGGCGGCCCCAAGTCAAATCCCGGCGGGCACGCTGGCAGAAGTCAAGTCCCGGCGGGCACGCTGGCAGAAGTCAAGTCCCGGCGGGCACGCTGGCAGAAGTCAAGTCCCGGCGGGCACGCTGGCAGAAGTCAAGTCCCGGCGGGCACGCTGGCAGAAGTCAAGTCCCGGCGGGCACGCTGGCAGAAGTCAAGTCCCGGCGGGCACGCTGGCAGAAGTCAAGTCCCGGCGGGCACGCTGGCAGAAGTCAAGTCCCGGCGGGCACGCTGGCAGAAGTCAAGTCCCGGCGGGCACGCTGGCAGAAGTCAAGTCCCGGCGGGCACGCTGGCAGAAGTCAAGTCCCGGCGGGCACGCTGGCAGAAGTCTAGTCCCGGCGGGCACGCTGGCAGAAGTCAAGTCCCGGCGGGCAGGCGGCCCCAAGTCAAGTCCCGGCGGGCACGCTGCCAGAAGTCAAGTCCCGGCGGGCACGCTGCCAGAAGTCAAGTCCCGGCGGGCACGCTGCCAGAAGTCAAGTCCCGGCGGGCACGCTGCCAGAAGTCAAGTCCCGGCGGGCACGCTGCCAGAAGTCAAGTCCCGGCGGGCACGCGGCCCCAAGTCAAGTCCCGGCGGGCACGCGGCCCCAAGTCAAGTCCCGGCGGGCAGGCGGCCCCAAGTCAAGTCCCGGCGGGCAGGCGGCCCCAAGTCAAGTCCCGGCTGGCAGGCGGCCCCAAGTCAAGTCCCGGCTGGCAGGCGGCCCCAAGTCAAGTCCCGGCTGGCAGGCGGCCCCAAGTCAAGTCCCGGCTGGCAGGCGGCCCCAAGTCAAGTCCCGGCTGGCAGGCGGCCCCAAGTCAAGTCCCGGCGGGCACGCTGCCAGAAGCCAAGTCCCGGCGGGCACGCTGCCAGACGTCAAGTCCCGGCGGGCAGGCGGCCCCAAGTCAAGTCCCGGCGGGCACGCTGGCAGAAGTCAAGTCCCGGCGGGCACGCTGGCAGAAGTCAAGTCCCGGCGGGCACGCTGGCAGAAGTCAAGTCCCGGCGGGCACGCTGCCTGAAGTCAAGCCCCGGCGGGCACGCTGCCAGAAGTCAAGCCCCGGGCGGGCAGGCTGCCAGAAGTCAAGTCCCGGCGGGCACGCTGCCAGAAGCATTTCCAGATTTAGACGGGTTTCCTCCCCGGGTTTCATTTATATATTATTATCACTGGTGGTTTATGTTCATACTGTTGACATTAGAGCTGCAACTACCGACAATTTTTCTATGAATTAATCCATCGACTATTTAACCAATTGGTTGATTCACTTAACGCAGTAATTCACTTGTAACAGGCGGGAGCTGATATGCAGGTGAGGGGAGCCAGAGATATTAAACACGGTTTTTTAAATTCGCTTATGGGAGCACCACATGCAGCTGTTTTGGTAGATAATGGAAGCAGGAAGTACTTTTTGTAAACTAAAAATTTATTGTGGGTAAACTTGGTATAAAGATGGTGGAGTGACAGTACTTTTATGTTGATTTAATGCCTGACGAGTTTATTAGCTATAGTTTCAACTTTTAGTCCAGTTTTTTTTCATTAGTTTCCATCTTTCAGTTTTATTTAGCAGTAATATCACTGGTCCCAAACAATCCCAATGCATACACACACACATACTGGTACTGTCAATCAATGTATAATAAGTCCAGCTGTTTTAGGTGAACCCCATAATGTCCTGTAATAAAGCTTGTAATGAGATATCCCTCTTGTTTCTCCTTTGCAATGTGGTTATGTATAAAAACATTCAGGAAGGAATCTTATCTGTATTCTTCACCTGATGTGGGTGTCACTATTTCAGTGATGGGTCTTTATGGTAAATATTTAGGTGTTTGTCACAAATACAGATGGATAGATAATAATTACATTAATTATTTAGGTAATACACAGAAGAAATGTGATTGAAAGGAGATTAATGTGATGTAACATAGACCGCCAGGCGTAATGTTCTCGCTGTCTGTATGGGACCATGTTGTTCTTACAAGTGACCCCATAGAAGCACATCTCCAGGTTTTTAATGTTTACAGTCTTCATATCTAGATCAGCATCATTGCTTAATTTCAAAATTGCACGTAGGAGCTGCACAGTGGTTAGACCTGTTGCCTGACATATGTGGGAGGAAGGTTCAAGTCATGTCTGTGGATCTTGCATGTTCTCCAGGTGTCATGGGATTTCTTCCGGTTTCCCCCCACAGTCTAAAAATATTCCAAGGTTAACTGGAGTTGCCAAATTACCCATGTCTGAGTGGTGTGTATGCCCTGTAACAGGTTGGCACCCCATCCTGGGTTATTCCGTGCTTTGTGCTCATAGCTTCCATGATAGGCTCCAGACCCCTTGTTACCTTACACAGGAAGTTCACCATTCCTGTCCAAAGCTTTGAGGAAGTTACAGGATCCCCGCGGATCTTTGAAAAGTATCAAAGTCTGTTTTTCCCCCCCTTTTTTTTTTCCCACGCACGTCACTGCCTATAGCACAGGGGGCAGTGTGTACCCGATAGGCCTATATGCACGCCATAGAAAATGAAGATATAGTGCTGCATGTGCATAGCTGGTGTGTAGCAGGTTTCCCTTAAAATGGTAGAAATGGTAAATGCAAATGATAAGTACTGTGGCTTGTTGAAAAAGACGACTAATGTCTAAAAAGCACAATACAACCTTTGTAAAAAAGTTATCAAACTGGCAGCAATGGGCTCTAAAGCCATCGATGCACATATCAAGGGAGAGAAGCACAAATATTTTGTCAATAGTCGGACAACTGTCCCCATTCAGTTTTTTACCAGTATTGGCATTGCAAGCACAACCTCTACAGATAGGCCTACACCCGTTTTGGCAGTGTCTCCGGATCCCACAACAAGTAATGCCTTCAGTACATTCTCCTCAACCGACACTGAAAGCAGAAGTGCTATGGGCTTTGCCAAAACATTCACTTGTGGTAGGGATATAACCGCTTTTCTTGCATGATTCGGACTCGCTCCATATATTAAAAGGGAGCTTCGTTGTCATGTTTGACGTAAGTATGAACAGGACCATCAAAAGAAAACAACTGGATGTGCATGTCAGGTATTGGGTAAATTATGAGAATGGCTCTCGAGTGCAGTCCTGGTATCTGGGATCACAGTACATGAGCCACTCCACCGCTGAAGACTTACTGGAGAAGTTTAAGGTAAGCCATTCAATAACATTTAAACTCATTAACGAACCCACTCTGAGACGACGAGCGAAGGAGAAGAAAGAGCAGTTGGTGGTCTTAAATGCAGATACTGCATAGACAAACAGGCGCACACATACACAAGCATACGTTCCCACCCTCATGCACACATAAACAAATATTTACACATTCACCCAACATAGAGAGATGTACACATACTCTCACTCCCCATATATACTCTATGTGGACCCCTATTTTTTCCTCTGGCGAGGAGACCAGAAGACCACCCCGGACCCTGCAGCAGCCGAGAAGCCCACCAGCCCAGACCCCGACCGGACGGCCAGCTCTTCCTCTCAGCCCCCAGCTCCAAATGTCGAACAGAGAACGGGGGTGTGAAAAGACCCTATGCCCCCCCTTCGCCCACTCAGATGTGGTGTTGGTGCATGTTCTAAAGTGCTTTTAAAACGGGAAGGGCATGGCGCTAACTACCCCCTGCCAACCAACAGCTGGTGTTAGCTCAGCCCCCCCGGCCCAGCCGGAACCCCAGCCCGGAGGCAGAGCGCCCCCAGAACCCCAAGCCCGCCCCGGATTCACCAAGGAGCAGCGCTGCTGCCAGGCCGGTAACCTACGTCCGCCGGCACAGGCTCCCCCAGCAGCTCCGCCTGCAGCCACCAGAAGGACCCCACCCAAGAGCCACCAAAGCCCCACCCAGGCCAGGATCGCAGTCGCAGTGCCGAACCCCCCAGCAACCCACCCCCAGGGAACCCCCAGACGGCCCGAGACAATATGCCCCCCACGTACAACGACAATGACCAAAGCGGGACAGAACCGTGACCCCCCACCCCCACTAGGTGATGGAGCTGATCAAAGGAGCACAGAGAGATTGATCTAGTGTGGCAGCAGAAGCTGTATCAAGACTAATATGGTTCAACAAACTGTCTCTATATTGGTCGATATTAAAATTATTTTTATTTTTCCAGTTCATAAGGACAGTCTTCTAGGCAGTGCATAAGGCGGTGAAAGCCATGTGGATTGTGTTAAAATCTGTACTGACGCCATCTAGGTCACCCAACAAGCAGACTGAAGGAGAGGCTGGAATGGTACATTTCAGACATTTTAAGTCTTCACAGATCCTGCGCCAGAACATCTGAGTAGGTGGACAGAACCAAAAAGCATGGATGTAACTGTCAGGTGTATCGCCTTGACAGTGTGAGCAGATGTTAGAAGACGTAAAACCCATCCTGAACATCCGATGCCCTGTATAGTGCACTCTATGCAGGATTTTGTATTGTATTAACTGTAAACTGGAATTTCTAATCAGTTTAAAGGTTTTTAAACATATCTTAGACCAGAAATTGTGGTCCCAGCTGACTGATAGATCTGCCTCCCATTTTGCAATGATTCATCCATTTTAGAAAGTGTCCTGTATATTTTAGACAGTAATTTGGGGGGTTTTAGATTAAGGAATTCTGCCACACTTTGTGGTATTTGTAATTTGATTTGATTAGACCTTAATTTTTTTTTACTATAGATTTAACTTGTTGATATTCTAAAAATCTATTCTTGCTAATCCCATATCGTTTAACTAATATGTCAAAGGGAATAAAGTCTATTCCTTCAAATATATGTTCCAAGTATTTAATACCTTTACAACTCCAATCTGGGAAGTTTATCAATTATTGTTTAGTAGTACGTCAGGGTTGTTCCAGATGGGAGTACGCTTGCATGGGATTAATGAAGACTGAGTCATTTTTAGAAACTCCCAGCACGCTGTCAGAAAAGAGCTGATACTGATGCTTTTGAAGCATTCCTGTCGTTTTGATGTTTGAGCTAATGAATGGTAGATCCGAAATCTCTATCTTATTGCATAGTGCCTGTTCTACGTCTGGCCAAGGCTCATCTAAGAGGGTATGTTTTAACCACCCTGAGATGTTTTGGAGCCTGTTGGCTAAGAAATAGTGGTGAAAATTAGGCCGATCTATTCCTCCTTTGTCCTTAGTCCTTTGCAGTGTTTCTAAGCTAATACGTGGGGGTTTATCTTTCCAGAGGAATTTAGAGATGGCGGAGTCCAGAGATCTAAACCAGTCAGGTGATGGTTTACTCGGGATCGTTGCAAATAAATTATTAGTTCTTGGCAAAGCCATCATTTTTATTGAGGTGACCCTTCCCATAAGTTATATGGGTACGGACTTCCACCTGACCAGATCATCCGCTACTTTATTTAAAAGTGGGAAATGGTTTAGTTTAGTTAAATCTGCCAGCCTAGGTGTAACATTAATACCTAAATATTTTATATCTCCAGATGGCAGTGGAGTGGGAGAATTATTCTGGAAGGAGCAATTAATTGGAAGAACTGTAGATTTTAACCAATTTATCGAATAATCTGAGACTCTTGAGAAAGAGTTTATTAATGCAATCACCTCAGAAAGAGTGGTTTGTGAATGCTGGAGAAAAAGTAACACGTCATCCACATAAAGACTCACCTTATGTTCTACATTCCTGCGTTTAATGCCTTTAATCACTGTAGCCTGTCTAATTGCTGCTGCTAGTGGTTCAATAAAAATCGCAGACACTGAGGGGGATAGAGGACATCCCTGCCTGGTGCCCCTCTTCAGACTGACCAAACATCCTCCAGTTTCTTTCGTCCTGACACATGCCGTTGGGGAACGATGTAATATTTTTAACCAGTTTATGAAAGAGTTTCCGAAACCAAATTTGCATAAAGCTGCAAATAAAAAATTCCAGTTACTGTAACTCTATCGAATGCTTTTTCTGCATCTAGAGACAATATTGTAATTTGAAGGTTTTTATTGCATGAATAGTCTATGTCTAGATTAAGTAATCTACGTGTATTTGTTGATGAGTGCCTCCTTTTATGAAACCAGTTTGGTCAGGATGAATTATGAGAGGGGTTAACTTCTCTATTCTTTTTGAGAGAGCTTTGCAGATTATTTTAAGGTCAACGTTTATAAGGGATATTGGACGATAGCTGGTAGATACTGTAGGATCTTTGCCTGGTTTTAGCAAGAGACTAATGTTGGCAGAATTCATATTTGGTGGTAGCCGACCATTTTCCCTGGTTTCTTGCAACATTCTGCAGAATGTTGATGCCAGAATTGTCCAGAATTCTTTATAGAATTCTGCTGGAAATCCATCTGGACCTGGAGCCGTTTTATTGGGCATACCGTTCAGGGCTTCCTGGAGTTCACCTGGTGTCAGCGGAGAATCCAGTGCCATCGCTTGATTGTCTGATAATTTCAGAAGGGTTATACTATCAAGAAACTGATCAATTTCGTCTTTAGATGCGTTTATCTGTGGTGAATATAAAGATTTGTAAAAGTCCCTGAAAGTGCTGTTTTTTTCTGTCAGAGTCATATACTGTATCCCCATTTCAGTCTTTAACAGCACATATAGTTGTTTTTTCCATATTTATTTTTAACTGATTAGCTAAAAATGACCTGATTTGTTACCATGTTCATAATTTTGCCAGCGAAGTTTTTCTATTAATAATTTCATTTAAATCTAGTTTTGCTTTGCGTATTTTATTCAGCATTTCCTGTTCCTGGGATGATATGTAGGCTTCTTCTAAGGATTTGATGGTTTCTTCTAATTCCTGGATACACTTGTTTTCTCTTTTCTTTTTATGTGATGAGAATGAGATTATTTTACCTCTCATCACAGCTTTGCCTGCTTCCCAGACAACAGATGCTGATGTTCCAGGCAGGTCATTATAGTCTAAATATAAAGCCCACTCTTTTTTAAAATAGTTAATAAAATTTCCATCTTTAAGCAATGATGTATTAAATCTCCAGTTTCTGCTTGGTGGAATGGCCTTCTTATTTATTAGGGTTAAAGATACAGGAGCATGATCGCTGACAGCTATAGGGTGTATCTCTGTGTCTGAAATGTCACTCAGCAGAGAGCTACTGACTAGGAAATAATCCAGATGAGAGTAAGAGTGATGGACATGTGAGAAGAAAGTATATTCCCTACGGGTGGGGTGAAGAGAACGCCATGCATCGCAAAGTCCGTAGTCGCTCATGTGCTGTTTAACTATATTTGTGGATTCCCAATTGCGCTGAGCAGCTGTACTGAGCCTGTCCATTTCTTTATTTAGTCCAAAGTTGAGGTCGCCCCCAAGAACAAGTGCGCAATCCAGGTGTTCAGAGAGTGTGGTAAAGAAAACGTGGAAGAATGAGGGGTTATCAACATTTGGACCATATATACTAACAATACATAACTTTTTGTTAAGTATAGATAATTTAATGATTATAAATCTACCCTGTGGATCTATAATTGTGTTGAGTACTGTGAAATTGACATTTTTATGTATTAGAATGGGGAGGCATGGTGGTGCAGTGGTTAGCACTGTTGCTTCGCACCTCTGGGACCCGGGTTCGAGTCTCCGCCTGGGTCACATGTGTGTGGAGTGAGCATGTTCTCCCCATGTCGTCGTGGGGTTTCCTCCAGGTACTCCGGTTTCCCTCCACAGTCCAAAAACATGCTGAGGCTATTTGGAGTTGCTAAATTGCCCTTAGGGTGAGAGTGAATAGTGTGTGAGTGTGCCCTGCGATGGGCTGGCCCCCCATCCTGGGTTGTTCTCTGCCTCGAGCCCATTGCTTCCGGGACCGGCTACGGACCCCCCACGACCCAGTAGGATAAGCGCTTTGGAAAATGGATGGATGGATGTATTAGAATTGCTACCCGTCTTTGCCTAAAGTTATAGCAGGCTGAGAACACATTAGGAAACTCAGGTGTTTTAAGTTCATCATTTGGCAGGTCTATGAGTCTTTTGTAATAAAACAACGTCTGCCTGTAGTTTTTTTATATTTTTAACCTCTTCTCTCTGGAGCCAGCTCCATGCCCATTCCTTGAGACAATCCTTAGTGTGTCCTTAGACATGTGTGTGTAGCTAATGTAGCACATGCAAATGAATGAGGTTTGAGCGAGCTTGTACGGGCTTGTGTGTGCCCTATGTGTCTGTGTGCGCTATGAGGTCGGAGTGGTTGTGTTGACGCTGACTGCATATGTACGTGGTTCTGCTGTGCAGATGCGTGATGATTGAGGGTTTTGTGTGTGACAGAGTAGAAAAGCAGGTGATCGGTGCAGTGAAAGAAGGGGGAAGTGAGAGAGACATACAAAGGGGCAAGTTGGTGAGGGTATACGTGAGGACAAGAGAGAAGCGGAAACATTGTTAGCACTGTAGCGCTGCGGAGACTGACGGTAATGTATTTGATATGACATCATGTTCAATTAGCAGATTAACATGTATAAGCTAGAGAGATGTTAATGGAAGACGATTAGAGGAAATAAGAAAAATATATAACGGGTTCTTATCTGGACTGGTGTTAATATAACCAGGGAGTGGTACTGGGGTCGCGGTACAGCTGCCCATCCACGTACAGCTGGTCTACGGCGATGACAACTCGGGAGCCCTTCTAAATAAAGTTGCGTCGGATTGGGAGCAGAACTTTGCGTCGCTCCAGGATTTCTGGGGAACTGGTCGTTTACGCCAAAGTCCGTTCCTTTCAGCTCCCTGCCGTGGCTCTTCACCTGCTCCTGCTTAAAATATCCAAATTTAGCCACAATAGGACGCGGTCTCAGTGCACCAGGCCTCTTGGCTCCCAGCCGATGGACTCTCTCAAAGCAGATGTTTTTCACAGTGTCCTCCGAAAGCTTCAGGTGGTTCTTGATAAAGGTTTTGACGGTAATTCTGGGATGCCTGAAAACACCAGGCCTGTAGATCGATGAGTCTCTTATTTTTTTATTTTCTTCATTTAGATGGGTCACATTTTCAGTTAGACACTTAACCGAGTCCCGTAGTGAGGCGTTTTCAGCAGCGAGTGTTTCCACCTGCTGCTGGTTGAATTCCAAAGATTCCCTCAGGGATTTGAATTCCTGATGTAGAATCTCGAGCAGAGCCAACCTCGCGTCGAAACTGGACAATCGTTTGTCGATTGAATCCAAGATGTCGGCAAAGTCTTTACCAGTCGGCGATGCTGTGCCAGGGGAGTCTGCCGGGCAACTTCTTTTGGAGGACGGCGTCTCGCTTTTGGCTGGAGAAGATGCGTTTGCGTTCTTCTTCATGACTATAATGTTGAAGTACCAGTCGATATATTCCACAAGAGATTCCAAATTCCCCTCGCTGTTCATTCAGATTTTCCACCAAGTCTCCGGCATCTGACGTCACCTACAGCATTTCCGCCTCTGACGTGCCCTCCAATGTACTCATACTTGTACTTGCAAGATCTCAATTCTGCATTACAGTAGCGTACATTGTCCTGGAGGATATGGGTGTGAGGCAAGGAACAACCCAGCATGGGCCACCAACATATCGCAGGGCACAGATACCAGTCACACCTACAGGCAATTTGGTAACTCCAATTAGCCTCAGTATGTTTTTGGACTCGGGGGGGAACCCCACAACAACACAGGAAAAACATGCAAACTTCACACGCATGGTGTTATGGCCGCAACTCAAACCCAGCTCCCAGAAGTGTGAGGCAATAATGCTAACCATTGCACCACCATGCTGGAAATAAGTGGAAATCCAACAAGTGAAACTGATTTATTAGGGTTAAGCTAACAGACACCCAGAAAAATTAAAATGTAAATCACTGCAGTGCCGTGCAAACCTGTGTGAACAGCCAATCAGATCAGCCTGCTCTGTAGCATGTACCTCCCTGTTTCCGGTCCCTTTGTCAGTTTCTCACTGGCTGATTCAAAACAAGTGGAACCACTATGATGTTCAAACCCTTTGCTCTTCTCATTTTCATTAGTAAGCTCCTGATCACCGTAACCAGTCTGCATTTGAGACATTTTTCCCACACCCCACTCTCACAATAAGCTGATAATAATACTAATAATACTACTGTAATAATAGTATTACAGTTGACTTACTCTTTAAAGCCAGATGGCAGTGCTCTCATACTGATGAATGGTTGCGTAGCCAAGTGCTAGAAAGCAAACAAACTGATTCACCACTTACTCTCATGTACATCAATTAAAACTGTTTGCTCCAAGATAAAAGATAAAAATACAAAAGTAATTTTTGCTGTCTAACCTCTGTTTACTGCATGACATTTCTGATTAACTGATAAGTAGAAGATACGTTTAATCTGTTGCTTGGTGGTAAGATGTTTCCAAAAGGAGAACCACAAAGAGCACAGTCATTTTCAAGGTTATTTCTCACTGGTCAGTGTGAAAGGCTGCATCATTAATATAACGCCGGGCTCAACACAGTGACTGTGTGGAATTAAAATTGGACATCGGTAGGCCCGGGAGGTTGGCATATTGGAACTGTGTGTGTCTTTAGGCCTTAGGCAAGAAGAGATTGTTTTGAATACTGTGTTACCTCGCTTCGAGATAGCTGCCTGCAGTAAGTTCCGCAGACCCTGAGGAAAGCTCGGGCCTTGGAGAGGCAGACAGCGGAACAAAGGGGGGGGAGAAACCACCTGCAGGGAGAGATTCGAAGCTGCCCCAACTGGTGCACAGCGAGTTATAGCTTTATAGAATAGTTGTGGCAAACAATATATAGCAAGCTATGCGGTAGTGCAAATGTATAAGTAATTGTTAATCATACTAATCATATGTTAACCATGTATTGGCAGTGATTCAATGACAATACGTCAATACGTTAATCATTAATCAAAGGACAACTGAGTATTTACAGTGATTCAATGTCATGTAATCAATATCTATATTCATATCTCCAGTAGGAGCCTAGCAGTCGAGACATGTTCTGGTAGACTGAGTAGAATGGGTGGACTTTACCTTGCCACCAAGGTGAACCAATAGAATTCGAGAATTGTGTTTGTTATACGTTTAAGCTTGGTTCATTGGTGTGTTGTGACCAATCAGGATTTAGACACTTACTGTGAAGTGGGAGTTATGGTATATCAACTGGTTGCTCGGAGAGCTAAAAAAGATCTTGGTACCGAATGCCACAGTGTGATGAGAGCGCTTTGCTGAGTTGCTGAAATAAAAGAGGTTTTCCTTTACCTCATCAAACTGAGAGGTCCGACTTTTATAATAAGTATATATAAGTGTTATATTCTAAATTTTTCTACCACAACTGCGCCTGCGCTGCACTGTAGATCGCAAGCCAGGCTGCAGACCATCAGCCCTGAAAGTTAAAACAGGACTCGTATGTGTGTCGTGTGTTGTTTACAGTTTTTCTCAATTGCTTTGGCACATTTTTCGAAACAGTCTTAACATTCTCTAAACTGTGAGTGCAAATGTCACAACTGTTTGCAGGAACTTCAAAACTTTATAGCATGTCTGCAAAATGTAGTTACTCACCCAAAACATTTAATTCATGCTTCAAAACCTAGTTTTTGTGTCAATAATTTGGCCAAGGCCACCAAAATCTAAAGTATTTTTGTCATTGTGTGAGCCACACTGGTCAAAATGTTTAGTTGTTTTTTCACCACAACAGTGAACCATGAAAATTAAGGGTTTAAACAAAAATCTCATATTTGTTGAGAAAAGTCAATAGTATGTAGAAAAGAAAAGAAAAAATCTATGAACATTTGTATTTGTACAGTGTTTATTTTTGTACTTCACGTGTATATACACAATACAAGTGTATTACTGTACATGTAAAGTAACTGACAAGAGTAACAAGATTTCACTTTACATTTCATATTTGTGTATTACCACAAATACACAAAAACAACAAATAACATTCTTGGGGAAAAAAAAAAATATATATATATTCTTGGTGGACATCTTGTCGCTCACGTTGGTCAGGCCAAAGATTTTCATCAACATCACATCTGATGTTTTCCATTGCCACACACCGTGGAAAAAATCTCCTTGAATGCCGCACCCATCCCCTGCAATGGTCAGCTGTGATGTCATCACATGCAGCATTCATGGCATCCAACAAAGACATCTGATTTTGTGGTCTATGATCATACACTTTCCACCTCCATGCTGAAAAAAACTCTTCTATTGGATTTAGGAACGGAGAGTATGGTGGAAGGAATTCCACTGTTATCCTTTCATGTGCAGCAAACCAGTCACTAACACTGTTGGTTCGGTGGAAGCTGACATTATCCCAGACAACAACATAATTAGGCAAATGTGGTCTAACCAAACCTCTTTCTTGTTCTGGAATCAGGTCTCTGTAAAGTGCATTTAGGAAGGCCAGGAGAAGTTGGGTATTATAGGGCCCAATGTGTGGAATATGTGTGCACACACCGTTCTCTGAAATGGCAGCACACATTGTAATATTGGCCCCACGTTGGCCTGGTGTGTCAATTGTGGCTCGGTGTCCAATGAGATTGCGACCACGTCTCCGGCCTTTGGACAGATTAAACCCAGCCTCGTCCACAAAAACAAGAATGTGGGTCGTTTCATGTAGTTCTAACTCCATGATTCTCTATGAAGGAACACAGGAAAAAATGTAACAGTAAACGTATTTTCTTATGGGTTTCTGAAACTTACAGTAAAGTAATACAGGCATCTTAGAAATACAGGAAAACTCACTAAGTGCACACCAGTGGTTTACCTGGACATACTGGTACCCGCGATGCCTTGACTCTTTCACTGTTCCTCTCAAATGGCACCTTATAGAGCTGTTTCATAGTCATCTGATGTCTTTCTAAAACTCTGTCTATGGTGGAAATGCTGACAGAATTAATATTTGCAAAGACCTCATTGTCATTTATGATTGCACTTTGGATCTCTCTTAGCCTGATGGAATTGTTGGCTATGACCATGTTGCAAATTTCTTGTTCTTGCAGTTGGTTAAATACTGCTGCTCTGCCACCAGCGCGAGGTTGTCGTGCAGTTCTATAGAATGAACAAATAGACTTGCATTTACCTTTACAATATTGTTGTTTATACTGTTAAAATACTTTACATACTGTAAAACAAAAAAATACATATGTACCTGTTTTCCCTACGAAAGGTTTGCACAATTGATGACACTGTGGACCTGTTTACATTAGGCTGTACTCTTCGACCAGCCTCTTCCATTGTAAAACCATGATTTATGACATGATCCACAAGTGTGGCTCTGATTTCATCAGAGACTCTGACTCTTCTATTTCCACCTCTTCCTCGATTATTTCTTCCTCTACCACCACCACGTATTCTTACACGCCTTCCAATTGCTCTTCCACGAGCATGTTGCTGCAGTTCAGCGTTGTGAACGTCCTCCATTCTCAAAACATTCTACAGCAGTGATTGTGCTGTGGGCAATCTACATATATATACTCCCAAAGTTGATTGGTTAAGTGGTTAAATGGTTGAGTCATATTAGAGGTACTTTGCAATTAGATTGCGATTGCAATTACAGGGCATGTGCCAATGTAGCAGACATTACAAACAATGTCAATGTTAGATATATTTTAGAATATACATTCATGTATACTAATTATGATAATTGAATAGATCGTTTTGAATGTGATGGCTTACACAATAAAAAATGTCTGAGAAGTTCTGAAGTGTTTGACAGTGTAAGTGAGAATCGAGTCATCAGTTTTGATCAACAAGCCATTTGCAATTATTTGTTGTCCAAACTGCAGACAGTTGTATGTACTCTTTGCACACATGTGCCAAAACATTTGCAATTTGCTCAAATCAATAAGAAATTCCAATCTGATGTGAAAAAGATGCGAATTGTTCAGAGATCTGAACTTAATGTTTTGGGAAATAAAAAAATCATTTGAGAACTGAGCCAAAGCAATTGAGAAAAACTGTAATAAAAATTTACAGGACAGAACATACAGTAGTGGATTCAGTTTCCTTTGCTCTTACACTCAGATAAGGTCAGTTGTCAAGTCAAGCTTTTTACAATTGAAGCAGTTGGCCAAAATAAAGCCAATTCTTTCTAGGCAGCACTTTGAGACAGTAATCCACTCTTTTGTCACTACTAGTCTGGACCACTGTAACGCCCTCTATGTTGGGGTTAGAGGCTCCACTATTGTTCACCTCCAGAAGGTTCAAAATGCTGCCGCACATGGAAATATGAGCATGTCTCCCCCATTTTAGCCTCACTCCACTGGCTGCCCGTACATTTTAGGATTCATTTTAAAATTCTGTTATTTGCTTTTAAAGCCCTCAGTGGTCTTGCTCCACCTGACCTCTGTGAGCTGCTTCACCCTTACACCCCCACCCGCTCTCTCAGGTCAGCTGATCAGCTGTTCCTGACAGTTCCTAAGACTCAGCATGAGCTTAGAGGGGATCGAGCTTTTGCAGTCGCAGCTCCTAAAATGTGGAATGACTTGCCTTTTCACATTAGGGAGGCCTCTTCTCTGTCCGTTTTTAAATCTCTTCTTAAAACTCATCCTTTCTCTTTGGCCTTTGGCATGTTGTGAGATGTTGACTTTAATAGTAAATTTTATTTTAATCTTAGCCTTTTCTTTATTAATTAATGTAATTTTTTGTTTTTATTTTATTAATGGCCTTTTACTCTCATTTAATTTGTGTTCTGGTTTTTATTAAATTTATTTTACTTCGTTTTTAAGTATGTGAATGTTTTTATTTATTCCTCTGTGCAGCACTTTGGTCCATATGATTGTTTAAAGTGCTTTTCAAATAAAGCTGGATTGCACTGGATTAGAAGATGGCTCAACAAATCTCTTTCACAGTATGTAAAATTCGACAGAGGGGCGCAAGGTGACCTTCTGTCAGGGGCCCAGAATTTTTAGCTACACCTCTGTGTTACTGTGTTGATTTTGTTCTGTTGGGTGTTGGGTTTTTTCCCCTAAATATACGCTGAAAACCAACCAATCTCTGAACACAGAACAACACAGACAGCTGTGATGACTTTTTACTTGCTGCAAGGGAAGTCCGGTCCTGACTTCGAGGTGTCAGCCTCTCAGTCGAACTCAGCCAACTTCGAAAGAGTAACTCCCCTCGCAGTATCTTTTATTGAGGTACACAAACAGGATATCTAAATAACATTTTGCATTGTTTATCACCATGTATGGGGTGGAAATATTCAAGCGACAGTTCTTAAGAAGGGTGATTGCTAAATTAAGATCAAGCTGCTGCAGGGTGTTATGTCTAAGAAATGGCATCTAGCAAAATGACAATAGTAAAAGTACATATTTCTCGAACAGTGGGTGTCAGCAAGAGCCGGCCCACTTATTCATTACATCATAGTGGGGGATCTCATTACAGTCAAGGTCCCACCCAGAACCCAGCAGGGGCCAGCCAAGGATCAGCCAAGGACCAGCCAAGGTCCCATCATGGAAACTGGGGAAAATTCAAGCGGCTACATCTGTATATATTTATAGAGATGACTAATTGGCTCTGTTGTAGAAATTTCCAGCCAGAGACTTGGTTCCTATATGACAAGGATATTTTATTTTTACTCGGACTGAGAGGCTACAGAAAATCATCTCTACATGTGATCTCCCCTTTACTGCTCGAGCAGAGCACATGTACATCAACAAGTGTCAAGGCAGTAAGTGCATACAAACAACTTCTCAGGACAGTTATAGGGCCTTCAGGAGGAACCAAACTGCTGCCTCATTCAGAGATACCATTGTCTAAGACTTGCACTAAAACATTCTGAGCACTTGGGCATATTTAAACAAAGTAGTATGGCACCTGTGTCAGAATCCATCCCTGCCTTGTCCTGTTCACATGTCACTGGCCATCCTATTCTCTCCTCTGTCTTGTACCCCTTAGCCCATAGTGTGTTTGCCTGCTCATAGGGCCACCATGTGGCTTAACGGGTCAAGTGGTTCCTGACTCCCCTTTTAGTTGTGGGTTTTGAGGATATCACAGGGTCTGTGTTTTCATGATTGTCCCCCAGGCCACCATGCAGCTCAGCCCAGGATTCTCCACCCATTCTACCTTTACTCCTTCAGCCGCATACACGAGTCAGGCCTAGGTTATTCAAATTTCTTCCTGCCAAATTTACTGGACAGGAAGTGGACACTGCAAATGAATCTGTGAATACTCCAATACCTACATCTTTACAAGTTACATTAAGGGGTTTGGTACAGTAAATGGTTGTGAGGTGGGATTTCTTCTTGATGTCTGTTTGTAGCCCGTCCACCAGCAGCTGCTGCTGTATTTATCACACCAAGCAGGGAACGTATATTGCTAAGTTTTTCTTAGTTCAATTACACTTGACTAAGCTAATTAAGCTGGCTATGTTATTTACATTCAGAAGGATGCCGCCATATTGGGTTATACACAGATGCCACAATAGCTCACACTCACATTCCCTCTTCATTATTTTTCTAAATACACTCTATCCTGCCTTGTCACCTGCAACAAGATCTCACTCCCTGTATCAAGTAAAGTCTTTCTAATGGTTGAGCAGATTTCTGCTTCTCTCCTAACCATGGACATCCAAAGTAAGATGAAGCAAAATGTTAGGGAATTTGACAACACATGGTTACTCTTTTGGTAACAGTGACTTTGGTTTTATTTTGATAGATGTAAACCACATAATATGGTCTTAACCTTGTTTTCTGTCCTAAAAGCAAACTTTTGTGTTACAGGAGAAAAGTGCACAGCTGCTCAGATCAACCCCAGCTAATCAGCGCATATGGGAATCTTTTCAAAATACCATGTGAGTCTAAATACCATCTAAAGTAATATAAGCTCTTTAGATGACGCTCAAATAATCAATTCCCATCAACTTGGTGTCAGAACACAAACTCGGTGGCAAAACAGTGAAGCACAACAGACTAAGTTGTGAAAATGAAATCTGCATGTGATGAAAGGGCATGTGACAGTATCTCGATGATTATAATATCAGATCAAACGGAGTTGGCGGTATGGCCACACTGCTGGTCCCATGTCAGTAGGGTATAGCACACCCCTGGGCCCGGATACCACTAGGATGTCACTGGTGTACCACTGTGCTGTCAGAGTGTGGTGTGTCACTCCACAGCGTTGGCAGGATTGCTCTTCTCCCTGCGGCGCCACCATACGCACACGACGGTCATCTGTGGTACTGCAGAACTGAGATGTATCGCTGAACATGGTAGGACGCCAGTCGTCATCAGTCCATGCCTCCCAGTGACTACACCACTCCAATCGCAACAGTTTCTGTGCTATTGTGAACGGCAGCCTATGCATGGGACGGTGAACCTATAGTCCAGCTGATGCCAGTCATCGCGACACGATGATATAGGGTGTTGTAGAGAGTCCAGTAGCTGTGTCCATATATCAGGCGCAGGTGTCATGGGGATCTGTGATGCTTGGAGCACAATCCGACGATCCTTCCTTGGCGTGGTCTGTCTTGGATGACCAGAAACTTCACGACGTGTGTGGATGCCTCACGTGCCCATTGGTTTCAATATCAGGCGACTGTGATATCCGCATGGCCCACATGCAGTTGCACCATATGACCACCTGGCTTCATGCAAACCCGCAATGCAACCCTATCAAACTCCGTCAAGTGCTGTTAACACTGTCTAATGTGACTACGAGGCATCCTGTGTCTGGTAATTAAACATGCCAACTCCTTGCAATTCTAATCATTTACATATCCATCACTGGTCTGCACGTGTACCAAATTACATCTAAATTGGATAGTTCTGGGTTTTCAACTTTTTTTTCCCTGAGTGTATATGCCCTTCACTGATGAGAAATTCATCAACATCTAAGTCCTACATTCATGTACAATGCATATTAAATTAATATTTTGTCACTATTAGTCTTGATGTATCATTCTTTGAATGCACTCAATTGAATCCTGGACAGTGGTTCCACATGGTAAAAAAATGAATATTCTGAAAAGGAAACATCCTTCTTCGGTTGATACATTCATTTTGTATTCTGAGAAGGTTTTTCCCTTGATTGCCTTGTACAGTATGTCTAGTGTGTTTTTTGGTATGAATGTGGCATTAATCATACAATGAAAAAAACACTGACTTGTAGTGAACATGTAAAACAACAACATGCAGTGTCATCTATCCATTTTTCAAACCGCTTATCCTATTGGGTCACGGGGGGTCCGGAGGCAGGGAACAACCCAGGATGGGGGGCCAGCCCATCGCAGGGCTCACTCACACATGCACACCTATGGTTAATTTAGCGACTCCAATTAGTCTCAGCATGTTTTTGGACTGTGGGGGGAAACCGGAGTACCTGGAGGAAACCCCACGACGACATGGGGAGAACATGCAAACTCCGCACACATGTGATCCAGGCGGAGACACGAACCCGGGTCCCAGAGGTGTGAGGCAACAGTGCTAACCACTGCACCACCACGCCGCCCCCATGCAGTGTCATATATAACTGAAATAAGAAATGCTGGATTGCCTGAGTTGCATGCGTGTGTGTTTTTTAATATGGGCAACATGGTTCCCTGAGATGCCTCAGTGTTGCTCACCTCCATCTCTAACACACAGCCTCAGAAATGATTTTAAAACTACTGAAAGAAATAATTGGCTACACTGCAGCTCCACTGTTTTGTTCGGCACCCCTGCATGTCCTGCATTGTGTGGGGAAAAAAGTTGAAGGCTGTGTTACATACTGTAACACAGCTAGAATGCAAAAACACTTTATACTTCACATAAGATGGTGGACCTTATTGACAAAGGCAAATTTGTGTTGACCCCAGCAAGGCAGCTAGCGTACTTTGCATTTCTCACTTACCCGGATGTGACAATAAAGCGCTCCACTACAGTAAACCCTGCAGACAGCATTCCCCTGGAGGATGAGGGGCAGCCACATGAGTGTGTGGCAGAGTCTTTGGTTTACACTAAACTGAGAGCAGACTTGTGAGAGCTCTCCCACTGAAAATAGCGAGATGGTTTTGTTTGTGGATGGCTCATGTTGGAGAGATGGGGATGCCTTGAAGGCTGGGTTTGCTGTAGTCCAGGCACAGGGTGATGATTTTCACACTCTCGTTTCAGAGCACAACCCTGTTCCGCTCAATTAGAGGAGATAAAGGCTTTGACTACAGCGTGCCGGCGAGGACAACATAAGACAGTTACTATCTACACAGACTCTGCATACGCACACGATGTATGCCATCTGTTTGGAGCAGTCTGGAAGCAAAGGGGCTTTCGCAAAAGTGACGGCTCCCCCATTCAGCATTATAATCAGATTTTGGAGTTGCTACACACAATAATGCGTCCCAAGCGTTTGGCTATTGTTAAGTGTCAGGCCCACCGCAAAGGTCGTGATTTTGTTATTCAAGGAAATGCAGCCTCTGATGCGGCAGCCAGGGCAGCTGCGCAGGTGAGTACTGCTGATCTTTTACCTATGGTGAGTACAGAGCAGGTTTCTGATCTGGTGGCCCTGCAGGAGCGGGCGGGCCCCTATGAGGCCTCAGTGTGGCTAAAAAGGGGGGCCTCTAAGGATGCTAATGGTCTGTATCGCAACCATGAGGGACTTTTGGCTGCACCTCTGTCTCTGGTGAACATTTTGATAACGGATGCGCATGGTCTTGACCATTGCGCAAGGGGGGAGGAGTTAAGGAAAATAACACAACAAGCTGCAAGCAATGATGGATGCAAGGTTGTCAGAATGTGAATATGAGGTGTGCATTAAGAACAATGTACGCAAAGCAATCACGACCCCAGTAGGGCACATTCCAGTGCCTGAGGGACCGTTCAGACACTTGTGGTGGACTATGTGGACATGGGAAAAACAGCATATGGAAAGCGATATATGCTTGTGATTGTGGACAGGTTCAGCAGATGGGTGGAGACAATACCGTCCAAGGACATGGGGGCGATGACAGTGGTGAAATTCCTGATCAGAGAGTCCGAGGTTTAGGATACCAACTGAAATAAGCTCTGATAATGGAGCTGCCTTTGTTGGGAAAGTTAAAAGTTAGTGGTTTAACAGCTGAGAATAAAACAAAAGTTGGCATGTGTGTGTGGAATTAAAATTGGACATCGGTAGGCCCGGGAGGTTGGCATATTGGGACTGTGTGTGTCTTTAGGCCTTAGGCAAGAAGAGATTGTTTTGAATACTGTGTGACCTCGCTTCGAGATAGCTGCCTGCAGTAAGTTCCGCAGACCCTGAGGAAAGCTCGGGCCTTGGAGAGGCAGACAGCGGAACAAAGGGGGGGGAGAAACCACCTGCAGGGAGAGATTCGAAGCTACCCCAACTGGTGCACAGCGAGTTATAGCTTTATAGAATAGTTGTGGCAAACAATATATAGCAAGCTATGCGGTAGTGCAAATGTATAAGTAATTGTTAATCATACAAATCATATGTTAACCATGTATTGGCAGTGATTCAATGACAATACGTCAATACGTTAATCATTAATCAAAGGACAACTGAGTATTTACAGTGATTCAATGTCATGTAATCAATATCTATATTCATATCTCCAGTAGGAGCCTAGCAGTCGAGACATGTTCTGGTAGACTGAGTAGAATGGGTGGACTTTACCTTGCCACCAAGGTGAACCAATAGAATTCGAAAATTGTGTTTGTTATACGTTTAAGCTTGGTTCATTGGTGTGTTGTGACCAATCAGGATTTAGACACCCTTACTGTGAAGTGGGAGTTATGGTATATCAACTGGTTGCTCGGAGAGCTAAAAAAGATCTTGGTACCGAATGCCAGAGTGTGATGAGAGCGCTTTGCTGAGTTGCTGAAATAAAAGAGATTTTCCTTTACCTCATCAAACTGAGAGGTCCGACTTTTATTCTAAGTATTATATTCTAAATTTTTCTACCACATGTGTATCACCCTCAGTTGCAGGGTATGGTGGAGAGAGTGAATGGCACACTTAAGCAGAAGCTGAATAAGATTTGCGCCACCATGAAAATGAACTGGGTGGATGCCCTGTCAACAGCCTTGATGGCATATCGGATGGAAACGCACAGGTGATGCATTTGTCTCCGCATGAAATGCTGACTGGGAGACCTATGCCTGGATCGACTTGAGGGGGCGTATAAGGGACCCAGCCTAGATCAGCTGGGGGATGAATTAAAGTTGTACATGAGGACTTTAACCAAAATACACAAAACTATTTCCAAACAGGAAAAGGAGAAAGCACAGAAAGAAGACACAGACCAGGAGGAGCCAGTCATCTTTCACGGAGATAAAGTCTACCTGCGAGTGTTCTGGTGAAAGTGGCACGAGCCCCGACGAAAGGGACCCTTCAAGGTGACACGAGCCACAGCAACAGCGGTGCAGGTAGAAGGGAGTAATACGTGGTACCATTTGAACCACTGCACTAGAGTACCGCACGAAAGACAGAGTCACTGAAAACTACACAGAGGATGCAGTTGCCCTTGACTCAGATGGCCCTGATGGAGCTCCCAGAGGAGCTCCACAGCTTGGGGTGGAGTCAGTTTCAGGATCAGAGCAGAGTGAGGGCCAAGAGGGAGCATCGCAAGCAGACCAGCCACTCCAGACAGGACACGAAGCTGTGGGTTCTGGTACGGCTGACAGCAACGATGTTAGTGATGCTAATGATTTATCAGGCCCTTCAGGTCTGGGTGCACAGCAGGACCACAGGTCAGGTGAGCACAGGACAACTGACTTCACTGACTCAGCCTGGTCCTTTGATGCTGAATAACCTCTCAGATTACAGTGAGCGAAAGCGGAGAGAAATGGGGGGAGATATGGGAGTGAGGAGAGTGAGCAAATTTTAGAAGGATGCCCAGGATGAAGTAGACCTGTATGGGTTAGCAAAACGTACACTTGGAAATTGGTGGTATAAATGGGCTAAGTATACCGCCACTTCATTAGGGCAGGAGGGGTGTGTGTTGTGTGCAAGTCCTGACCCTTCAGTTAGGGTTGTCCCGTTCCCATACACTAATAAACAGTGTGAAGAATGGGAAATGGAGAGGAGTATGAGATTCTGGAAGAGTCTGTGTCAGGAGGGGCAGGCCCCTAAGAAAGTGCAGGCCCACATCTAACCAGACGGAGCGCATACCGTACTGCCCATATCAGCGTCTGATATATCAGGGAAATACTAAATATGCATAGAGGGTGGAAAAGCATTGTGGGCAGTTTAAGCCCTGGGAAGGAGGTCAGCAAGATATTATGGCGAACAAATTGAGTTTTTTTACAGCAAATTTTCCTCTCTTCATGTTGTCCCTACTGCGCAGATTAATCGTCCCATGTGCCTGCCAGCAAATATTGCTCCTTTACCTGCCGAATGCTGCCTAATTTTAATGCTGCAATTGAAAGGCTTCAAACATGATATGGGTGTGTGGGTTCTTACTAAAAAGTTATAATTCAAGTAGCCTCAATAACAGTCCATTTTGATGGCAGGTACCTGAAAGTACAACTCTGGAGGACCTTGAGAAGTGAAAGACACCTCTGCTTGACTTCATGGCCAATGCAGGTTGTCTGAGGCCTATCCGGTCAATAAGAGACGGGAATCTGCTGGAACATGACATTGTCACGTTTCAGGTCATCCACAGGGGTCAGGGTCCATTTCAGAGGTATTCTGTGTTCTGTTTACATGTACGTTAGTTAGGATCAGAATTTTATCCTTTGACCAACATGGATCAAGTTGCTATTATTTCTTTGAATATAAACTAATAAAGTAACCAGTAACACATTGATAATTAATAAGTGAGTTATAAACACTGTCTACATTCTGCGCCACCTGTTCTGCTTTGAGCCAATCACAATTACTGCTGACCAGATGGAAGATCTTTTCAGCATTCATCTGTCTCCAGAAGGTAGCAACAAGAGAGTTGCTGAGGAAATAGACTCTCCAGAAGGTAATGACCATCTCCAGGATGCAGAAGGTACTTTAATTGACCGTATAGTGTAGAAGTAAATGTTGTTTTTGTAAAACAAAATATACCTGTATAACAAAAAACACTGTAGCTAAAGTTAAATCCTCTTACTGGACAATCACCTATTTTAAATCGCTCTTCAGTTTTATCCGTTTTCCAAACCTCTTATCCTTCTGGGTCACGGGGGTCGGGAGCCCATCCCAGAAGCAATGGGCACGAGGCAGGGAACAACCCTGAATGGGGTCAAGCCCATTGCAGGGCACACTCACACACCATTCACTCACACATGCACACTTACGGGCAATTTAGCAACTCCAATTAGTCTCAGCATGTTTTTAGACTGTGGGGGAGAACCGGAAAACCCAGAGGAAACCGCACGACGACATGGGGAGAACATGCAAACTCCACACACATCTGACCCAGGCGGAGACTTGAACCCGGGTCGCAGAGGTGTGAGGCAACAGTGCTAACCACTGCACCAGCATGTCGCCCCATCCTATTAAGCTTATTGTTCAGAATTAAAAATGGGGTTATTAAGAAAGAGTAGCCTCCTATAAAATAGCCCAGCACTCCTCCCTCCAGGCCAAGAATATTTTCTTTATGGTCCAGTTCAAAATAATGTCATCTGCAGAAATACGGAGCACATGTAATTTATCTGTATTTTAGATGGTAGACGAGTGGCTGGGTGACGTCGTGGCTGGATGACTTGCAGTGTAGCTTGTTATCTGTGCGTTCTGGGCAGGCTGCTGACTTCTGATTACTTTTGGCATTTGGTTCAATGTTACGTCATTTCCAGGTGTGTCGGTGCCCAGTATGAAGCTAATCGCCGCATTATAGTTATGAAAAGAAGACAGAATAGCAAAGAAATTGAGGCAGAATTAATTCAACAAAGTATTAAAAATATTACTCAAGTAGATGAATCGCTTCTTGAGACTGAAGGCGACTGTATTTGCATGAACGAGCGTCGAAAAGAAATGCATTATTGTCGCGTTTAAATGAAATAGTAGTAAGTGTCACATTTGCGACGTATTACAGGAGGATGTTAATCTTAACTTTGACTGTAAAATATCATAATAAACAAGAAATGTGAGTTTTTAGTCTGCTTAAACAAGACTACCGATGTTACAGCGAGCGGACGCTGCTGCCGCGCAGGAGAAGCGAAGCGACATTGCCTTTAAAATGAGAGATTACATTCCGTGGCAGGAGGACAGTTTACAGCACGACACCGGCATTAGGCAGCAGGATGGGTGGGTTAGGTGATCTCCCAGACTGAAAGGGATTCTGGGGACTCAGGGGACAGTGTCGCCCTGAGGGACTGAGGGCCACGTCAGAGGGGGCCTGCTGTAGAGGGGCCCAGACAAGGGATGGCTGATGTAGAGGAGCCAGGTGTGGAGGTGCCACATATTGAGGAACCCTGGTGATCACACTACAGGGGGCCAAATGTTGGTGGGCCAAGAGGAAGTGGCTGGGGAGTAGAAAGCATAGATGTCTTGGAGGTGGGTAGACTACAGAGATTTATGCACCCCGGGATTCCCTCAAGTGCCTCTCAGATCTAGGATGGCCAATACTCGGTCCTCCCCAGGAGTGAGAGGATGCAGACTGGCTCCCCCCAGCTCTCCTCACCGGCTCCCTCCAAAGAGCTGTAGCCCTCCTTTTGGTGATGCTGACATCGTCCCTGCACTTCCCCCTCACACCCTCTGCCATGCGGCAGCAGACATGGCCCACAGAATGTATCAATTTTCTTTGATCTCTTGCTATATAGTTTCCTGACATATATTTGTCTTTTGCCAATGTGCATTATGATATAGGAAACGTACCCCAGAGCAGGACTTTAGACTAAACCATTTTCAGTAAGGATAGGTGTGCTTGGGGTGAAAACACTTTAAATGAACTGTTGAGATTGATTCATTTTATCTGTACTTTTTTGAATATGAAGAATTATTTTAGTGGATATCTCCCTATTTTAATGCTAGAGGGAGCCCCCCCCCCAAATTTATGCCTGACCCACAAACCCACACACTGTCCACAGATGAGAACAGCGCAGACCCTGCACAGTCAGGTTTGGCAACTCCTTCCAATTTTATAGCCCAAACCAGGAGTAAAAGATGCAGAAAATCAGACCCTTCATAGAAAAATTTATGTTCAACGACACTCCATAATGCTGCTTAAAATGAAGCAATGCATGCACAAGTTAAAGCTCTTTTCGTTTTAATGAATGAGGAAAGAAATAGTTTTGGATAAAGAAATGAATTAGTCTTATTTTTTTCATGTGAGCATCCTCCTGCAGCATTGAAATCCGGTAAAGTGGCTGATGGATGGACTTGTATTAAATTTGGGAGGGTCTGAATGAAGCTCATTACCCCAAATTTTCTTAAATTGGCTTATATATTTACAACATGGTGACTGCAACAATAATACACTCACGACTGTGGTGTTCTACCTAGAGCACCACTAGAGGGAGCTCACACATTCTGTCGTACTTGCCACAGTAACAACAGTGATGTATAGGAACAGAGTTAGAAGCCGGTAATTTATATATAAAAAATGTCATTTCATTAATCTGACTGGGTAGGTCCAGCTGTCAATCCCACCCAGGCCTATCCACAGCTCCGCCTCTGCGTCAGTCCATCTCTTTGCAGTCCAAGTTGTACATCTACCAAACTTGGCAACAAATTGAGAACCGTTCTGTTTCGGTGGTTGTATTTAAGGAATGTCACATTAGTAAACATCTGGACATCTGAAATGGGCAGAGACAAAATCGGCAGTACAGGCAGTCCAATGTCTTTGAAACTCCTTTTTCCTTCAGCACCCTCTTACTGCAAAACCTCAATCCAAAGTTCTCCATGTTGTTCATCTCTGTGAAACTGCAACAGGAGAGCTCTCTCCACTGGTGTTCTAATTCACCAAGGGAACAGGAAAGGCCCTCTTTTGGTAGACTGCCTACTGCAGGCTCTCTTTCCCGGGGATGAATCATCTCCAGCTTACTCAAGTGACTCTGGAAGTCGCATTAGATACTGTGTCCGGAAGCAGTCCATGCTGCGCTTAGGAATGATGTCTCTTCTAGTGTAGAACTGACTGTGGAATTTACTGTAAATTCCTAGCAAAAAAAAAAGCTGCCAGAAAAGTATTGCAAAATTGCTGTTAATCACTGTAAAACCCCCAGCTCCATGGGTGTCCCTACAGGTGGCTGCCCTTTGCTGCCAGGTTTGCTGTTACCTTTGTCTGTGCCCGTGTGTCAAGTAGAGCAAGATGGGGTAGGTGAAAAGAGAATTTCCCCAAGGGGAGTAACAAAGCATCTTCATTTCATTTAGAAAATAATTACAAAATGTCTTTTACAGGTTTTGTCCTATGTAAATTACAGCAATTGTCTTTTTTAAACAGAAAAATAACAATTAACTGTAATCTAGTTTAAAATATTATATTGTATTCTATTCAAAATATAGAAGTTACCTAGCAACTGGAATTGGCAATAAATGCTATTAATACTCCACAATACTGAATGTTGTTGTAGAATGCTTTCCAAGTTAATTTTTGTATTTTACATTTGCAGCTATGCAATCTATGCATATTGTTAAGTGGTTTAAATGAGACTAAGACGAAAATGACAGCCTGAGACAGAGACCCACACAGAACAAACTCACATTAACTGGAATGACATTAACTTGAAAATTTCAGGATAATCTTCACACCCGTTAACCACTTGATGGAATTCAACTTAGTCAGAGTTGCAACAAAGTCAAGTATTTTTAAAACTGACCATATTCTAGGCTTAAAGGCCCAATTTGAAATCAGGACTGGACATAGAAATCTATTCAGAACAACATTACATTAATGTTAGAATAATGTTATATTTTTTGCTGGTCTGTGTTAATGTAATGCAACAACTCTGGTCTAATACCTCCCTGTCACTTTAATGCTGGATGTGTGTGCAATTTATAACAAGTTAGGCAAGCCACGGATTCAACCATTAAACTGCATTTTCATTCCACATTTTTTGACAGTTCTGTCCAAAATCATATTCCACCAAATCAGCCGTTACAAATTCCAATAACTTCAACCTTCAAATGTATTAAAGTTGATCTTTTTCAGTGTGTTCCTAAATCTTACGGTATAAGCAAAAGGTATAAATAAAAGATTAAGAACAATTTCCATTTGAATAGTGGAGAAGAGTCCTCATCTTTTGTACATGTCTCATGCTCAGAGTCCATCAATCGCCTGAGGAGAGAGGAGACGTGAGGATTGACTGAGTTGTTCTTCTCAGGCATCGTCCCACTTCTTTGGCTTGCAGTCTTCATGCTGCTGGTTGGATTGATTCCAATGAAACAGTTTAAACCGCAAAATCACATTAATAAAACTTACGCTGACCCTCACTGAAGCGGCCTGGTATCTGTTTCATACCTCACTTTACAACACACAGGACTTTTTTTTTTAATTTAAAGGCACAAGTTATTTTACGTCATGGCCAACCCACGTTTGCTAGTTTAATGGCAGAAAAATAGTCAAAGCCAGGCGCCTGGTCCACAAGGGTGTACTCAGTCACTGCTGTTTTTATGGTGTAAACATGCTATAAACTAATTTTTTCAAACATTTTCTTTAAGAGCTAGGGGCGCTAGGTGGATTGCTATTATAATGATGGATTTGCCAGGCAGAAGAAAAGAATGCTTCTCTGCAGAGATACAAAAAATCTGCTTGTGCACAATGTGAAAGCGTGCGAGCAGACCATCTACAACAGCAGCAGGATTACACCAAAGTAGAGGTCTGCATTCCTGTGGAACCCACGGCAATAAAGTGCAGTGCAGGACAAACTTTCATTTTTGAATGCAGGAGCAGGAGGGAAGTGACTGATATGTTCGCAGGGAAAAAGAATGAAACAAGTGTTTTTTGTTATCAAACAATTTTTTATTTGCGTGAGTAAATACAAAATTACACAACAAAGTATAGCACGTTATCACAACATTACATTGTCTGAAAGCACTTTACAGCATCCCCACCCAAAGCCCCCAGTGAGTAAGCCATAGGCGACAGTGGCAAGGAAAAACTCCCTAGAAGGAAGAAACCTTGGGAGGCACCAGACTCAAAGGGGAAGCCCAAACCTCCAGGGGCCGGCAGGGAGAGTCAAAAACACACACACCAGATAACTGCAACAGGTTCTTCTACATATCCTATACAGGGGCATGGTACAGTGATGCAGTGGTTAAAACTGTTAACTCACACCTCTGGGGACATTCATCCATTTTCTGAAACCGCTTCTCCTGTTCAGCGTTGCTCCAGCTGACAGCTTAAGCAATTCATCTGTATCTGAATGAGGAAAAACAACATACAGGCAATACAATGGAGCTGTCAGTCACTCCTGGCACATGGAATACAGTTCTGCACTGACACCTCCGCAATGAACAATTGCATTATAGCATAGGAAACTAGTTAACTTTCACATAAAATTTAGATATAATCAAAACAGAAGCCTGGAACAATTTTAAATTTTACTAAATGGCAATATACTGATTTTAGTCACCAAACAAACTTTACAGGACTTGCTTCACTACTTTTATTCGTGTTTCTTACAATACATCTGCCCTCTCCTGGTCTGGTGGAATATCATTGCTGTAGGCAGCACCGAGCGAAACCACCCGCATCCGCAGTAGAATGCAACATGAAAGCGCACGCGGAAAAGTGAAATATCACCTAGACTTTGCGGCACAGGAAACTAGCCGACTTGCACATGAAATTTAAATTTAACCAACACAGCACCCCACAACAATGTTCACTTTATTTAAAAGAAATGAACTAATTTACTCACTAGCAAGCGCAATAATGTACTTAAACGCGGAAAAGTTAAATGTCAACTACACTTTGCGCATAAAATTTAAATATAATTAACATAGTAGCCCGGAACAAAATCACTTTATTTAAAAGCAATATACTGACTTTACTCCATCCATCCATCCATTTTCCAAACCGCTTATCCTACTGGGTCGCGGGGGGTCCGGAGCCTATCCCGGAAGCAATGGGCACGAGGCAGGGAACAACCCAGGATGGGGGGCCAGCCCATCGCAGGGCACACTCACACACCATTCACTCACACATGCACACCTACGGGCAATTTAGCGACTCCAGTTAGCCTCAGCATGTTTTTGGACCGTGGGGGGAAACCGGAGTACCCGGAGGAAACCCCACGACGACATGGGGAGAACATGCAAACTCCGCACACATGTGACCCAGGCGGAGACTCGAACCCAGGTCCCAGAGGTGTGAGGCAACAGTGCTAACCACTGCACCACCATGCCGCCCCACTGACTTTACTCATCAAACATATTTTAATATACATGCAAATTTGACAAATACTAAATAATAAGATAAATTATCCGATAAAATGGGAGCAGAATGGCAACCCACCTTGGTGCAGAAAACAAGTGAAGCCGCGTCTTTCAAACCGGCAGCGTCCCACGTGCCGAGGAGTCAAATGTAATCAAGCAACACGGCCCACACAATTAAATAATAACATCATAATAATTATAGCTCTTTTATAATTATTCTATACATTATTCTATAATTAGATGAACAGACTTTTATAAGTTAAGTTGTACACCGAGAACAGTATACAACAGCATAAGCATATAACCCTTAAAGGTTTATTAATTAAAAATCACACATTCATCCTGCTTAACATAAAACAATGACTTAAAGAGACTTAATTGTGAAATGAACGCTACTGTCCGAGGGTATTTATCTCCACAAATTGCTATGGAACATAATGTCTTAAATACTCAGATTTTCAGAATGACAGAATCTTAACATTTTAAATTTTGTTTTGCGATACCGATACGTAGTGATATTGGTATGTGGAACAACGTTAAACTGTAGTTAGATTAAGTGCGTATTCACAATTTACCCGTTTGCCTTTTATCGTGACTGAGCACGATCCCCCACCCCAGCTGGTCTGCACTCCCCACATTGCAATTAACGATCCAGACCTCAGCGCTTTTGTTACCGTGGGACTTTGTTGCGTTGAAGAAAACATTAAAATGAAGTCTGAGGAATGTTACATGACACAGCTAAAATGCAAAAACTCTCTCTGGTGTAATTCACTGCATAAAACCAATAGTCTTAAGTGTGGTGCCTTCTTCATAACACTCCCTGACTTTTGTATTCGTGACCATGAGATACGGTGGCCTTTTCTTCCTTCATTTGACTAGTGTTCCTCCCTTTCCTCCCAGCCTTGGTTGGTGGTTCAGGCAGCATCACCTTCTTTTAATAGACCCAGGTGTATCCATCCATCCATTTTCCAAACCACTAATCATACTGGGTCGTGGGGGGTCCGGAGCCTATCCCAGAAGCAATGGGCACGAGGCAGGGAACAACCCAGGATGGGGGGCCGGCCCATTGCAGGGCACACTCACACACCATTCACTCACACATGCACACCTAGGGGCAATTTAGCAACTCCAATTAGCCTCAGCATGTTTTTGGACTGTGGGGGGGAAACCGGAGTACCCGGAGAAAACCCCACGACGATATGGAGAGAACATGCAAACTCTGCACACATGTGACCCAGGCGGAGACTCGAACCCGGGTCCCAGAGGTGTGAGGCGACAGTGCTAACCACTGCACCAGCATGCCGCCCCATTTATAATGATGTAAATTTAAAAAAATAATATATATATATATATATATATATATATATATATATATATATATATATATATATATATATATATATATATATATATATATATATATATATATATATATATATATATATATATATATCATTAAAAACAAAATATAATCCTGATTTAATGTATCCCTTCTGCTCTTAAAAAAAAGCACAATATGTCTGAAAGACAAATATGTCTATTACTCTACATGTTTTAATAATTTTGTTAATATTACCTAATTTGCTTATCTTTTTTTCTGTAATCACTCTGCATTAAAGCAATTTTTAAAACTAGCTGTGATACTGATGATTCTCTTGTTATTCTGACTGTTGTTGCCCTGGTGCCTTAGGATACGTCTGTCTAAACATAATTGAGAGGATGGATGCATTATTCTATGGAGGCCTCTGAAGAGAATAAATGATCCCAATATTATATTGAGAGAGATGGTTAAATCAGAGCTGGATAAGATTTTAACAACTCTGAGCTATTAGTTAAGTTCTTCCCAAACGAGCTTGATGGGCCGAATGGGCTCCTCTAATTTGTAAATTTCTTATGTTCTAAGATATACAGTACTGTGCAAAAGTCTTAGGCAGTCCAAAGAAATGTTTAAAGCTGTTTATCTGGGTAGCAAGTGTACTTTGGCTTAGAACAAATAACACAATTTAACATTAGAACGTGTAAATTAAGAGGAACACAATAAAAACTATTAATAATTTCTTCTCTTTTCTAAAAAGATACTGATATCTAGTCGGATGGCTAGATGAACACCGCTTCAGTTCCCAAACTTCTCCTCAGGGGCACCTCAGCCGTTCCATGATTTTGACAGATTGACTAGCTGTATGAGGTGTGCTAGTGGCCAAGTCAAAAAATACATGGCTGCACTGGACGGTCGCTACAAATACTAGGATGATGTTAGCAGAGGTTCTGAAATGGCTAAGCTGAGACACTTTGACAGGCATAATATCATAGTTTTACACCAACACGAGGACAATCTAAACATCGTTTTCTTTGCCTGCCTAAGATTTTTGCACAGTGCTGTACATGGAAGTCTCAATTCAACCCTATCCTTTCCTAAGTGCCATACTTCTGTTGAAAAAAGAAAATTACAGATTGGAAACCTTTTAATAAAGAAACTGTGATAGAAAATTCTTGATTATGCTAATCAGTAATCAATAATGGAATGTAGATGATTATGCAAAATGCATTACCTAATCAGTAATTAACAATTGAGTTTACAATGTGTTGTTGATTTACACATAGTGGTTGAAACAATGTAATTTACTTGTCATTAATTGAATGTATCAAACAAGAATGCAAATCTGCTTAAGTAAGAAATTTCTATTTTCTATAGAGGAACTAACATGTTTGCCATATATTGCTTGATCAGCAAGAGGCCCAGGTCAAAGCAAAGGCTTGACCTGAGAAGTAAGCTGTTGCAGAAGATATTATAAAATGAATGCATGGTATTGGATAATATAAAATGTAGAAAAAGAGAACAACGAGTCCTAGAATAATATAGCAAAAGGAAAAGTCCCAAATAGATAGACTTGTTCTAAGCTGATAGGTGGACCTTGAAAACGTAGAAGAAACTGGTATCTCCAAATGGCCAAACTTTCTTTGTACTGCCTGGACCTTGAAAGGCAGAAGTAACTGGAACGTCCAAAAATCCGATTTGTCCTTGATTTGTCAGATGACTGTCGCATTTTAGGCCATAAAAGATGTATGCATTTGTTGCTCGGGGAGCAGAACACAAGACGCATGCTTGCTGAGTGTCTGTTCCCTGTGAGCTCATCAAATAATAAAGTTCTGTCAAACACTTAAACATCGGACTTCGAGAAATTTCTTCCACAAAACACTCTGTTCTCGTTAACAATTTTTCAGTTATAAATTCCATATTATACACTTTCTTTCCTCTTTCTTTCCATTGTACTGTCGTGGGTGGCTGGGGTTTTAGCCAGGAGATCGTTATCATCCTCCTGGCAATTACAAGAAGAACTCTCTGTAATACAACCTTATTTTCATGCACTATATTCTGTGGCATAATTCTTAGTATGAAACGAGCTGGTTCAAGTGGTAATTTTATGTTCAAACATTTTTTTTATCTCTTCCTGTATATTTTGCCAGTACTCTGACAGTTTTGGACAATCCCAAAAAATGTGGGTGTGGTCTCCTACCAGGTCACAACCCCTCCAATAAACCCCTGATTAGAGGTGTTGCCAAACGTAGAGGTGAGAAGGGGAGTCTTAAAGTATCTCATCTTAACTTTCCAATCAAATTCCCTCCATGTAGGACTGTTTGTTATTCTGTGTCCTTCTTTACATGAATGAGTCCAATCTTCATCGTTAATGATAGTATTCATCTCTAGTTCCCATTTCTCTTTATTAACACTGTTGACTCTTTTTGTAATATTTTATAAATATATGATATAATGTTCTTTTAACCAATCCTTTAATTGTTAATATAAACAATATATTTGTTGACTGTAGGTATCTAAAACAGTTGGGCACTGGGAGGCCACATTTGTTTCTAAGATGTTCGAAGGACATTAGATCTCCTCCATTACACAACTGATCCAACTGGTTAAACCCTTTTCTCCCCATGTCTTAAACCCTGTATCTAATTTAGATGGTAGAAAATCAACATCATGTGCAATTTTTATTTTTGATGAAGGGCGTCCCAGCCTCTCTCTCACTTTTCAGAGTGTTTCCTATCCAAATGTTATTGATTTTATTTACTTTCCATGTATCTTGATTAAAAATAATTGCTATGTGTCACGCTGGCTCTCCGGGGTTAAAGCGGGCGAGCAGGCGAGCGGGCAGGAAACAAGCGAGGTAGCCAGAACTCAGGGAAAATGGGGGATTTATTTAAGGGAACTGGGGAAGGAGACATCAGACACTGACTAACATCAATGACAGACAAGGGGTTAATGCAAAACAGGGACTTAAATACACGGAACAAGGCAGCAGGAAACAAGACACGACTGGGCACAATCAGGGAATCACACGTGGGTAATTAGGGGGCGTGGCACACACGAGGAGCGGACGGAGCGGGCGTCACACTATGTCAAGCGGCAAATTTGGGCAGATTGTTCTGTTCCCACCCACTGACCCTCCCTGTCCTGGGTTATCCATACCACTACTGACATAAGTTGGGCTGCCAAGTAATAATTTTTTAAATTAGGTAAGTCCAGACCCTCATTCTCTTTTGGGTTTAATAGTCTTTTCAGTTCAATCCTGGGTCTTTTGTTTTGCCAGGTAAATTTGGATAACCATTTATTGAGCGCTTTGAATGTGGATATAGGGACCCCTATGGGCAGGGACTGGAACATAAAGAGAAGCCTAGGTAGTATGTGTCATGATCCGGCTCGTCGGCTCCTCGTGTGCCCCCTGATTACCCGCGTGTGCTTCCCTGATTGTTTCCAGCCTTGTCTGATTACTTTGCTTAGTCTTGTCCTGTTTTAAGTCCTGGTCTTGCCAGTTACCCTTGTCTGTCATTGTGGATTGTTGTTAGTCCCTGTCAAATTTTCCCGAAACCTCGTCCACTTAATAAATCCCCTTTATTCCCCGTACCTTGCCTGCCTTGCCAGTTTCCGGCACGATCGCCGCTACAGATATTTCCTGATCGTGACAGTATGTTCATTCTAATGCTCTCCACTCTACCCAATAAGGATAGAGGGAGGATTTCCCATCTTTGGAGATAATTCTTTATTTCACATAGTAATTTACCATAATTAGTCTTGTATAAGTATGATATACCAGGATCCCTAGGTATCTAAAGCCATAACTGTGGAATCGAAACTTAATATTTGAGAGCTTTAATGCAAAAACATTCTCTGTAGTATAAGTGTGGGTAGGTTACTGTAAAATTTGGACGAATCTTAAACTTAAAGCAACAGTAAGGTGTAGCGATCAGGGAGTTCAGTATAGGACTAAACATGCAAGGGAAGAAGTAGATAATTAGTGAAACTTTTGACTGGACTGGAGATCTGAGGAGTCATCTAAAGATATATGACACAGCAGATATTTTTGTCTGCTTTTCAGATGGTTGACGTGACATATTTTCCGACGTGCGCTCTCTGTCCGCTGGTGGGAGTGTGCTCACCTGTCTGCATCGGGGCGGAAGTCCGCCATGCGCAATACAGAGAGCAGAGGAGAATAGTAAATGAGCGACCGTGTAGAGACAAAAATGACAAGCTTTTGTGTAAATAAGATAAATAGCATAAGGCTATTTAGTTTGTTTAAGAAAAGGACAACGTATAGACTTATTCTATAGGAAAAGTAACCTTAAGAACATAAGAAATTTACAAACGAGAGGAAGCCATCCGGCCCATCAAGCACTTTTGGGGAAAACGTACCTAACAGCTCAGAGTTGGTAAAATCTTATCTAGCTCTGATTTAAAGAAACCCAGGGTTTTAGCTTGCGCTACACTAGTAGGAAGACTATCCCATACTCTAACTACACGCTGTGTAAAGAAGTGCTTCCTCAAATTCGCTTTAAAATGTTCTCCCGCTAAATTCCACTTGTGGCCACGAGTTGTAGTATGTCATGTCACCGCCATGCAGACCTGTTAGAATCTTATATACCTGGATCATGCCCCAACTTAGTCTCCTTTGCTCGAGGCTGAACAGATTCAGCTCAACTAACCTGTCCTCATAAGACATTCCTCTAAGACCAGGAATCATTCTCGTAGCCCTACGTTGCAACTTTTCCAAGGCAGCAATGTCCTTCTTAAGGTATGGTGACCAAACATGCACAAAATATTCTAGGTGGGGTCTTACCAGGGAATTATATAATCGTAGCATCACTTCCTTTGACTTAAACTCCACACACCTAGAGTTGTAACCCAACATTCTATTTAACTTTTTTATTGCTTCCCCACACTGGCGAGAGTGGGACATGGAAGCATCAACATACACACTGAGATCTTTCTCATAATCAGCTACCTTTATTTCAGTGGAACCCGTAAAATATCTGTACTGTATATTTCTGCTATATTTCTGGATGTGGCAGTGTGTGAGGAGATGGAGACTCTGATAAAGTATCATAAGGCTAATAAGAACACAGCAAGGCGTAACAAGAAAAGGAGTGAGCAACTGGAGGTTCTGAGGTTATAGCAAAGGGAGAGGCCTGGAGAAAAGAGCAGAAAGTGATGAGAGAGTGATGAGTGAGAATCAGGCAGGAGTCAAAGGTAAAACAGAGCAGGAGGAATTACGACTTCCTCAGTATCAGGGACTGTATCTGTTAGTAGAAGGGCCACCTCTGATATTTAAGGGCCACTTTCCAGTAATAGAGGGCAAGATAAAGTTCAGAGGGGAAGAAACAGAAGGATGAAGAAAGTTGTTTATATGGGTACAGGGAAGTGAGCGACCTGCGGCGGCAGACCGTGAAGGAAGGACTGCGAGGGAGTGATATAATAATAGAAGGCCAGGCATGTGGGTTTAAGAAAAAGGGGAGTGATATAAAGGTGGGGTACGGAGCAAGTGGTAGGGCTGCAGAAGGGCTGATGCATCTGATGGACAGCCCTAACTCCCCATGTAGAGGATGGAGTCAGTTTCAGGAGAAGGAGATAGAAACGGATAGTGAGGAAGGAGTAGAGGAGGATAATGCAGATCATAGAACAGTGGGAAGCAGGAGGGCTGTGAGACCCCCGATAGGGACACTCTGATGCTCCCCCTGGTGGTGAAAGGAGCACAGACACAGTATGTGCCATGGGCAGAACAGTCCTGGCAGACGGAGCTTGAAAATGGATGAAAGTATTTGAGGAGGAAACTATGGGACAGCTCTTGGTGATGGGGGATATAAAAGCGGTTCAGGCTTGTGTCCTGGGGGTAGACGGAATGGAGAGAATGCTGGCAGTGGTGACAGGGACTCCGTGATTGAGTGTGGCTGAAATGAAGGTGGAGCCCGTAAAGGAGGGGGAGAGCCCAGCTGCCTATCTGCAAGCCCAAGAAAAGCGGTGGAGCAGTGAGGCAGAGCAGGACCTACAGGATTTGGTGTTCAGCGGTCTGTACCGGAGGGCTCTGCAGGACACGCTCCCGAAGCCAGTGAGAAGCAGGCTAAGGCAAGTGGTGGGACTTATTACTATTCCTGAGGAGCAGCTGATCCACGCTATTGACTTGTACAGAGAGGAGGAGGACTCTGCTGAAGAGCATGAGAGGGAGCTGACGAAGAAATTGAGTCAGTCACTGCCAAAAAAACAAGGCCACTAATTGGCCTCCGGTCCCTAATTAGAACAGAGTGAGTAGATACAATGGATGGGGGTTTCCTCAGAGGGCACCCATTTACTCACAAATTTGATGATCCTAGACCCCTGGGAGACTGGGAAACAGGCTGATTCAGCTGGTGTGCTGGAGCTGTGATCAGCATAGACACACCTGTCCAACCTGCATGTTCCAGAATCTTCTTTAGTAGATGTTCAGATAGGGGCCAAAAATGTAAATATGTCTAAACTAACATCAGAGCATATCCCAGTGAATTTGTTAGGCAGAGATGCTGTGTGTCAGCTGCAGATAGACATAAAATGTACGAAGGGGGAGTAGAGGTACTCAGTGGACAGTTCACCCTTCTGCAACAAAGGTTGTTGTCCAGCAGGGATAGTATAGCTTATACGGATTAGAAGAAGTTATTGGAAAGGTTTGGGAAATCCTAGAATAGTGGGGACCATTTATACAGGAACAATATAGCAATGTGCTAAATTGGAAATAGGATAAATACAGTTGTTAGTTGTGATGGGAGATTTCAGTGATCCTGGAGTGAGGGATGAGTGGGATCGGCTGATAGATCCGCTGCCTGACCGAGAGAAAGACGGGATGCACATGACGGCAGACTGGATAATATTAGGCCCTGAGGGAGTAGCCATTCAGATACGGAGGATGGGAGTAGTGGGAGAATGGTACAACACACCAGAGGAGGAGCCCCCCTTAGCAGTGGCTTTTAATCAGCCCACGCTGGATCTGGGAGAAATGATGGGGCGAGCAAAGCAGGTGGTTTGGGTGCCGACAGAACATGGAGGAGTGCAGGCAGCAGCAGGAGAGAAGCTGGTAAGGAGTCAGTCGAGTGCAGAGAGTGTAGGAGATTTCAGAGGTTTGTGGTTGTGGAGCATGATAGGAGTGCAGTGTGAAGGGAAATAAAGGACAGAGGAATGTTGGCAGGAGATGGAAGTGCCTGAGGAGGTGTGGTTCCGCTTTGGAACCCCGCCCCTCCCATCTGTGGTCAACCTTCCCCTTCTCAGTCTCTTATTTCTGGCCAGACGCGAGATCTTCATGGTTTATGCAGCGTGCAAGCGTTTTTCCCCTCCTTGTGTTCCTGTCTTCCTGTGTACCGATCTCTGCTTCGCCTCCTTGGCTCCGAGTCATGCCTGGCGCGCTTACTGCCATCTACGATCAGCCGACCTGGATTACCGACAGCGTCTGCCGTTTCAGCCCTCTGACAGCCGACGCCGGACCCCCGGTTACATAGGATGGATGGATGGATTCGAGCTTGTATTTGAAATAGAAACATCGCAGCGGTTCTCAGGCAACAGCTGGACATATTTATTTTTCAGCTTGGAGTTGTCTGGCTTTAAACGATTACATTGAAGCAGAGGTACTTGTTTTTGGTAAAAGCAAGAAATATAAGTTTTGTGTGTCTGTACTCTGGTCTTTACTCCCTGCACACATTGATGGCACGGAAGGACAGTCACTGCAGTCACCTATTCTCACAGACTGACTTTCTCCTTTAAGTGCTGATAATGCAGAAGAAGATGGATCATTGGCTTGCTTGCTTAATAACCACAAGCACCCATATTACAGAATGAATGAGACTGAAGTGGATGGAAGGCCACATCATTCTGTCTGCAGTGAAAGAAATAATAGGAGTTGGAATTGATTATGATTATGGAGAAAATGGCTGGCTATGGTGAGAAAGCTGTGGAAATTTGTGCCAATTCACATCGGTGAGGGCATAAAGGGTCATTTCTTTCAGTATGGGACGAATTCGCATATTTGTGCGAGGAAGGTAACAAAAGTTCACTAAAGTACACAATATTAAATTTGAATGTCTTTAATTAAAATGTTATGTACAGTATAACACTGCACCTTTTAACACTTTGCATGTCTGGCAGTGAAGGTCACATTCAGTTTGCTGAATGTATTCTCTGTCTTAAATGGTCAGTCTATTTTTCCTTCTGCTGGATGATGTACCCAATTTTCTAATAAACAAAGAGTATAATGAACAAGTTGATGTTCTGTGTGTCTGATACCTGTACGTGTTTGGCAAAGCAGTATATAGTTACTGCCTACATTTTTGGCTGTGCATGTGTGATTTTGATGGGAATATTATATTTTTATATCTGTGTGTAGATTTTTTCAGCAATAATTGAGTTTATCCTTCTGTACAGTATTTAAGGTTTTGGTAATTCATGATTTATTTGTATTTGTGCAGTGTGCAGTTACCAGGTTATAAATAAACAAATAAATAAATGTGACATCAGAAGAGATGTACAATCACAGTAAAATGTGTGAAAGTAATGGAATGTGAAAATTGTTTGTGCGTATAAGTCTCCACATGTATAAAACGGTTGTATACCATAAGGAAAAGGAGCAATGGATGAATTACATAAAGTGCTTACTGTCCAAAACGAAAATGAGTCATGTTTGGCGTAACATAAATATTCAGAATTCAAGAATCATATGTCTTTGGAATCAAGAGAACTATCAGCTAACTTCACCAAGTCACCATATGGATGCAAAATCAAAGATTTCTGCCTGGCACTAAGCATGTATTCCTCTGTCACGTCACCGGTGGGAAGTAGGACCCAAATGCAAGCTGTAGGGCAGAATCCCCTTCGTGGGGAGTTTTATTGACAGGCAGGTTTGGGCACAGAGACGCAAACAGACAAGGACAACTGGAGAAGATAGGACTGGGCACTTTACCAGACTAAGGAATGGGAAAACACAAGGAAGCTGATAGTGACTGACAGAAGGGGAGGAACATGGGGTGAGACTAATAGACACCAAGCGTGGCTCATCAGGGAGGAGAACTGGAGGGTAAGGTTGACTAAATGGGCAAGACATGACAGTAAACGCCCCCCTCCCAATCCTGTGCCCTCCGGGTACAAGGGCATCATTAAGGGGACACACAGACCAGGGCAAAACCAAGGACAACAGGGGAGACTAACCCCCAGGACACAACTCATGACAGGCCAGGTAATCCAACAGGGATGCTGACTATGGACCAAAAGACAGACAGTGGGTGTCAGTGGGTAAGTGGGAACAAAGGACACAGTAGAAGGAGACAAAAGGGAGGGATTGGGCATCAAAAGGACCAAAGACGACACAGGGACAGACAAGGCAGGACACAACCAGACAAGAGAGGCAAGCAACGGAACCAGTGCAACAATAATATGGCCAGGAGAGGGGAACCTAAAGCGGGAAGCAAGAGTGACTGGAGTGGGGGCTGGAACAGTGAAATCAGGCTAAGAGGTGAAACCAGGGAGAGCCACGGGGAAGCAAGACTACAGACCAAAGACTGAGGTATTAGGAGGGGCAAGACACTAGGTAGCATGGGAGGTAAAGTGAACAGTTCAGGGCCTCTGATGGGCTCCGGGGTGCCGCAGAAGGGTCACGGCCAGGGGGGCCTTTGGAATCCTGTCTGGGTCTGTAGAAGCTCTACTCGTCTGTGGCAGCCGAGGGAAGAACAGCATCGGTAGACGGCGAGGGGTTGGCAGAGTCGGAGGGTGTCGAGGGGCAGGCAGGACAGGAACTGGACCAAACCAGGGACCCTGCAAAACAAAAACACAGGCCAGTACCAGCGCCATGAGGAGACCGGAGGTGGTTCCTTTTGGGAACCATTGGATGGGATAACCTGAAAGACCATCTTGGACCAAGCCTGGATCAGGAGGCAGGTCTGGGTAGCATAACCTCGTTTTTTCCTCCTGGACCTCAGCCCACGACTGGATTTCCGTTGACCCTGCCGTTGTCGCGGCGATAGCCTCCTCGGCTGGGGAAACTTTGGCCACGGGGCTGACACCACGGAGTGGGACTCAGGGCAAGACCTGGAGGCTCCCACTCCATGTCCTCCGGGGGAATGTCCTCCAGGTCAGCCCCCTCTGGGCTGGCATTGTCCGGAGAGTCTGATGCCAGGCTGGTGATGCCTTAATCCAGGCTGGCTGTGCCTTAATCCATACTAAATGTAATTAAACATAATGAAATTTAAAAGAATAAAATGGTAATTAGAGGAAAATTTAACGTGTAAGTTTTAAAAAATGGGCTTTTCCTTTTATCCAGATGTCTGCAAGCGCTGTGACTCTGTGATGAATGGTGACGTATGAGATCCTGAGACTGGGCGACGCTTCCAAGGATGGGTGGCAGGTGGCATTTCCCAGGAATTACAGGCTGGAGATGCATGAGGAGCTCTCCTGGAGGGAAGACAGAAAGAGAAGAAGGGAACAAGCAGAGGCTGTGGGGAGAAAAAGACTGCAGAACCAGTTAAAGTTGTACAGCTGGATGGTACAAATGCCCTCAAGTCTTGGTCCACGAGGGTTCCTGTTTTTAATTTACAAAAAAACAATAAATTAATTTAAAATAAATCTTAAGGCTTATCATTTACATCTGTCTAGTAGTTAAAACACATACAATCGATTAACTTACCTGGTGATTTTGGAACTTCCGACTCCAAAGCAAAATAATACAGATTACAAGTAAATGCATCATTCTACTTGGGGAAAAGGGATAAATTAAATAAAGGGTTAACTTTGGAATCTAAATCAAAAACAGCAATATCATATCAAGGGTCTTCAATACCTTTTTCCTGTGTCTGCTCCCTTTACATGTAGATACTGATATAAACACGTACCTATAAAATATATTATGTTTAGTTTATAAGCTTATTTCATTATAACAAACAAGCACAATCCATAAGTGCACTAGGCCTAACACATGGTTCAGAAGCCTCCTACCCCACCTTACACCAGCCACATGGACACCATCTGTCCAACTGGGCAACCTCAGCGTCTTGTGCCTCCTGAAACGCCACCTCAGTTTCTTCTTCTTCCTCACATCCTTCTTCCTGAATGGTTTCCAGCCATGATCTGCCTCCTTGTGACACAATAGATCCCAAAGCATTCCCTCTACTTTTCTCTCCTTCTCCCTTAACCTCCTCCACATTCACTCCTACCTCACATCCATTCTCCTCACCTCCATTTACCATATGCATTCCATTCATACCAGCCTCCGCCCCCTCCATCTCACCATTGGACGCCCCTTTCTGATACCTCCACATTTTCCCAAGTAGCCCTTCCCAATCCCTCCTTATCCCCCCCAACCTGGACAGTGGGGGTGTCGCTCGTGAGCACTCCTCCACACCGTCTCCCCAGTCGATCACCTCGTCACACAGGTTCCAGGCATCCCAGTACTGGGTGTTGATCCAGGCAACCGCTGTCTGAATTTGCTTTCTGAGGAGTAAATGATAGATAGTTAACCAACTATTTACAGTGATAATTAAATGAATAAAGACCAGACAGATCTTCAACCATAAAAAAACAGTTGCTATAATTATTATAATCATGGGAGTAAATTTCATTTAACAGTAGGGGGGGACAATAAATATAACATTTCTCATAAGCAATTTTTGAAGGGGACACAAATAATACAGTCAAATTGTACTTATGAAGATTTGTCCTCACAGTGAAAAACATTACTTCTGTCATTACTATTGTAGCAGGGAGACTGTGTCATTATGCTTATTTTCAAAGTTTTTCTCAGGTTAAATGACAAAGCAGATTTTTCTTCAAAACTATTTATTGCATTTTTTGTTATGTTGTTTACGGTCAAGCCATCAACATACAATAAAATTTAAACATGACTATTATTGTGAAAAAGATATCACATAAGTAATGTTTTGCATCAAAATCAACAATTAAATAACCAATTTACAGTAACTGTTCTATGCAAAAAAAAAAAAACATCTGCAATTTAAAGCAAACTTACATTAATGAATGGACACTAAACAAAAGTACCAAATGTGTTTTTCCTGGTATCACGGGGCCCCACAAACTCCTGGCATATGTTGTTTATGTTAAAGTTGTCCAGCTCATCTTTCTGCATATTCAGACTAACAGACTGTTAAGTCCATCGTGGCCCATAGTAGCCCTTAGCCACGTCTTTAGTCTGCGCAATGCACTGAAGCTCCTCTCAGCTTCACATGAGGACACTGGAACCACCAACAAAATTCTGACAAGGACCTCAATCTGGTTAAACAAGCCTGAAGGGCCAGTGCTTTGGACAGGATCTTAGTCCGTATTCAATAAGCCTTTAGGTGAAAGGAGGTGTAAGAATGAGGATCTTTCCCCTTTTTAAGCATGAGAAATATTAGCTTGGGCAAGAGGTTCAGGTTGTTGAACATGTCCAATAGGAGAGAGGACAACTGGGGCCATAACTTTTTATAGAACTCTGAAGGAAAGCCATCGGGTCTGGGACATTAACCACTTTGCGAAGCAGCCGCCATGGTGGTCAGTTCAGTTACAGTGAGAGTGATAGTGACATCTAAATCATTCACAGCCACACATTCCTATGAAGGAATGGCTAAATCCCTAAAGAAACTATTGAACTCTAGACAACAAGTGAGAGGAGAAAAGCTTGAATGCATTATTCATTTCTAGAGGATTTGCTCGTAATAATGAGACCTTGTTTGCATCAGTAGTTCAGCAGTATGTTGAGACACTAGAAATTCATATTCTGCTTGTATCGTTAGATGCTCCTTATAAACATCAGCAGATGGGGAGAAACATATCAATTGTCAAGATCTGCTTCACGCTGTGTTAAATATGCCATCTTCTCCTTCCACAGCTCTCTATCATTGCTTACATATCAGATAATCTGCCCACTAGTATCGGTCTGCAAGGTTTCCAGCGATATGGAAACAAATACATCTGGAGATTTATTTAAAGAAAGAAAATTGGCAATTTGTTGTGAAATAAAATCAACAACGAAAGCAACTGAGTGTTGAACCGTCAAGGACACCATGTTCTAACAAAATTTTCGAGGAGACTGGAGCATGATCTGAGAAAGCTATTTTATCATAGCTACTCAGATATTGAGCAAGAAGTCTCTTATCAACTGCTCTTATCGACAATAGATAAACTATAGTGAGATGTTGGATATTTAAGTTATTTAATTTGTATGTTGATATTTTTTGCAGTCTGATTGAAAGATAATTCATTGCAGCTCTGAAGATAATTCTAAAGGTTCTAAACAAAAATAAATAAAAGACATTCCTTCCTTTGTTAAAAGGTTCTAAACAAACTGAAAACAACCCATTTGTTGTTACAATCGTCCTTAGTAATTGCTCATCCTGAATATAATTGTTAAAATAAAAGCAATACAAGTCTTTATTCCACTTTGTCATTTTTAAAATTGAAATACTGTCAAACAGAGATTCTAACTATGAACAAAAAACATATAATTTTAAATTTGAATTAAGCATATTTGCAAAAAAAATGTACTGTATATGAAGAATCGTTTTGGAATCGGATCGTGGATCCCAGAATCGTAATTGGATCGGATCGCAAAGTACCTAAAGATTCCCACCCCTAAGTGACAGTCACATAATGTTGGTGGGCTTGAGAGGTCTGGTGTGCTGTACATTTTTCAGTGGCTTTCTTCCAATTTCTAAAGCCTGTACTAACGAAAGCGGCATCAGGTCTATGACCTAAAGAGGACTGGTTTGAAACACCTTTGCTGAAGTAAAAACATAACACCCCTTACACTGATGGACTGTAATTTAGCCATGGAAAGTCTTGATACGATTTCTCTTGAAATGTCAATGACTTCTTTGAAAACATTTGTTTTTCGATACACTAGGGAGGTAGTTGTGCAGGCACTGAGATCTAAACTAAAAACTGTGCTCCCTGTGCTGCTGCTGGCAATATCATCTCTTTGTTCTGCTGTCTCCGGCTCCCTCCCTGGTTCTGAATCTGCCCCTTCCTCTACTCTCACTGTCTCAGAACAGACTGACTCCTAAAGCAGAAATAATGCAGGAAAAGATGTTTTCCATACTCATAATACTCAACTTGTTTACATTACACTTGTTAAATTGACAGATCATACTGTAAATTGGTGAGCCTGTGATGTTCATCTACTGAACAGCCACAACTCAGAAAACATTAAAGAAATTGTTCATCCAAAAAAAAATTCTGTCCTTATCCCTTCAATAAAAGCACAACACACTTACCTGACACTGTACATCTGAATGACCCTGCTCTACCTGTCCCTCAATAATTTCTGTCTCCTTTGCCTGCGATTGATATTGTGACATTAGTAGTCATAAGTACCCATTCTTAAAGCCAAATTGCCATAATATGTGAACTTTTCGTTTCGTTACTTGGCGTTTAGGTGCACTGAAAAATGTTCCTATGTCCATTTTCCTTTTCTCTGTCATTTTACCTAGTCTATGACACTGCAAGGCAAGGCGAGTTTATGCTGTAGCACATTTCATACACAATGGTAATTCAAAGTGCTTTACACAAAGAAAGTAAAACTAACATAAAATAATCACAACAATAAAAACAAGGAATTAAAAAAAGTTTCAATTTGTATTTAAAATGAATTAAGACACTTAAGAACAGAATAGAAACTGATTATACAAAAAAATACAGTGGGGTCAGTTTGGACGTAGCACAGTGCTCATTTAGTAAATGCACAGCTAAACAATATGCTAACTGTGGCCGTTAATGTTAAGTTAATATTATGCCAGGTCGTCACAAATAAAACAATGCATTGGAAACTGCTTTGGCGCGTTAGTTGCAGTGCACTATGGAACAAGTTATTGTAAACAAGCGAACGTTAACTACACAAGTAATATTTTAGTCGCTAATATATCAAATTCATGGGAAATTACATCGGTAATCAGCTTTTTTGCCGAAACTAATTTATGAATGAGTATGCATTAACTACATTAAAGATAATCTCTTTATTTAAAGTGAATAAAATACCCTACTTACTGGAATTCAACGTTAATAGATCCGCAGCCACACACCTGACTCGTGTGTGTAGAGTAGGTGAGATGAACTGAGAAAGCAGGCAGCGGGCCAAACCACTGTGAGGAATGGGGGGGGACGCAACTGTTTCTAAATGCATTATTTGGGTTTGTTTTATTTTCTACTTACACAATTATTTTAGGTATACGTATATATATTTTTCATAATAGAGAGTGCGTTTTTTTAAATAATTTATTGGGGGGGGGACAACTCTCGGATGGGGGTGGGGGGGCATGTTCCCTCCGTCCCCTCCGCGATTTACGCCCATGATTATAATGAGTAATTGTGGGGTTTATTGCTTCCGTAGGATAAGCGGTTTGGAAAGTGGATGGATGGATGGATTATAATGAATAATTGTGGGGTTTATTGCTTTCAGGATAGGCTCCGGACACCCCGAGACCCAGTAAGATAAGCGGTTTGGAAAATGGAAATTGTGGGGTTTACAGAAAAAAAAACTGTGCTGGCGATTATAACTAACATGGAATAGGAAACAACAGCGCTCCACAAGTGAAAACCCAGATGAATGCTACTGAGAACTGTGTTAACACTGATGAAACTAAGAGTATTTTTTAAATTCTGTGCAACATTGTTTTTTTAAAAATGCAATAGTCAGCTTGAAGCATTTACCTTATTACGAAAGCAATGCCCCAAATTACTTAAACATTTTAGGTAAACATTTTACCATCCATTACCGTAAGGGTTCCCAGCCCCCGGTCAGTGTACCGGTACAGTCCGCGCTCAGTGCTCAGGGGGGGGGCGGGCTGTGCCTACCGTCCTGTTTATTACGGGTTCGCGCCGTATTAAAAAGAAAACTGTCTGTATTGTTTAGTGCCGGATTTCCGTTCGCATAGCCAATCTCCCACCATTCCGCATATTTTATCGTGGACACCCCGGCAAATTACACCGCCGTTTTAGGGATCAGTGACATTTTTTGAAGTTTGGGAAGATTTTACTAACCAAATAGCTGTCTATCATCATCACTTCGATATAAGAGCACCCCCAATAAAAATAAAGACCACAAGTTTTAATGACATTAAAAACATGCAATAATTTTATCGACATGTACTACATTAGTATAGTATAAAAGAGTAAATAATCAAAGTAGCATAATATAATTTGAAGAATAAAAGGAAATTTTGGAGAGCTAACAAACTGCTCAATTGAGCGCCATTTTCATTCGTAGAGTTTGCTGTGCTGCAAACGGTAAAGAATATTTACGTTGTTTCTATGGAAACTACTCCCACTGTCCGCTTAACATTAATGTAATAGTACGTACGTTGAAATTGGCTAATGAGTTGTATTACGCTACGTGCGTATTACGTCATAACTCTTGCGTAACGTCCATTTAACCGGGGAATGTCGAAGACGTGCTATGTAGTTCAGATGTAGAAAGTTCTACGTTTCTTTTAAATGTTAAAGAAAGTTTCATAAAAACAAATTGTATAGCGAATGTTCAGTACAATAGGAAGCGTTATTTTATTCAAGCAAATGGAGCTGAGGCATAATATTTAAAGGAATGTTATTCAAAGGTAATAAGCTTCCACCACACTGCAGCTTAAATACACGCGTAATGAGGCAAAATACCGCTTTCTTAAATTAATTACATGATACGTGAATGTCCTGCTTTGTCTTCCAATAAGATAAGCTCGGTGGCTATAAAAACTCATACATTTAGCTGATACAAATTAATTTTGTCCTTTGGAAAAAAAAGTAGCTGATTTTTGGCTTGTTGAGGCTTCTACATATGACAAACCACAAGATGGCACTGCCTGAGCAGGCTTTTAGAAATGTACTGGAGTGCCACTAGCAGGCAAGCAAGTTACTTTGCAAGTTCTAGAGCACAGCAATGGTGTTTGACATTCTGTTAGCTATATACGCAGGGATGGATATAACTGGTAAGCAAGTACGCATTCACCTTTAAAAGCGATATGTGCAGCAATCGGTTGTTGTAACAGTGTGAATTCGTACGTACTTTATGTGCATTTGCGGCGATATGACAAGAAATTACCGTGCATTTTAACCTTTAATTTTCCTTACTTCTTTATATTACGTTTTCTCTGCTTTATTTCAGTCAGTCTAACATATTGCGCCACAGCCTTCAACCCAAATTTTCATAGCAGACTTCAGTTAGGAGTACGCCTTAGTAATGATTAACCTGGGACTCACCAGGGAGGTGTAGGGGGATACTATTGTAAATTGCTTAGTTTTAACTATAACAGCCTTAATAATCCTATCAAACACTGTGAAATACTGCAATACCTTTATCACTGAAGGGCTCGTATGATGCTCTTTCAAGAAACTCATTTTAAACCATCAGACGACAGGTGTGGATGGGCAGATCACATCTATCATTCTACAGTCTTTCTGCTGTAGAGCAAGGGACGTAGCAATATTGTTGCATACATCTATTCCCTTTGTTCTTTGCATATCTGATGTGGATTCCCGATCCAAATGGGAGATCTGTCATAATTACTAGTTTATTGTTCATTACACCTGTACTATTGGTTAACGCATGTGCTCCTAATTGCGATGATATTTTCTTTAAGCGTCTGTTCTCACTGGTACCTGATACCTCTAAATATCACCTTATCTTGGGGAGTGATTTAAATTGTCGCTTTAATCCAAAATTAGATCATCCATCCCCCAAGATAGCTCTGCCTTCAAAATCTGTCGAAATGATAAATTCTTTTACCAAAGAATTTAATGTGTCAGGTGTTTTCACAATTCTTTAATCCCACTCGAAAAGAGTATAGTTTTTTTCTCTCAGATTCATCACACGTTTACCCAAATTGACTATTTCTTAGTTGATAAGACTTCTTGCTCAATATCTAAGTAGCTATGATAAAATAGCTTTCTCAGATCATGCTCCAGTCTCCTCGAAAATTTTGTTAGAACATGGTGTCCTTGACGGTTCAACACTCAGTTGCTTTCTTTGTTGATTTTATTTCACAACAAATTGCCAATTTTCTTTCTTTAAATAAATCTCCAGATGTATTTGTTTCCATATCGCTGGAAACCTTGCAGACTGATACCAGTGGGCAGATTATCTGATATGTAAGCAATAATAGAGAGCTGTGGAAGGAGAAGATGGCATATTTAACACAGCGTGAAGCAGATCTTGACAATTGATATGTTTCTCCCCATCTGCTGATGTTTATAAGGAGCACCTAACGATACAAGCAGAGTATGAATTTCTAGTGTCTCAACATACTGCTGAACTACTGATGCAAACAAGGTCTCATTATTACGAGCAAATCCTCTAGAAATGAATAATGCATTCAAGCTTTTCTCCTCTCACTTGTTGTCTAGAGTTCAATAGTTTCTTTAGGGATTTAGCCATTCCTTCATAGGAATGTGTGGCTGTGAATGATTTAGATGTCACTATCACTGTAACTGAACTGACCACCATGGCGGCTGCTTCGCAAAGTGGTTAATGTCCCAGACCCGATGGCTTTCCTTCAGAGTTCTATAAAAAGTTATGGCCCCAGTTGTCCTCTCTCCTATTGGACATGTTCAACAACCTGAACCTCTTGCCCAAGCTAATATTTCTCATGCTAAAAAAGGGGAAAGATCCTCATTCTTACACCTCCTTTCACCTAAAGGCTTATTGAATACGGACTAAGATCCTGTCCAAAGCACTGGCCCTTCAGGCTTGTTTGACCAGATTGAGGTCCTTGTCAGAATTTTGTTGGTGGTTCCAGTGTCCTCATGTGAAGCTGAGAGGAGCTTCAGTGCATTGCGCAGACTAAAAACATGGCTAAGGGCTACTATGGGTCAAGACAGACTTCACAGTCTATTAGTCTGCAATATGCAGAAAGACGAGCTGGACAACTTTAACATAAACAACATATGGTAAGAGTGTGGGGCCCAGTGATACCAGGAAAAACACATTTGGTACTTTTGTTTAGTGTCTATTCATTAATGTAAGTTTGCTTTAAATTGCAGATGTTTTTTTTGTTGCATAGAACAGTTACTGTAAATTGATTATTTAATTGTTGATTTTGATACAAAACATTACTTTTTTTATATCTTTTTCACAATAATAGTCATGTTTAAATTTTATTGAATGTTGATGGCTTGACCGTAAACAACATAACAAAAAATGCAATAAATAGTTTTGAAGAAAAATCTGCTTTGTCACTGAACCTGAGAAAAACTTTGAAAATAAGCATAATGACACAGTCTCCATGCTACAATAATAATGACAGAAGTAAAGTTTACGCCCATGATTATAATAATTATAGCAACTGTATTTTCTGTATGGTTGAAGATCTGTCTGGTCTTTATTCATTTAATTATCACTGTAAATATCTGGTTAACTATCTATCATTTACTCCTCAGAAAGCAAATTCAGACAGCGGTTGCCTGGATCAACACCCAGTACTGGGATGCCTGGAACCTGTGTGACGAGGTGATCGACTGGGGAGACGGTGTGGAGGAGTGCTCACGAGCGACACCCCCACTGTCCAGGTTGGGGGGGATAAGGAGGGATTGGGAAGGGCTACTTGGGAAAATGTGGAGGTATCAGAAAGGGGCGTCCAATGGTGAGATGGAGGGGGCGGAGGCTGGTATGAATGGAATGCATATGGTAAATGGAGGTGAGGAGAATGGATGTGAGGTAGGAGTGAATGTGGAGGAGGTTAAGGGAGAAGGAGAGAAAAGTAGAGGGAATGCTTTGGGATCTATTGTGTCACAAGGAGGCAGATCATGGCTGGAAACCATTCAGGAAGAAGGATGTGAGGAAGAAGAAGAAACTGAGGTGGCGTTTCAGGAGGCACAAGACGCTGAGGTTGGACAGATGGTGTCCATGTGGCTGGTGTAAGGTGGGGTAGGAGGCTTCTGAACCATGTGTTAGGCCTAGTGCACTTATGGATTGTGCTTGTTTGTTGTAATGAAATAAGCTTATAAACTAAACATAATATATTTTATAGGTACGTGTTTATATCAGTGTAAAAAGGGAAGGGGTTTCTCTATGACTTGGGTTGGTAGTAGCATTTGGGGGGTCAAGGAGTCAGATGTTAGTGGTTTATGGTAGTGTATTGTGTGTTGAAGTTTATTGAATTGGCGGACTACACATCCCATCATCCCCTGCGCACCACAAAATAATAGTCCATGCTTAGTGTGCTGTTTGGTTTATTTCTTTCTTTATTCAAGGCAATAACTTAGAGCTGTGAGGTACCCACTGTTCTAGTTTTATCCATCGGCCATGGTAAAGGGAGAACTTGGGTAAATCAGCAGAAGTCTCTCACCAACTTCCACCCCGGTTGCTGTTTCCTCTGGTCCCTCGGCATATGGGTTCCCTGCGGAAGCGCGCGCCGTCTGGGGAAGGTTCCCTTATAGCCCAGGGTGGAACAGGGGAAGGTGAAGGTTTGGCACAAAAGGGGGGGGGGAAATAGGTGAGAAAGGTTGTTTGTTCTTGCTTTTGTTGTGTGAGGTGGGATGTTCTGTGTGAAAGAGCAGGGGACGGTAATGCTTAAGGGCCAGCTATTATGATGTGTTCCATGTTAAATGTATGTGTTGTAATGTATGTTGTTAGTACATGAAACTCCAACTGGTTTCCCCTTGTCGTTGGGCTGTCCCAATTAGTTTAATGGGAAGCCGTATATAAGGGCAGGGGATTAGAGTAAAAAGGGTGGTTGGTGGTCTTTCTTTTGGTCTAATTGTTGTTTGTTTTTTATTTATTTATTTATTTTTGTTGTTTTTGTCATGCTGTGGCCTGTGTGGATTATAGGCATGTCAAGGCCAAGAGAGAGGGGTAACAGCTTGAGGTGAGGCTGGAAAGGCCCCATGAAATAAAGCTACCTTTGTTCTGAGGCCTACTGCGTTTGTGCCTGGTTTCTCCCCACTCGCATGCGGGGTTGTTTGCATTCCCTCAACTCAATAAGGCAGGGCCTGTCCAGCTCTTGCCTTTTTCACATTCAGTATCTACATGTAAAGGGAGCAGACACAGGAAAAAGGTATTGAAGACCCTTGATATGATATTGCTGTTTTTGTTTTAGATTCCAAAGTTAACCCTTTAATTTATCCCTTTTCCCCAAGTAGAACGCTGCATTTACTTTACATTTTGCTTTGGAGTCGGAAGTTCCAAAATCACCAGGTAAGTTAATCGATTGTATGTGTTTTAACTACTAGAAAGATGTTAATGATAAGCCTTAAGATTTATTAAAAATGTATTGTTTTTTTGTAAATTAAAAACGGGTACCCTCGTGGACCAAGACTTGAGGGCATTTGTACAATCCACCTGTACAACTTTAACTGGTTCTGCAGCCTTTTTCTCCCCACAGCCTCTGCTTGTTCCCTTCTTCTCTTTCTGTCTTCCCTCCAGGAGAGCTCCTCAGGCATCTCCTGCCTGTAATTCCTGGGAAATGCCACCTGCCACCCATCCTTGGAAGCGTCGCCCATTCTCAGGATCTCATGCGTCACCATTCATCACAGTCACAGCGCTTGCAGACATCTGGATAAAAGGAAAAGCCCATTTTTTTAAAACTTACACGTTAAATTTTCCTCTAATTACCATTTTATTCTTTTAAATTTCATTATGTTTAATTACATTTAGTATGGATTAAGGCACAGCCAGCCTGGATTAAGGCATCACCAGCCTGGCATCAGACTCTCCGGACAATGCCAGCCCAGAGGGGGCTGACCTGGAGGACATTCCCCCGGAGGACATGGAGTGGGAGCCTCCAGGTCTTGACCTGAGTCCCACTCCGTGGTGTCAGCCCCGTGGCCAAAGTTTCCCCAGCCGAGGAGGCTATCGCCGCGACAACGGCAGGGTCAACAGAAATCCAGTCGTGGGCTCAGCTCCGGGAGGAAAAAACGAGGGTATGCTACCCAGACCTGCCTCCTGATCCAGGCTTGGTCCATGATGGTCTTTCAGGGTATCCCATCCAATGGTTCCCAAAAGGAACCACCTCCGGTCTCCTTATGGCTCTGATACTGGCCTGTGCTTTTGTTTTGCAAGGTCCCTGGTTTGGTCCAGTTCCTGTCCTGCCTGCCCCTCGACACCCTCCGACTCTGCCAACCCCTCGCCGTCTACCGATGCTGTTCTTCCCTCGGCTGCCGCAGACGAGTAGAGCTTCTACAGACCCAGACAGGATTCCAAAGGCCCCCCTGGCCGTGACCCTTCTGCGGCACCCCGGAGCCCATCAGAGGCCCTGAACTGTTCACTTTACCTCCCATGCTACCTAGTGTCTTGCCCCTCCTAATACCTCAGTCTTTGGTCTGTAGTCTTGCTTCCCCGTGGCTCTCCCTGGTTTCACCTCTTAGCCTGATTTCACTGTTCCAGCCCCCACTCCAGTCACTCTTGCTTCCCGCTTTAGGTTCCCCTCTCCTGGCCATATTATTGTTGCACTGGTTCCGTTGCTTGCCTGTCTTGTCTGGTTGTGTCCTGCCTTGTCTGTCCCTGTGTCGTCTTTGGTCCTTTTGATGCCCAATCCCTCCCTTTTGTCTCCTTCTACTGTGTCCTTTGTTCCCACTTACCCACTGACACCCACTGTCTGTCTTTTGGTCCATAGTCAGCATCCCTGTTGGATTACCTGGCCTGTCATGATTTGTGTCCTGGGGGTTAGTCTCCCCTGTTGTCCTTGGTTTTGCCCTGGTCTGTGTGTCCCCTCAATGATGCCCTTGTACCCGGAGGGCACAGGATTGGGAGGGGGGCGTTTACTGTCATGTCTTGCCCATTTAGTCAACCTTACCCTCCAGTTCTCCTCCCTGATGAGCCACGCTTGGTGTCTATTAGTCTCATCCCATGTTCCTCCCCTTCTGTCAGTCACTATCAGCTTCCTTGTGTTTTCCCATTCCTTAGTCTGGTAAAGTGCCCAGTCCTATCTTCTCCAGTTGTGTCCTTGTCTGTTTGCGTCTCTGTGCCCAAACCTGCCTGTCAATAAAACCCCACGAAGGGGATTCTGCCCTACAGCTTGCATTTGGGTCCTACTTCCCACCGGTGACGTGACAGAGGAATACATGCTTAGTGCCAGGCAGAAATCTTTGATTTTGCATCCATATGGTGACTTGGTGAAGTTAGCTGATAGTTCTCTTGATTCCAAAGACATGATTCTTGTCTGTGCATTATGCATATCCAAAGTTAAGAGCTTCAGATTAATAGGTGCGAAAAACGCATCTTGCGTTTGTCGAGTTCGAAGGGTTAACTCACTGAATATTTATGTTACGCCAAACATGACTCATTGTCGTTTTGGACAGTAAGCACTTTATGTAATTCATCCATTGCTCCTTTTCCTTATGGTATACAGCCGCTTTATACATGTGGAGACTCACACACATTTTTCACATTCCATTACTTTCACACATTTTACTGTCATTGTACATCTCTTCTGATGTCACATTTATTTATTTGTTTATTTATAACCTGGTAACTGCACACTGCACAAATACAAATAAATGATGAATTACCAAAACCTTAAATACTGTACAGAAGGATAAACTCAATTATTGCTGAAAAAATCTACACACAGATATAAAAATATAATATTCCCATCAAAATCACACATGCACAGGCAAAAATGTAGGCAGTAACTATATACTGCTTTGCCAAACAGGTACAGGTATCAGACACAGAGAACATCAACTTGTTCATTATACTCTTTGGTTATAAGATAACTGGGTACATCATCCAGCAGAAGGAAAAATAGGCCGACCATTTAAAACTGAGAATACATTCAGCAAACTGAATGTGACCTTCACTGCCAGACATGCAAAGTGTTAAAAGGTGCAGTGTTATACTGTACATAACATTTTAATTAAAGATATTCAAATTTAATATTGTGTACTTTAGTGAACTTTTGTTACCTTCCTCGCACAAATATGTGAATTCGTCCCATACTGAAAGAAATTACCCTTTATGCCCTCACCGATGTGAATTGGCACAAATTTCCACAGCTTTCTCACCATAGCCAGCCATTTTCTCCATAATCATAATCAATTCCAACTCCTATTATTTCTTTCACTGCAGACAGAATGACGTGGCCTTCCATCCACTTCAGTCTCATTCATTCTGCAATATGGGTGCTTGTGGTTATTAAGCAAGCAAGCAAATGATCCATCTTCTTCTGCAGTATCAGCACTTAAAGGAGAAAGTCAGTGTGAGAATAGGTGACTGCAGTGACTGTCCTTCCGTGCCATCAGTGTGTGCAGGGAGTAAGACCAGAGTACAGACGCACAAAGCTTATATTTCTTGCTTTTACCAAAAACAAGCTGAAAAATAAATATGTCCAGCTCTTGCCTGAGAACTGCTGCGATATTTCTATTTCAAATACAAGCTCGAATCCATCCATCCATCCTATGTAACCGGGGGTCCGGCGTCGGCTGTCAGAGGGCTGAAACGGCAGACGCTGTCGGTAATCCAGGTCGGCTGATCGTAGCTGGCAGTAAGCGCGCCAGGCATGATTCGGAGCCAAGGAGGTGAAGCAGAGATCGGTACACAGGAAGACAGGAACACAAGGAGGGGAAAAACGCTTGCACGCTGCATAAACCACGAAGATCTCACGTCTGGCCAGAAATAAGAGACTGAGAAGGGGAAGGTTGACCACAGATGGGAGGGGCGGGGTTCCAAAGCGGAACCACACCTCCTCAGGCACTTCCATCTCCTGCCAATATTCCTCTGTCCTTTATTTCCCTTCACACTGCACTCCAATCATGCTCCACAACCACAAACCTCTGAAATCTCCTACACTCTCTGCACTCGACTGACTCCTTACCAGCTTCTCTCCTGCCGCTGCCTGCACTCCTTCATGTTCTGTCGGCACCCAAACCACCTGCTTTGCTCGCCCCATCATTTCTCCCAGATTTAGCGTGGGCTGATTAAAAGCCACTGCTAAGGGGGGCTCCTCCTCTGGTGTGTTGTACCATTCCCACCAGTCCTCCGTATCTGAATGGCTACTCCCTCAGGGCCTAATATTATCCAGTCTGTCGTCATGCAAGATTCTGGAACATGCAGGTTGGACAGGTGTGTCTATGCTGATCACAGCTCCAGCACACCAGCTGAATCAGCCTGTTCCCCAGTCTCCCCAGGGTCTAGGATCATCAAATTTGTGAGTAAATGGGTACCCTCTGAGGAAACCCCCATCCATTGTATCTACTCACCTGTTCTAATTAGGAACCGGAGGCCAATTAGTGGCCTTGTTTTTTTGGCGGTGACTGACTCAATTTCTTCGTCAGCTCCCTCTCATGCTCTTCAGCAGAGTCCTCCTCCTCTCTGTACAAGTCAATAGCGTGGATCAGCTGCTTCTCAGGAATAGTAATAAGCGCCACCACTTGCTTTAGCCTGCTTCTCACTGGCTTCAGGAGCGTGTCCTGCAGTGCCCTCCGGTACAGACCTCTGAACACCGAATCCTGTAGGTCCTGCTCTGTCTCAGTGCTCCACCGCTTTTCTTGGGCTTGCAGATAGGCAGCTGGGCTCTCCCCCTCCTTTACGGGCTCCTCCTTCATTTCAGCCACACCTAGTCCCTGTCACCACTGCCAGCATTCTCTCCATTCCGTCTACCCCCAGGACACAAGCCTGAACCGCTTTTATGTCCCCCATCACCAAGAGCCGTCCCATAGTTTCCTCCTCAAATACTTTCATCCATTTTCAAGCTCCGTCTGCCAGGACTGTTCTGCCCATGGTACATACTGTGTCTGTGCTCCTTTCGCCACCAGGGGGAGCATCAGAGTGTCCCTATCGGGGGTCTCACAGCCCTCCTGCTTCCCACTGTTCTATGATCTGCATTATCCTCCTCTACTCCTTCCTCACTATCCGTTTCTATCTCCTTCTCCTGAAACTGACTCCATCCTCTACATGGAGGGTTAGGGCTGTCCATCAGATGCATCAGCCCTTCTGCAGCCCTACCACTTGCTCCGCACCCCACCTTTATATCACCCCCTTTTTTCTTAAACCCACATGCCTGGCCTTCTATTATTATATCACTCCTTCGCAGTCCTTCCTTCACGGTCTGCCGCCGCTGGTCGCTCACTTCCCTGTACCCATATAAACAACTTTCTTCATCCTTCTGTTTCTTCCCCTCTGAACTTTACCTTGCCCTCTATTACTGGAAAGTGGCCCTTAAATATCAGAGGTGGCCCTTCTACTAACAGATACAGTCCCTGATACAGAGGAAGTCGTAACTCCTCCTGCTCTGTTTCACCTTTGACTCCTGCCTGATTCTCACTCATCACTCTCTCATCACTTTCTGCTCTTTTCTCCAGGCCTCTCCCTTTGCCATAACCTCAGAACCTCCAGTTGCTCACTCCTTTTCTTGTTACACCTTTCTGTGTTCTTATTAGCCTTATGATACTTTATCAGAGTCTCCATCTCCTCACACACTGCCACATCCAGAAATATGGCAGAAAAATAAAGTACAGATATTTTATGGGTTCCACTGAAATAAAGGTAGCTGATTATGAGAAAGACCTCGGTGTGTATGTTGATGCTTCCATGTCCCACTCTCGCCAGTGTGGGGAAGCAATAAAAAAGGCAAATAGAATGTTGGGTTACATCTCTAGGTGTGTGGAGTTTAAGTCAAAGGAAGTGATGCTATGATTGTATAATTCCTTGGTAAGACCCCACCTAGAATATTGTGTGCAGGTTTGGTCACCATACCTTAAGATGGACATTGCTGCCTTGGAAAAGGTGCAACGTAGGGCTACGAGAATGATTCCCAGTCTTAGCGGAATGTCTTATGAGGACAGGTTAGTTGAGCTGAATCTGTTCAGACTAAGTGGGGGCATGAGCCAGTTATATAAGATTCTAACAGGTCTGGATGGTGAGTGACATGACATACTAGAACTCGTGGCCACAAGTAGAATTTAGCGGGAGAACATTTTAAAACGAATTTGAGGAAGCACTTCTTTACACAGCGTGTAGTTAGAGTATGGAATAGTCTTCCTACTAGTGTAGCGCAAGCTAAAACCCTGGGTTTCTTTAAATCAGAGCTAGATAAGATTTTACCAACTCTGAGCTGTTAGGTAAGTTTTTCCCAAAAGTGCTTGATGGGCCGGATGGCTTCCTCTCGTTAGTAAATTTCTTATGTTCTTAAGGTTACTTTTCCTATAGAACAAGTCTATACATTGTACTTTTATTAAACAAATGAAATAGCCTTATGCTATTTATCTTATTTACACAAATGCTTGTCATTTTTGTCTCGTCTACACAGTCGCGTATTTACAATTCTCCTCTGCTCTCTGTATTGCGCATGGCGGACTTCCGCCCCGATGCAGACAGGTGAGCACACTCCCACCAGCGGACAGAGAGCGCGCGTCGGAAAATATGTCACGTCAACCATCTCAAAAGCAGACAAAAATATCTGCTGTGCCATTTATCTGTGTATGACTCCTCAGATCTCCAGTCCGGTCAAAAGTTTCACTAATTATCTACTTCTTCCCTTGCATGTTTAGTCCTATACTGAACTCCCTGTTCACTACACCTTACACATCTTAAGTTTAAGATTTGTCCAAATTTTACAGTAACCTACCCACACTTATATTACAGAGAATGTTTTTTGCATTAAAGCTCGCAAATACTAAATTTGATTCCACAGTTATGGCTTTAGATACCGAGGGATCCTGGTATATCATACTTATACAAAACTAATTATGGTAAATTACTATGTGAAATAAAGAATTATCTCAAAGATGGGAAATCCTCCCTCTATCCTTATTGGGGAGAGTGGAGAGCATTAGAATGAACATACCACCTAGGCTTCTCTTTATGTTCCAGTCCCTGCCCATAGGGGTCCCTATATCTACATTCAAAACGCTCAATAAATGGTTATCCAAATTTACCTGGCAAAACAAAAGACCCAGGATTGAACTGAAAAGACTATTAAACCCAAAAGAGAATGCGGGTCCTGACTTGCCTAATTAAAAAAAATATTACTTGGCAGCCCAACTTATATCAGTAGTGGTATGGATTACCCAGGACAGGGAGGGTCAGTGGGTGGTAATGGAACAGAGTATCTGCCCAAATTTGCCGCTGGACATAGCAATTATTTTTAATCAAGATACACGGAAAGTAAATAAAATCAATAACATTTGGATAGGAAACGCTCTGAAAAGTGAGAGAGAGGCTGGGACGCCCTTCATCAATATCAAGATCAATGAAAATTGCACAGAATGTTGATTTTTTCTACCATCTAAATTAGATACAGGGTTTAAGACATGGGGAGAAAAGAGGTTTAACCAGTTGGATCAGTTGTGTGATGGAGGAGATCTAATGTCCTTCGAACATCTTAGAAATAAATGTGGCCTCCCAGTGCCCGATTGTTTTAGATACCTACAGTCAACAAATATATTGTTTATATGAACAATTAAAGGATTGGTTAAAAAGAACATTATATCATATATTTATAAAATATTGCAAAAGGAGTCAACAGTGTTAATAAAGAGAAATGAGAACTAGAGATGAATACTATCATTAACGATGAAGATTGGACTCATTCATGTAAAGAAGGACACAGAATAACAAACAGTCCTACATGGTGGGAATTTGATTGGAAAGTTAAGATGAGATACTTTAAGACTCCCCTTCTCACCTCTACGTTTGGTAACACCTCAAATCAGGGGTTTATTGGAGGGGTTGTGACCTGGTAGGAGACCACACCCACATTTTTTGGGATTATCCAGAATTGTCAGAGTACTGGCAAAATATACAGGAAGAGATAAAAAATAAATGTTTGAACATAAAATTACCACTTGAACCAGCTCGTTTCATACTAGGAATTATGCCACAGAATATAGTGCATGAAAATAAGGTTGTATTACAGAGAGTTCTTCTTGTAATTGCCAGGAGGATGATAACGATCTCCTGGCTAAAACCCCAGACACCCACGACAGTACAATGGAAAGAAAGAGGAAAGAAAGTGTATAATATGGAATTTATAACTGAAAAATTGTTAACGAGAACAGAGTGTTTTGTGGAAGAAATTTCTCGAAGTCCGATGTTTAAGTGTTTGACAGAACTTTATTATTTGATGAGCTCACAGGGAACAGACACTCAGCAAGCATGCGTCTTGTGTTCTGCTCCCCGAGCAACAAATGCATACATCTTTTATGGCCTAAAATGCGACAGTCATCTGACAAATCAAGGACAAATCGGATTTTTGGACGTTCCAGTTACTTCTGCCTTTCAAGGTCCAGGCAGTACAAAGAAAGTTTGGCCATTTGGAGATACCAGTTTCTTCTACGTTTTCAAGGTCCACCTATCAGCTTAGAACAAGTCTATCTATTTGGGACTTTTCCTTTTGCTATATTATTCTAGGACTCGTTGTTCTCTTTTTCTACATTTTATATTATCCAATACCATGCATTCATTTTATAATATCTTCTGCAACAGCTTACTTCTCAGGTCAAGCCTTTGCTTTGACCTGGGCCTCTTGCTGATCAAGCAATATATGGCAAACATGTTAGTTCCTCTATAGAAAATAGAAATTTCTTACTTAAGCAGATTTGCATTCTTGTTTGATACATTCAATTAATGACAAGTAAATTACATTGTTTCAACCACTATGTGTAAATCAACAACACATTGTAAACTCAATTGTTAATTACTGATTAGGTAATGCATTTTGCATAATCATCTACATTCCATTATTGATTACTGATTAGCATAATCAAGAATTTTCTATCACAGTTTCTTTATTAAAAGGTTTCCAATCTGTAATTTTCTTTTTTCAACAGAAGTATGGCACTTAGGAAAGGATAGGGTTGAATTGAGACTTCCATGTACAGCACTGTGCAAAAATCTTAGGCAGGCAAAGAAAACGATGTTTAGATTGTCCTCGTGTTGGTGTAAAACTATGATATTATGCCTGTCAAAGTGTCTCAGCTTAGCCATTTCAGAACCTCTGCTAACATCATCCTAGTATTTGTAGCGACCGTCCAGTGCAGCCATGTATTTTTTGACTTGGCCACTAGCACACCTCATACAGCTAGTCAATCTGTCAAAATCATGGAACGGCTGAGGTGCCCCTGAGGAGAAGTTTGGGAACTGAAGCGGTGTTCATCTAGCCATCCGACTAGATATCAGTATCTTTTTAGAAAAGAGAAGAAATTATTAATAGTTTTTATTGTGTTCCTCTTAATTTACACGTTCTAATGTTAAATTGTGTTATTTGTTCTAAGCCAAAGTACACTTGCTACCCAGATAAACAGCTTTAAACATTTCTTTGGACTGCCTAAGACTTTTGCACAGTACTGTATATCTTAGAACATAAGAAATTTACAAATTAGAGGAGCCCATTCGGCCCATCAAGCTCGTTTGGGAAGAACTTAACTAATAGCTCAGAGTTGTTAAAATCTTATCCAGCTCTGATTTAACCATCTCTCTCAATATAATATTGGGATCATTTATTCTCTTCAGAGGCCTCCATAGAATAATGCATCCATCCTCTCAATTATGTTTAGACAGACGTATCCTAAGGCACCAGGGCAACAACAGTCAGAATAACAACAGAATCATCAATTTCACAGCTAGTTTTAAAAATTGCTTTAATGCAGAGTGATTACAGAAAAAAAGATAAGCAAATTAGGTAATATTAACAAAATTATTAAAACATGTAGAGTAATAGACATATTTGTCTTTCAGACATATTGTGCTTTTTTAAGAGCAGAAGGGATACATTAAATCAGGATTATATTTTGTTTTTAATGATATATATATATATATATATATATATATATATATATATATATATATATATATATATATAATTTTTTTAAATTTACATCATTATAAATGAGAACTATAAGTGATTGCTAATTACTGTTAACTAATTTCCTGTATGATCTTTCTCCCCTTCAGTCTTAAAAATAATTATATGTCAGGGGGCCAATCAGTGGAGGCACACAGACACGGTGGCCGGTTATCCTATTTGTTCAGCGCCAACCCAACAAGTAGAAAATTCAGCACCACGGACAGTGATCTGTGCTACTATGACGTCAGGTCCTTTCATTGGCTCCATATATTTTTCTAGAAATAACTAATTGGCTCTTTTCTAGAAATGTCCAGCCTATATGAAGAGAATATTTTATTTTTATTTAGACTAAGAAACTACAGAAAATCAGCTCTGCATGTGATCTCCCCTTTACTGCTCAAGGAGGGCACACGCACATCAACAAATATCAATGCAACAATTACAGAAGAATAATTTCTCACAGCTTCAGAAGAAGTCAGATTTCTGTGTAATTCAGAGATTGTCCAAGACTTCTGCTAGAACATTTTCTGCACTTGAACCGAATTTCAAAATAAATGACACCTGGGTGACCCAGGTTCGAGTCTCTGCCTGGATCACATGTGTGTGGAGTTTGCATGTTCTCTCCATATCGTCGTGGGGTTTTCTCCGGGTACTCCGGTTTCCCCCCCACAGTCCAAAAACATGCTGAGGCTAATTGGAGTTGCTAAATTGCCCCTAGGTGTGCATGTGTGAGTGAATGGTGTGTGAGTGTGCCCTGCAATGGGCTGGCCCCCCATCCTGGGTTGTTCCCTGCCTCGTGCCCATTGCTTCTGGGATAGGCTCCGGACCCCCCACGACCCAGTATGATTAGTGGTTTGGAAAATGGATGGATGGATACACCTGGGTCTATTAAAAGAAGGTGATGCTGCCTGAACCACCAACCAAGGCTGGGAGGAAAGGGAGGAACACTAGTCAAATGAAGGAAGAAAAGGCCACCGTATCTCATGGTCACGAATACAAAAGTCAGGGAGTGTTATGAAGAAGGCACCACACTTAAGACTATTGGTTTTATGCAGTGAATTACACCAGAGAGAGTTTTTGCATTTTAGCTGTGTCATGTAACATTCCTCAGACTTCATTTTAATGTTTTCTTCAACGCAACAAAGTCCCACGGTAACAAAAGCGCTGAGGTCTGGATCGTTAATTGCAATGTGGGGAGTGCAGACCAGCTGGGGTGGGGGATCGTGCTCAGTCACGATAAAAGGCAAACGGGTAAATTGTGAATACGCACTTAATCTAACTACAGTTTAACGTTGTTCCACATACCAATATCACTACGTATCGGTATCGCAAAACAAAATTTAAAATGTTAAGATTCTGTCATTCTGAAAATCTGAGTATTTAAGACATTATGTTCCATAGCAATTTGTGGAGATAAATACCCTCGGACAGTAGCGTTCATTTCACAATTAAGTCTCTTTAAGTCATTGTTTTATGTTAAGCAGGATGAATGTGTGATTTTTAATTAATAAACCCTTAAGAGTTATATGCTTATGCTGTCGCATACTGTTCTCGGTATACAACTTAACTTATAAAAGTCTGTTAATCTTATTATAGAATAATATAGAGAATAATTATACAAGAACTATAATTATTATGATGTTATTATTTAATGTGTGTGGGCCGTGTTGCTTGATTACATTTGACTCCTCGGCACGTGGGACGCTGCCGGTTTGAAAGACGCGGCTTCACTTGTTTTCTGCACCAAGGTGGGTTGCCATTCTGCTCCCATTTTATCGGATAATTTATCTTATTATTTAGTATTTGTCAAATTTGCATGTATATTAAAATATGTTTGATGAGTAAAGTCAGTATATTGCTTTTAAATAAAGTGATTTTGTTCTGGGCTACTATGTTAATTATATTTAAATTTTATGCGCAAAGTGTAGTTGACATTTAACTTTTCCGCGTGCGCTTTCCTGCGTTTAAGTACATTATTGCGCTTGCTAGTGAGTAAATTAGTTCATTTCTTTTAAATAAAGTGAACATTGTTGTGGGGTGCTGTGTTGGTTAAATTTAAATTTCATGTGCAAGTCGGCTAGTTTCCTGTGCCGCAAAGTCTAGGTGATATTTCACTTTTCCGCGTGCGCTTTCATGTTGCATTCTACTGCGGATGCGGGTGGTTTCGCTCGGTGCTGCCTACAGCAATGATATTCCACCAGACCAGGAGAGGGCAGATGTATTGTAAGAAACACAAATAAAAGTAGTGAAGCAAGTCCTGTAAAGTTTGTTTGGTGACCAAAATCAGTATATTGCCATTTAGTAAAATTTAAAATTGTTCCAGGCTTCTGTTTTGATTATATCTAAATTTTATGTGAAAGTTAACTAGTTTCCTATGCTATAATGCAATTGTTCATTGCGGAGGTGTCAGTGCAGAACTGTATTCCATGTGCCAGGAGTGACTGACAGCTCCATTGTATTGCCTGTATGTTGTTTTTCCTCATTCAGATACAGATGAATTGCTTAAGCTGTCAGCTGGAGCAACGCTGAACAGGAGAAGCGGTTTCAGAAAATGGATGAATGTCCCCAGAGGTGTGAGTTAACAGTTTTAACCACTGCATCACTGTACCATGCCCATGTATAGGATATGTAGAAGAACCTGTTGCAGTTATCTGGTGTGTGTGTTTTTGACTATCCCTGCCGGCCCCTGGAGGTTTGGGCTTCCCCTTTGAGTCTGGTGCCTCCCAAGGTTTCTTCCTTCTAGGGAGTTTTTCCTTGCCACTGTCGCCTATGGCTTACTCACTGGGGGCTTTGGGTGGGGATGCTGTAAAGCGCTTTCACACAATGTAATGTTGTGATAACGTGCTATACTTTGCTGTGTAATTTTGTATTTACTCACGCAAATAAAAAATTGTTTGATAACAAAAAACACTTGTTTCATTCTTTTTCCCTGCGAACATATCAGTCACTTCCCTCCTGCTCCTGCATTCAAAAATGAAAGTTTGTCCTGCACTGCACTTTATTGCCGTGGGTTCCACAGGAATGCAGACCTCTACTTTGGTGTAATCCTGCTGCTGTTGTAGATGGTCTGCTCGCACGCTTTCACATTGTGCACAAGCAGATTTTTTGTATCTCTGCAGAGAAGCATTCTTTTCTTCTGCCTGGCAAATCCATCATTATAATAGCAATCCACCTAGCGCCCCTAGCTCTTAAAGAAAATGTTTGAAAAAATTAGTTTATAGCATGTTTACACCATAAAAACAGCAGTGACTGAGTACAACCCTTGTGGACCAGGCGCCTGGCTTTGACTATTTTTCTGCCATTAAACTAGCAAACGTGGGTTGGCCATGACGTAAAATAACTTGTGCCTTTAAATTTAAAAAAAAGTCCTGTGTGTTGTAAAGTGAGGTATGAAACAGATACCAGGCCGCTTCAGTGAGGGTCAGCGTAAGTTTTATTCATGTGATTTTGCGGTTTAAACTGTTTCATTGGAATCAATCCAACCAGCAGCATGAAGACTGCAAGCCAAAGAAGTGGGACGATGCCTGAGAAGAACAACTCAGTCAATCCTCACGTCTCCTCTCTCCTCAGGCGATTGATGGACTCTGAGCATGAGACATGTACAAAAGATGAGGACTCTTCTCCACTATTCAAATGGAAATTGTTCTTAATCTTTTATTTATACCTTTTGCTTATACCGTAAGATTTAGGAACACACTGAAAAAGATCAACTTTAATACATTTGAAGGTTGAAGTTATTGGAATTTGTAACGGCTGATTTGGTGGAATATGATTTTGGACAGAACTGTCAAAAAATGTGGAATGAAAATGCAGTTTAATGGTTGAATCCGTGGCTTGCCTAACTTGTTATAAATTGCACACACATCCAGCATTAAAGTGACAGGGAGGTATTAGACCAGAGTTGTTGCATTACATTAACACAGACCAGCAAAAAATATAACATTATTCTAACATTAATGTAATGTTGTTCTGAATAGATTTCTATGTCCAGTCCTGATTTCAAATTGGGCCTTTAAGCCTAGAATATGGTCAGTTTTAAAAATACTTGACTTTGTTGCAACTCTGACTAAGTTGAATTCCATCAAGTGGTTAACGGGTGTGAAGATTATCCTGAAATTTTCAAGTTAATGTCATTCCAGTTAATGTGAGTTTGTTCTGTGTGGGTCTCTGTCTCAGGCTGTTATTTTCGTCTTAGTTTCATTTAAACCACTTAACAATATGCATAGATTGCATAGCTGCAAATGTAAAATACAAAAATTAACTTGGAAAGCATTCTACAACAACATTCAGTATTGTGGAGTATTAATAGCATTTATTGCCAATTCCAGTTGCTAGGTAACTTCTATATTTTGAATAGAATACAATATAATATTTTAAACTAGATTACAGTTAATTGTTATTTTTCTGTTTAAAAAAGACAATTGCTGTAATTTACATAGGACAAAACCTGTAAAAGACATTTTGTAATTATTTTCTAAATGAAATGAAGATGCTTTGTTACTCCCCTTGGGGAAATTCTCTTTTCACCTACCCCATCTTGCTCTACTTGACACACGGGCACAGACAAAGGTAACAGCAAACCTGGCAGCAAAGGGCAGCCACCTGTAGGGACACCCATGGAGCTGGGGGTTTTACAGTGATTAACAGCAATTTTGCAATACTTTTCTGGCAGCTTTTTTTTTTGCTAGGTATTTACAGTAAATTCCACAGTCAGTTCTACACTAGAAGAGACATCATTCCTAAGCGCAGCATGGACTGCTTCTGGACACAGTATCTAATGCGACTTCCAGAGTCACTTGAGTAAGCTGGAGATAATTCATCCCCGGGAAAGAGAGCCTGCAGTAGGCAGTCTACCAAAAGAGGGCCTTTCCTGTTCCCTTGGTGAATTAGAACACCAGTGGAGAGAGCTCTCCTGTTGCAGTTTCACAGAGATGAACAACATGGAGAACTTTGGATTGAGGTTTTGCAGTAAGAGGGTGCTGAAGGAAAAAGGAGTTTCAAAGACATTGGTCTGCCTGTACTGCCGATTTTGTCTCTGCCCATTTCAGATGTCCAGATGTTTACTAATGTGACATTCCTTAAATACAACCACCGAAACAGAACCGTTGCAAATTTGTTGCCAAGTTTGGTAGATGTACAACTTGGACTGCAAAGAGATGGACTGACGCAGAGGCGGAGCTGAGGATAGGCCTGGGTGGGATTGACAGCTGGACCTACCCAGTCAGATTAATGAAATGACATTTTTTATATATAAATTACCGGCTTCTAACTCTGTTCCTATACATCACTGTTGTTACTGTGGCAAGTACGACAGAATGTGTGAGCTCCCTCTAGTGGTGCTCTAGGTAGAACACCACAGTCGTGGGTGTATTATTGTTGCAGTCACCATGTTGTAAATATATAAGCCAATTTAAGAAAATTTGGGGTAATGAGCTTCATTCAGACCCTCCCAAATTTAATACAAGTCCATCCATCAGCCACTTTACCGTATTTAAATGCTGCAGGAGGATGCTCACATGAAAAAAATAAGCCTAATTCATTTCTTTATCCAAAACTCCTCATTCATTAAAACGAAAAGAGCTTTAACTTGTGCGTGCATTGCTTCATTTTAAGCAGCATTATGGAGTGTCGTTGAACATAAATTTTTCTATGAAGGGTCTGATTTTCTGCATCTTTTACTCCTGGTTTGGGCTATAAAATTGGAAGGAGTTGCCAAACCTGACTGTGCAGGGTCTGCGCTGTTCTCATCTGTGGACAGTGTGTGGGTTTGTGGGTCAGGCATAAATTTGGGGGGGGGGCTCCCTCTAGCATTAAAATAGGGAGATATCCACTAAAATAATTCTTCATATTCAAAAAAGTACAGATAAAATGAATCAATCTCAACAGTTCATTTAAAGTGTTTTCACCCCAAGCACACCTATCCTTACTGAAAATGGTTTAGTCTAAAGTCCTGCTCTGGGGTACGTTTCCTATATCATAATGCACATTGGCAAAAGACAAATATATGTCAGGAAACTATATAGCAAGAGATCAAAGAAAATTGATACATTCTGTGGGCCATGTCTGCTGCCGCATGGCAGAGAGTGTGAGGGGGAAGTGCAGGGACGATGTCGGCATCACCAAAAGGAGGGCTACAGCTCTTTGGAGGGAGCCGGTGAGGAGAGCTGGGGGGAGCCAGTCTGCATCCTCTCACTCCTGGGGAGGACCGAGTATTGGCCATCCTAGATCTGAGAGGCACTTGAGGGAATCCCGGGGTGCATAAATCTCTGTAGTCTACCCACCTCCAAGACATCTATGCTTTCTACTCCCCAGCCACTTCCTCTTGGCCCACCAACATTTGGCCCCCTGTAGTGTGATCACCAGGGTTCCTCAATATGTGGCACCTCCACACCTGGCTCCTCTACATCAGCCATCCCTTGTCTGGGCCCCTCTACAGCAGGCCCCCTCTGACGTGGCCCTCAGTCCCTCAGGGCGACACTGTCCCCTGAGTCCCCAGAATCCCTTTCAGTCTGGGAGATCACCTAACCCACCCATCCTGCTGCCTAATGCCGGTGTCGTGCTGTAAACTGTCCCCCTGCCACGGAATGTAATCTCTCATTTTAAAGGCAATGTCGCTTCGCTTCTCCTGCGCGGCAGCAGCGTCCGCTCGCTGTAACATCGGTTGTCTTGTTCTCCTGCGCGACAATAATGCATTTCTTTTCGACGCTCGTTCGTGCAAATACAGTCGCCTTCAGTCTCAAGAAGCGATTCATCTACTTGAGTAATATTTTTAATACTTTGTTGAATTAATTCTGCCTCAATTTCTTTGCTATTCTGTCTTCTTTTCATAACTATAATGCGGCGATTAGCTTCATACTGGGCACCGACACACCTGGAAATGACGTAACATTGAACCAAATGCCAAAAGTAATCAGAAGTCAGCAGCCTGTCCAGAACGCACAGATAACAAGCTACACTGCAAGTCGTCCAGCCACGACGTCACCCAGCCACTCGTCTACCATCTAAAATACAGATAAATTACAAGTGCTCCGTATTTCTGCAGATGACATTATTTTGAACTGGACCATAAAGAAAATATTCTTGGCCTGGAGGGAGGAGTGCTGGGCTATTTTATAGGAGGCTACTCTTTCTTAATAACCCCATTTTTAATTCTGAACAATAAGCTTAATAGGATGGGGCGACATGCTGGTGCAGTGGTTAGCACTGTTGCGTCACACCTCTGGGACCCGGGTTCAAGTCTCCGCCTGGGTCAGATGTGTGTGGAGTTTGCATGTTCTCCCCATGTCGTCGTGCGGTTTCCTCTGGGTTTTCCGGTTCTCCCCCACAGTCTAAAAACATGCTGAGACTAATTGGAGTTGCTAAATTGCCCGTAAGTGTGCGTGTGTGAGTGAATGGTGTGTGAGTGTGCCCTGCAATGGGCTTGACCCCATTCAGGGTTGTTCCCTGCCTCGTGCCCATTGCTTCTGGGATGGGCTCCCGACCCCCGTGACCCAGAAGGATAAGAGGTTTGGAAAACGGATAAAACTGAAGAGCGATTTAAAATAGGTGATTGTCCAGTAAGAGGATTTACCTTTAGCTACAGTGTTTTTTGTTATACAGGTATATTTTGTTTTACAAAAACAACATTTACTTCTACACTATACGGTCAATTAAAGTACCTTCTGCATCCTGGAGATGGTCATTACCTTCTGGAGAGTCTATTTCCTCAGCAACTCTCTTGTTGCTACCTTCTGGAGACAGATGAATGCTGAAAAGATCTTCCATCTGGTCAGCAGTCATTGTGATTGTCTCAAAGCAGAACAGGTGGCGCAGAATGTAGACAGTGTTTATAACTCGCTTATTAATTATCAATGTGTTACTGGTTACTTTATTAGTTTATATTCAAAGAAATAATAGCAACTTGAACCATGATGGTCAAAGGATAAAATTCTGATCCTAACTAACGTACATGTAAACAGAACACAGAATACCTCTGAAATGGACCCTGACCCCTGTGGATGACCTGAAACGTGACAATGTCATGTTCCAGCAGATTCCCGTCTCTTATTGACCGGATAGGCCTCAGACAACCTGCATTGGCCATGAAGTCAAGCAGAGGTGTCTTTCACTTCTCAAGGTCCTCCAGAGTTGTACTTTCAGGTACCTGCCATCAAAATGGACTGTTATTGAGGCTACTTGAATTATAACTTTTTAGTAAGAACCCACACACCCATATCATGTTTGAAGCCTTTCAATTGCAGCATTAAAATTAGGCAGCATTCGGCAGGTAAAGGAGCAATATTTGCTGGCAGGCACATGGGACGATTAATCTGCGCAGTAGGGACAACATGAAGAGAGGAAAATTTGCTGTAAAAAAACTCAATTTGTTCGCCATAATATCTTGCTGACCTCCTTCCCAGGGCTTAAACTGCCCACAATGCTTTTCCACCCTCTATGCATATTTAGTATTTCCCTGATATATCAGACGCTGATATGGGCAGTACGGTATGCGCTCCGTCTGGTTAGATGTGGGCCTGCACTTTCTTAGGGGCCTGCCCCTCCTGACACAGACTCTTCCAGAATCTCATAATCCTCTCCATTTCCCATTCTTCACACTGTTTATTAGTGTATGGGAACGGGACAACCCTAACTGAAGGGTCAGGACTTGCACACAACACACACCCCTCCTGCCCTAATGAAGTGGCGGTATACTTAGCCCATTTATATCACCAATTTCCAAGTGTACGTTTTGCTAACCCATACAGGTCTACTTCATCCTGGGCATCCTTCTAAAATTTACTCACTCTCCTCACTCCCATATCTCCCCCCATTTCTCTCCGCTTTCGCTCACTGTAATCTGAGAGGTTATTCAGCATCAAAGGACCAGGCTGAGTCAGTGAAGTCAGTTGTCCTGTGCTCACCTGACCTGTGGTCCTGCTGTGCACCCAGACCTGAAGGGCCTGATAAATCATTAGCATCACTAACATCGTTGCTGTCAGCCGTACCAGAACCCACAGCTTCGTGTCCTGTCTGGAGTGGCTGGTCTGCTTGCGATGCTCCCTCTTGACCCTCACTCTGCTCTGATCCTGAAACTGACTCCACCCCAAGCTGTGGAGCTCCTCTGGGAGCTCCATCAGGGCCATCTAAGTCAAGGGCAACTGCATCCTCTGTGTTGTTTTCAGTGACTCTGTCTTTCGTGCGGTACTCTAGTGCAGTGGTTCAAATGGTACCACATATTACTCCCTTCTACCTGCACCGCTGTTGCTGTGGCTCGTGTCACCTTGAAGGGTCCCTCTCGTCGGGGCTAGTGCCACTTTCACCGGAACACTCGCAGGTAGACTTTATCTCCTGGAAAGATGACTGGCTCCTCCTGGTCTGTGTCTTCTTTCTGTGCTTTCTCCTTTTCCTGTTTGGAAATAGTTTTGTGTATTTTGGTTAAAGTCCTCATGTACAACTTTAATTCATCCCCCAGCTGATCTAGGCTGGGTCCCTTATACGCCCCCTCCAAGTCGATCCAGGCATAGGTCTCCCTGTCAGCATTTCATGCGGAGACAAATGCATCACCTGTGCGTTTCCATCCGATATGTCATCAAGGCTGTTGACAGGGCATCCACCCAGTTCATTTTCATGGCGGCGCAAATTTTATTCAGCTTCTGCTTAAGTGTGCCATTCACTCTCTCCACCATACCCTGCATCTGAGGGTGATACACACATGCCAACTTTTGTTTTATTCTCAGCTGTTAAACCACTAACTTTTAACTTTCCCCACAAAGGCAGCTCCATTATCAGAGCTTATTTCAGTTGGTATCCCAAACCTCGGACTCTCTGATCAGGAATTTCACCACTGTCATCGCCCCCATGTCCTTGGACGGTATTGTCTCCACCCATCTGCTGAACCTGTCCACAATCACAAGCATATATCGCTTTCCATATGCTGTTTTTCCCATGTCCACATAGTCCATCACCAAGTGTCTGAACGGTCCCTCAGGCACTGGAATGTGCCCTACTGGGGCCGTGATTGCTTTGCGTAAATTGTTCTTAATGCACACCTCATATTCTGACAACCTTGCATCCGTCATTGCTTGCAGCTATGGTGTCCAGAAACCTTGTTCTGTAATTTTCTGTAACACCACCCCCCTTGTGCAATGGTCAAGACCATGCGCATCCGTTATCAAAATGTTGGCCTGGCTGCCGCATCAGAGACTGCATTTCCTTGAATAACAAAATCACGACCTTTGCGGTGGGCCTGACACTTAACAATAGCCAAACGCTTGGGACGCATCATTGTGTGTAGCAACTCCAAAATCTGATTATAATGCTGAATGGGGGAGCCGTCACTTTTGCGAAACCCCCTTTGCTTCCAGACTGCTCCAAACTGATGGCATACATCATGTGTGTATGCAGAGTCTGTGTAGATAGTAACTGTCTTATGTTGTCCTCGCCGGCACGCTGTAGTCAAAGCCTTTATCTCTGCTAATTGACCAGAACAGGGTTGTGCTCTGAAACGAGAGTGTGAAAATCATCACCCTGTGCCTGGACTACAGCAAACCCAGCCTTCAAGGCATCCCCATCTCTCCAACATGAGCCATCCACAAACAAAACCATCTCGCTATTTTCAATGGGAGAGCTCTCCAAGTCTGCTCTCAGTTTAGTGTAAACCAAAGACTCTGCCACACACTCATGTGTGTCTGCAGGGTTTACTGTAGTGCAGCACTTTATTGTCACATCCGGGTAAGAGAGAAATGCAAAGTACGCTAGCTGCCTTGCTGGGGTCAACACAAATTTGCCTTTGTCAATAACGTCCACCACCTTATGTGAAGTATAAAGTGTTTTTGCATTCTAGCTGTGTTACAGTATGTAACACAGCCTTCAACTTTTTTCCCCACGCAATGCAGAACATGCAGGGGTGCCAAACAAAACAGTGGAGCTGCAGTGTAGCCAATTATTTCTTTCAGTAGTTTTAAAATCATTTGTGTGGCTGTGTGTTAGAGATGGAGGTGAGCAACACTGAGGCATCTCAGGGAACCATGTTGCCCATATTAAAAAACACACACGCATGCAACTCAGGCAATCCAGCATTTCTTATTTCAGTTATATATGACACTGCATGAGGAGCGGCGGGGTGGTGCAGTGGTTAGCACTGTTGCCTCACACCTCTGGGACCCGGGTTCGAGTCTCCGCCTGGGTCACATGTGTGCGGAGTTTGCATGTTCTCCCCATGTCGTCGTGGGGTTTCCTCCGGGTACTCCGGTTTCCCCCCACAGTCCAAAAACATGCTGAGGCTAATTGGAGTCGCTAAATTGCCCATAGGTGTGCATGTGTGAGTGAATGGTGTGTGAGTGAGTCCTGCGATGGGCTGGCCCCCCATCCTGGGTTGTTCCCTGCCTCCGGACCCCCCGCGACCCAATAGGATAAGCGGTTTGGAAAATGGATGGATGGATGACACTGCATGTTGTTGTTTTACATGTTCACTACAAGTCAGTGTTTTTTTCATTGTATGATTAATGCCACATTCATACCAAAAAAACACACTAGACATACTGTACAAGGCAGTCAAGGGAAAAACCTTCTCAGAAAACAAAGTGAATGTATCAACCGAAGAAGGACGTTTCCTTTTCAGAATATTCATTTTTTTCCATGTGGAACCACTGTCCATGATTCAATTGAGTGCATTCAAAGAATGATACATCAAGACTAATAGTGACAAAATATTAATTTAATATGCATTGTACATGAATGTAGGACTTAGATGTTGATGAATTTCTCATCAGTGAAGGGCATATACAAGTTGAAAACCCAGAACTCTCCAATTTAGATGTAATTTGGTACACGTGCAGACCAGTGATGGATATGTAAATGATTAGAATTGCAAGGAGTTGGCATGTTTAATCACCAGACACAGGATGCCTCGTAGTCACATTAGGGTTACCGGCACTTGACGGAGTTTGATAGGGTTGCATTGCGGGTTTGCATGAAGCCAGGTGGTCATATGGTGCAATTGCATGTGGGCCATGCGGATATCACAGTGGCCTGATATTGAAACCAATGGGCACGTGAGGCATCCACACACGTCGTGAAGTTTCTGGTCATCCAAGACAGACCACGCCAAGGAAGGATCGTCGGATTGTGCTCCAAGCATCACAGATCCCCATGACACCTGCGCCTGATATATGGACACAGCTACTGGACTCTCTACAACACCCTATATCATCGTGTCGCGATGACTGGCATCAGCTGGACTACGGGTTCACCGTCCCATGCATAGGCTGCCGTTCACAATAGCACAGAAACTGTTGCGATTGGAGTGGTGTAGTCACTGGGAGGCATGGACTGATGACGACTGGCGTCCTACCATGTTCAGCGATACATCTCAGTTCTGCAGTACCACAGATGACCGTCGTGTGCGTATGGTGGCGCCGCAGGGAGAAGAGCAATCCTGCCAACGCTGTGGAGTGACACACCACACTCTGACGGCACAGTGGTACACCAGTGACATCCTAGTGGTATCCGGGCCCAAGGGTGTGCTATACCCTACTGACATGGGACCAGCAGTGTGGCCATACCACCAACTCCGTGGTCCGTATGCTCTGATATTATAATCATCGTGATACAGTCACATGCCCTTTCATCACATGCAGATTTCATTTTCACAACTTAGTCTGTTGTGCTTCACTTTTTTTGCCACCGAGTTTGTGTTCTGACACTAAGTTGATGGGAAATGATTATTTGAGCGTCATCTAAAGAGCTTATATTACTTGGGTAAATTGCATAAGACTCACATGGTATTTTGAAAAGATTCCCATATGCGCTGATTAGCTGGGGTTGATCCGAGCAGCTGTGCACATTTCTCCTGTAACACAAAAGTTTGCTTTTAGGACAGAAAACAAGGTTAAGACCAAATTATGTGGTTTACATCTATCAAAATAAAACCAAGGTCACTGTTACCAAAAGAGTAACCATGTGTTGTCAAATTTCCTAACATTTTGCTTCATCTTACTTTGGATGCCCATGGTTAGGAGAGAAGCAGAAATCTGCTCAATCATTAGAAAGACTTTACTTGATACAGGGAGTGAGATCTTGTTGCAGGTGACAAGGCAGGATGGAGTGTGTTTAGAAAAATAATGAAGAGGGAATGTGAGTGTGAGCTATCGTGGCATCTGTGTATAACCCAATATGGCGGCATCCTTCTGAATGTAAATAACATAGCCGGCTTAATTAGCTTAATCAAGCGTAATTGAACTAAGGAAAATTTAGCAATATACTTTCCCTGCTTGGTGTGATAAATACAGCAGCAGCTGCTGGTGGACGGGCTACAAACAGACATCAAGAAGAAATCCCACCTCACAGCCATTTACTGTACCAAACCCATTAATGTAACTTGTGAAGATGTAGGTATTGGAGTATTCACAGATTCATTTGCAGTGTCCACTTCCTGTCCAGTAAATTTGACAGGACGAAATTTGAATAACCTATAGGTCTGACTCATGTATGCGGCTGAAGGAGTAAAGGTAGAATGGGTGGAGAATCCTGGGCTGAGCTGCATGGTGGCCTGGGGGACAATCATTAAAACACAGACCCTCTGATATCCTCAAAACCCACAACCAAAAGGGTAGTCAGGAACGGTGGCCAACCACTTGGCCCGTTAAGCCACATGGTGGCCCTATGAGCAGGCAAACACACTACGGGCTAAGGGGTAGAAGACAGAGGAGAGAATAGGATGGCCAGTGACATGTGAACAGGACAAGGCAGGGATGGATTCTGACACAGGTGCCATACTACTTTGTTTAAATATGCCCAAGTGCTTAGAATGTTTTAGTGCCTTAGACAAGGTATCACTGAATGACGCAGCAGTTTGGCTCCTCCTGAAGGCCCTATAACTGTCCTGAGAAGTTGTTTGCATGCACTTGCTGCCTTGACACTTGTTGATGTACGTGTGCCCTGCTCGAGCAGTAAAGGGGAGATCACATGCAGAGATGATTTTCTGTAGCTTCTCAGTCCGAGTAAAAATAAAATATCCTTGTCATATAGGAACCAAGTCTCTGGCTGGAAATTTCTACAACAGAACCAATTAGTCATTTCTATAAATATATACAGAGCCAATGAAGGAACCAGATGTCGCAGTAACACAAGTCACTGTCCGTGGTGCTGAATTCTCTACTTGTTGGGCTGGTACTGAATGAATAGGATAACCGGCCAACGTGTTTGTGTGCTTACACTGATTATATATCAGGGGGGCAAATATTTATAACATTGAGGGGAAAAATTAAAAAATATATATAGTAAGGACAATATAATCATGATTTAATGTATCCCTTCTGCTGTTTAAAAAGCACAATGTCTGAATGACAAATATGTATTACTCTGCACATTTTAATAATTTCATTAATATTATGCAGTTTACCTATTTGCTATAATCATTCTGCTTTAAAGCAATTTTTAAAACTAGCTGTGAAATTGATGCTGTTGTTCTGTCTGTTGTTGCCCTGGTGCCTTAAGATGTTAGACGTCTGTCTAAACATGCGTGAGGGGACAGATGCACTAATCCATGGAGGCCTCTGATCAGAATAACTCATCCCAATATTATATTGAGCGAGATGGTTAATTCCGTTTTAATCTAGACTGGGTTCAGAGCCTCCGTTCTGCCGTTGATCTTTTGCATGCCCGCTATTACATGTATTAGTTTACTCTAAATTTTGATCCCATGTCAAACTAAAGCAAATTAGGTCCAATTTTGTGTTACTAACGTAGCACCCCCTTGTAAACAGCTGGCCACACCTCCCCTTAAACTACAATTAAATGTGGTATTATGGAATATTATTCAGCACTATATAACATAGAATACAAGTATTATGATATTATTAAAAAGTATGTCAAATATCCATGATGTAATCATTACAATATAAACATTATAATGTAATCAACACAACGTAATCAACTGAGTATGTATTTGCACCTTTTGTTAGTCTGAGATTCTGTTAGCTACTTTATATTAGTCCCGAATCTATGAATATTCACTTTTATTAACGTATATTTTATCACAATGCTAAAGGACAAATATATTATCAACCTTTTAGTTAGACAATGTGTAAAAGGCTGAAACTGCCTAGGTTTACTACTAAAGGAAGGGATTCGCCTGAGTTCACCCGAAGTTCACGGCTGAGCATTTTTTTAAAAACCCAAGTGGAGCTGCTCCAGCCACCATTATGTTCAGCCGAGAGACCAAACGGTAAAAGAAATGATGGACAAACTTATCACCTAGGGGTGTGGATTAAGGGAAAAAACAATTATTGTGAATGGCTGAAGGAATGATGATGCTTAAGTTACGAGATATTGTTAAATGATAAGAACTTGTATAAAAATTGGTGTAAAACAGTACTGGACACACTTTTACGTGTCCAGCCTTGGTTGTAACTTCTTTGTTGCAATAAAGACTGAATTCTGGATACTGCACAAGCGGACTTCTGATTTGGCGGGGAAGGAGAAAAAACCACGACAGTATATCCGAACAAGGGGGAATTAGGGCCCTAAAATTGAATTACACAGGTTTTATTTTATAAAACTAGAAATCTTTATTAAATACATTTAAAAGAAGGTCAGACAGGTTAGTCATTCGGCAAATCAAAGGCATTAAACAAAACAAACATACAAGGGACTTGCCAAGCTACCAGGTCCAAGCCAGTTCAACCGCTAAGATGAAACAATACCGCGCGTGAACAAATGCAGGCGCTCAGACCGCTACACGCACAAAAATAAATAAAAAACCAAACCCAATGCACTGTGACCTCAAACGATAATGATCACACTAGTGAATATTAAAAAGAAACTGGCCTCAAGCTTCACCGCACATCAAAGTCACCATTCAGGGAATTTAGCGTTGAAGACACCCTGCGGTTAAACAGGCTTAGCACAACCGCAACTAGCTAAGTGAGAGGGAGGGGAGAGAGACAAACAAAAAGGAAAACCCCCCAACCCGTCGCTCACAACAACCCTAGTGCTTATAACATACAGCCCACAGGCTGGAGGGCCAAACAAATGCAACGATACTATAAAATTTCAAACCGCAAACATCACGCAGACATATACTATAGAGAGCAGCTAGCGCACGACACAAAACACTAAAGAAACACGGGAAAAAAAAGAAAAGACAATGTAAAGTCCTCACCTTCCCCCCGTTAACAATGGGCACATACCTCTAAACATAACATCACTTGCTCACTAGTTTTTGGTTGCGTCAGTACGGAATAGTTTAACCTACATAGGTAAACATACCTGTTGCGATTTCTGTAGCCAGCGTTCGGTGGACGCCGCTTCAGTAATCTACGCCCCCTCTCCGTCAGCAAACACACTACACCGCGGAACGCTGGTCAAGAATAAGGGTCAATCAAAACAGCCTTCGCTACTTTCAAACGCGAGTGTAGTACATACACACACACACACACATATATATATATATATATATATATATATATATATATATATATATATATATATATATATATATATATATATATATATATATATATATATATATACACACACACACATCCGTGAGAGAAGAACAGGGAAACAGACAAATGCCTAACTAATTAACCAGCAGGAGAATGGAAGTGACAAAATAAACACCAAAATATCCCCCTGCTACACTCATTTTGAAGTAATTGTGCAACAATTTTTTTCCCAGTCGCCATGCTTCGTCTTGCTTGTGCAGGTTATGCTTGCATTGAACTTACTTTGTAGACAATAAGATCCTGTCGGCATGAACTCTCTACTGTGTGGTAATTTAGAGAAATTACGCACGTTCCTTATCCCATCTGAATCGGTGACACTAACGCCGTCGGAATGTGATTTAGCGCAGAGTTTAGAATATTTACGGTTTCCGGCCCATGAAGGCAGTTTGAAATAAAACAAAACAAATACGTTACATTTTCTGGATGCGCACATTCTTGCTCTTGGCAAAATGACACAGAGTATTGAGATAAAGGAGTGTTACTCGATGAGATTTCGAATCCATCGCTCGTTGAACCTGGAGAACATGGATCCAGAAGGTAATTAATGATTAAATAATAAAGTTGTAGTTACCGGTATGTGACAAACGAAATGAACGTCTGCATTGGCCTAATGTTTGTTAGTTGATAAGTAGCTGATAAGTAAAACCTTTGATTTTCGATGTAAAATCACCGACCGGTTGAATAGTTCAACTTTTATCTACAGAAACGAATGTATTTTGTACTGCAAAGGTATACACTGGAGTTTTAAAATGAGAAAATGTAACGATGCGATAGGAAATACCCTTCGGTGTACTCCCCTTCTGTCTCGATTTCTTGCTCACCGTGTTTAATAAGAAAATAAAAAGGAAGATGACTATTAGTGACAAAAGTGTAGGAATAAATGTTTCATAATGCATAATACAGACACATTTAATATTAATTCACTTGGATATTTGTGAGAGTAAGCGTATTCATGGATGTTGTCTTTTTAGCTTCATGGGTAATTCTCACAATTTCATTTATCCGACAATCTGAAGCCCGTAGACTCATTTTAAACTTATTTTGTAGTACAGTGTTTATTCCGTTATTGTCAGAGCCCATGTTCTTATATATATCTCTCTGTGTTCCATTTTGTTGCAGTTCATGAGTTTGTGGAGGATAAGTTCATCTCCATGCTGGTCGTGAACTTTGAGAGCAGCTCACTGACCATGGAGAACTTGCAGTCTCTGGCCCTCAGTGTCCCATCATTTTATTGGCGACTCACTGGGGAGCAGTTGGATCCCAGTCTATTGCGCATAACACCTGCACGGCTGCAAGTATTACATCATGGTGCAGAGACTGGTGTCCAGCATGGGAATGGAGAATCACCAGCTGAGGAGAATGCCCATTACGGACAGGGGCTGCCGTCACCCAGCTCTGCAAGGGAGGCTTCCCCTGCAGCTCCAGCATCCACGACTGAGGATGCTGATGGACTCCTCGAGGCTCTCCCCTTGCTCTGGGGTGAAGATGAGCCCTCATCTGTGGCTTCTGACACTCAGCCTGGAAATGAGGTTGAGTCAGAGCATGGTGAACCCTCCAGCTCCACCTTCTGGATCCCTGCGGGCCCTAACACCATGTGGCAGCAGGTTGAGATTGAAGGCCAGACCTTCCTGCGCAAGCTGGATGAGCTCAGCATTCCCGAGGGACTTTGGAGCATCACGGACTACGCTGATGATCACACCATGGTCATGTCCGTGCATGTCTCCGTGCGTGTGCACAGTTCTCTGCGAACATGGGTTGTGAGGCAGGAGGAGAGCCCTCCTCACATGCCCGTTGGCACCAGTCAGAGGAAGCGCAAGGCCAAGCCCGACGACACCAGCGGCTCCAGCTCACCACCGCCACGCAAGAGGCCCATGCGCTTATGATTGCATTCCACGTTTTTACGCTGTGAGTTACATTTACAATTTAATCAGTTACTTGATAAATGACAAAAAGTAGTTACTGCGGTATATATTCCATACATTTGCTGAACTGGAGTTTTGTGCGTCCTTAAGTAATAACTGTAAGCATTCTTTAAGTATGAAAGAGTTTCGGACATTGTCACCTGAAGGCCCAGTGTCCCCATAATTATAACTTTATACTATATTTCTGCATGACTGAGTATTCAATGAGTACCTGGTACTCACATCTCATATTTACCATTTATATCAGTCTCCAAAGTGCTTAGAGAGTTAAGGCTGGTCTTGGTTAGTTCTTAGTGATTGAGCTTTTATTCTTCTGTAATACTCCCCAAGTCCCTCACTCTACTCAATCTCAGTACTCTTTGGTAGTGAATGAGTCATTGTCACTAACTGCAACAGTTTATGGATAATCAATGGCAAACATAATGCAAACATATGACATACAGTGTGGTGTTTGCAGTAAGTTGGGCTTAGTGGAAAAAGCCCAATTACTAACCCTGACTTCTACTTCGCAGGCGGCACCAAGTCAAGTCCCGGCGGGCACGCTGCCAGAAGTCAAGTCCCGGCGGGCAGGCGGCCCCAGGTCGCGTCCCGGCGGGCAGGCGGCCCCAGGTCGCGTCCCGGCGGGCAGGCGGCCCCAGGTCGCGTCCCGGCGGGCAGGCGGCCCCAGGTCGCGTCCCGGCGGGCAGGCGGCCCGAGGTCGCGTCCCGGCGGGCAGGCGGCCCCAAGTCAAGTCCCGGCGTGCAGGCGGCCCCAAGTCAAGTCCCGGCGGGCAGGCGGCCCCAAGTCAAGTCCCGGCTGGCAGGCGGCCCCAAGTCAAGTCCCGGCGGGCAGGCGGCCCCAAGTCAAGTCCCGGCGGGCACGCTGCCAGAAGTCAAGTCCCGGCGGGCAGGCGGCCCCAAGTCAAGTCCCGGCGGGCAGGCGGCCCCAAGTCAAGTCCCGGCGGGCAGGCGGCCCCAAGTCAAGTCCCGGCGGGCAAGCGGCTCCACCCGGCGGGCACGCTGCCAGAAGTCAAGTCCCGGCGGGCAGGCGGCCCCAAGTCAAGTCCCGGCGGGCAGGCGGCTCCACCCGGCGGGCACGCTGCCAGAAGTCAAGTCCCGGCGGGCAGGCGGCCCCAGGTCGCGTCCCGGCGGGCAGGCGGCCCCAGGTCGCGTCCCGGCGGGCAGGCGGCCCCAGGTCGCGTCCCGGCGGGCAGGCGGCCCCAAGTCAAGTCCCGGCGGGCAGGCGGCTCCACCCGGCGGGCACGCTGCCAGAAGTCAAGTCCCGGCGGGCAGGCGGCCCCAGGTCGCGTCCCGGCGGGCAGGCGGCCCCAGGTCGCGTCCCGGCGGGCAGGCGGCCCCAGGTCGCGTCCCGGCGGGCAGGCGGCCCCAGGTCGCGTCCCGGCGGGCAGGCGGCCCCAGGTCGCGTCCCGGCGGGCAGGCGGCCGCAGGTCGCGTCCCGGCGGGCAGGCGGCCCGAGGTCGCGTCCCGGCGGGCAGGCGGCCCGAGGTCGCGTCCCGGCGGGCAGGCGGCCCCAAGTCAAGTCCCGGCGTGCAGGAGGCCCCAAGTCAAGTCCCGGCGGGCAGGCGGCCCCAAGTCAAGTCCCGGCGGGCAGGCGGCCCCAAGTCAAGTCCCGGCGGGCAGGCGGCCCCAAGTCAAGTCCCGGCGGACACGCTGCCAGAAGTCAAGTCCCGGCGGGCACGCTGCCAGAAGTCAAGTCCCGGCGGGCAGGCGGCCCCAAGTCAAGTCCCGGCGGGCAGGCGGCCCCAAGTCAAGTCCCGGCGGGCACGCTGCCAGAAGTCAAGTCCCTGCGGGCAGGCGGCCCCAAGTGAAGTCCCGGCGGGCAAGCGGCTCCACCCGGCGGGCACGCTGCCAGAAGTCAAGTCCCGGCGGGCAGGCGGCCCCAAGTCAAGTCCCGGCGGGCAGGCGGCTCCACCCGGCGGGCAGGCTGCCAGAAGTCAAGTCCCGGCGGGCAAGCGGCTCCACCCAGCGGGCACACTGCCAGAAGTCAAGTCCCGGTGGGCACGCTGCCAGAAGTCAAGTCCCTGCGGGCAAGCGGCTCCACCCGGCGGGCACGCTGCCAGAAGTCAAGTCCCGGCGGGCAGGCGGCCCCAAGTCAAGTCCTGGCGGGAACGCTGCCAGAAGTCAAGTCCCTGCGGGCAAGCGGCTCCACCCGGCGGGTACGCTGCCAGAAGTCAAGTCCCGGCGGGCAGGCGGCCCCAAGTCAAGTCCTGGCGGGCAGGCGGCCCCAAGTCAAGTCCCGGCGGGCAGGCGGCCCCAAGTCAAGTCCCGGCGGGCAGGCGGCTCCACCCGGCGGGCACGCTGCCAGAAGTCAAGTCCCGGCGGGCACGCTGCCACAAGTCAAGTCCCGGCGGGCAGGCGGCCCCAAGTCAAGTCCCGGCGGGCAGGCGGCCCCAAGTCAAGTCCCGGCGGGCAGGCGGCCAGAAGTCAAGTCCCGGCGGGCAGGCGGCCAGAAGTCAAGTCCCGGCGGGCACGCTGCCAGAAGTCAAGTCCCGGCGGGCACGCTGCCAGAAGTCAAGTCCCGGCGGGCACGCTGCCAGAAGTCAAGTCCCGTCGGGCAGGCGGCCCCAAGTCAAGTCCCGGCGGGCAGGCGGCCCCAAGTCAAGTCCCGGCGGGCAGGCGGCCCCAAGTCAAGTCCCGGCGGGCAAGCGGCTCCACCCAGCGGGCACACTGCCAGAAGTCAAGTCCCGGCGTGCAGGAGGCCCCAAGTCAAGTCCCGGCGGGCACGCTGCCAGAAGTCAAGTCCCGGCGTGCAGGAGGCCCCAAGTCAAGTCTCGGCGGGCAGGCGGCCCCAAGTCATGTCCCGGCGGGCAGGCGGCCCCAAGTCAAGTCCCGGCGGGCACGCTGCCAGAAGTCAAGTCCCGGCGTGCAGGCGGCCCCAAGTCAAGTCCCGGCGTGCAGGCGGCCCCAAGTCATGTCCCGGCGGGCAGGCGGCCCCAAGTCAAGTCCCGGCGGGCACGCTGCCAGAAGTCAAGTCCCGGCGGGCACGCTGCCAGAAGTCAAGTCCCGGGCGGGCACGCTGCCAGAAGTCAAGTCCCGGGCGGGCACGCTGCCAGAAGTCAAGTCCCGGGCGGGCAGGCTGCCAGAAGTCAAGTCCCCGGGCGGGCAGGCTGCCAGAAGTCAAGTCCCGGGCGGGCAGGCTGCCAGAAGTCAAGTCCCGGGCGGGCAGGCTGCCAGAAGTCAAGTCCCGGGCGGGCAGGCTGCCAGAAGTCAAGTCCCGGCGGGTAGGCGGCTCCACCCGGCAGGCACGCTGCCAGAAGTCAAGTCCCGGCGTGCAGGGGGCCCCAAGTCAAGTCCCGGCGGGCAGGCGGCCCCAAGTCAAATCCCGGCGGGCACGCTGCCAGAAGTCAAGTCCCGGCGGGCAGGCGGCCCCAAGTCAAGTCCCGGCGGTCAAGCGGCTCCACCCGGCGGGCACGCTGGCAGAAGTCAAGTCCCGGCGGGCAGGCGGCCCCAAGTCAAGTCCCGGCGGGCACGCTGCCAGAAGTCAAGTCCCTGCGGGCAGGCGGCCCCAAGTCAAGTCCCGGCGGGCAGGCGGCCCCAAGTCAAGTCCCGGCGGGCAGGCGGCCCCAAGTCAAGTCCCGGCGGGCAGGCGGCCCCAAGTCAAGTCCCGGCGGGCAGGCGGCCCCAAGTCAAGTCCCGGCGGGCAGGCGGCCCCAAGTCAAGTCCCGGCGGGCAGGCGGCCCCAAGTCAAGTCCCGGCTGGCAGGCGGCCCCAAGTCAAGTCCCGGCTGGCAGGCGGCCCCAAGTCAAGTCCCGGCTGGCAGGCGGCCCCAAGTCAAGTCCCGGCTGGCAGGCGGCCCCAAGTCAAGTCCCGGCGGGCACGCTGCCAGAAGCCAAGTCCCGGCGGGCACGCTGCCAGATGTCAAGTCCCGTCGGGCAGGCGGCCCCAAGTCAAGTCCCGGCGGGCACGCTGCCAGAAGTCAAGTCCCGGCGGGCACGCTGCCAGAAGTCAAGTCCCGGCGGGCACGCTGCCAGAAGTCAAGTCCCGGCGGGCACGCTGCCAGAAGTCAAGTCCCGGCGGGCAGGCTGCCAGAAGTCAAGCCCCGGGCAGGCAGGCTGCCAGAAGTCAAGCCCCGGGCAGGCAGGCTGCCAGAAGTCAAGCCCCGGGCGGGCAGGCTGCCAGAAGTCAAGCCCCGGGCGGGCAGGCTGCCAGAAGTCAAGTCCCGGCGGGCAGGCGGCCCCAAGTCAAGTCCCGGGCGGGCAGGCTGCCAGAAGTCAAGTCCCGGCGGACACGCTGCCAGAAGTCAAGTCCCGGCGGGCACGCTGCCAGAAGTCAAGTCCCGGCGGGCAGGCGGCCCCAAGTCAAGTCCCGGCGGGCAGGCGGCCCCAAGTCAAGTCCCGGCGTGCACGCTGCCAGAAGTCAAGTCCCTGCGGGCAGGCGGCCCCAAGTGAAGTCCCGGCGGGCAAGCGGCTCCACCCGGCGGGCACGCTGCCAGAAGCCAAGTCCCGGCGGGCACGCTGCCAGACGTCAAGTCCCGTCGGGCAGGCGGCCCCAAGTCAAGTCCCGGCGGGCACGCTGCCAGAAGTCAAGTCCCGGCGGGCACGCTGCCAGGAGTCAAGTCCCGGCGGGCACGCTGCCAGAAGTCAAGTCCCGGCGGGCACGCTGCCAGAAGTCAAGTCCCGGCGGGCACGCTGCCAGAAGTCAAGTCCCGGCGGGCAGGCTGCCAGAAGTCAAGCCCCGGGCAGGCAGGCTGCCAGAAGTCAAGCCCCGGGCGGGCAGGCTGCCAGAAGTCAAGCCCCGGGCGGGCAGGCTGCCAGAAGTCAAGCCCCGGGCGGGCAGGCTGCCAGAAGTCAAGTCCCGGCGGGCAGGCGGCCCCAAGTCAAGTCCCGGGCGGGCAGGCTGCCAGAAGTCAAGTCCCGGCGGACACGCTGCCAGAAGTCAAGTCCCGGCGGGCACGCTGCCAGAAGTCAAGTCCCGGCGGGCAGGCGGCCCCAAGTCAAGTCCCGGCGGGCAGGCGGCCCCAAGTCAAGTCCCGGCGTGCACGCTGCCAGAAGTCAAGTCCCTGCGGGCAGGCGGCCCCAAGTGAAGTCCCGGCGGGCAAGCGGCTCCACCCGGCGGGCACGCTGCCAGAAGTCAAGTCCCGGCGGGCAAGCGGCCCCAAGTCAAGTCCCGGCGGGCAGGCGGCTCCACCCGGCGGGCAGGCTGCCAGAAGTCAAGTCCCGGCGGGCAAGCGGCTCCACCCAGCGGGCACACTGCCAGAAGTCAAGTCCCGGTGGGCACGCTGCCAGAAGTCAAGTCCCTGCGGGCAAGCGGCTCCACCCGGCGGGCACGCTGCCAGAAGTCAAGTCCCGGCGGGCAGGCGGCCCCAAGTCAAGTCCTGGCGGGCACGCTGCCAGAAGTCAAGTCCCTGCGGGCAAGCGGCTCCACCCGGCGGGCACGCTGCCAGAAGTCAAGTCCCGGCGGGCAGGCGGCCCCAAGTCAAGTCCTGGCGGGCAGGCGGCCCCAAGTCAAGTCCCGGCGGGCAGGCGGCCCCAAGTCAAGTCCCGGCGGGCAGGCGGCTCCACCCGGCGGGCACGCTGCCAGAAGTCAAGTCCCGGCGGGCACGCTGCCACAAGTCAAGTCCCGGCGGGCAGGCGGCCCCAAGTCAAGTCCCGGCGGGCAGGCGGCCCCAAGTCAAGTCCCGGCGGGCAGGCGGCCAGAAGTCAAGTCCCGGCGGGCACGCTGCCAGAAGTCAAGTCCCGGCGGGCACGCTGCCAGAAGTCAAGTCCCGGCGGGCACGCTGCCAGAAGTCAAGTCCCGGCGGGCAGGCGGCCCCAAGTCAAGTCCCGGCGGGCAGGCGGCCCCAAGTCAAGTCCCGGCGGGCAGGCGGCCCCAAGTCAAGTCCCGGCGGGCAAGCGGCTCCACCCAGCGGGCACACTGCCAGAAGTCAAGTCCCGGCGTGCAGGAGGCCCCAAGTCAAGTCCCGGCGGGCACGCTGCCAGAAGTCAAGTCCCGGCGTGCAGGCGGCCCCAAGTCAAGTCTCGGCGGGCAGGCGGCCCCAAGTCATGTCCCGGCGGGCAGGCGGCCCCAAGTCAAGTCCCGGCGGGCACGCTGCCAGAAGTCAAGTCCCGGCGTGCAGGCGGCCCCAAGTCAAGTCCCGGCGTGCAGGCGGCCCCAAGTCATGTCCCGGCGGGCAGGCGGCCCCAAGTCAAGTCCCGGCGGGCACGCTGCCAGAAGTCAAGTCCCGGCGGGCACGCTGCCAGAAGTCAAGTCCCGGGCGGGCACGCTGCCAGAAGTCAAGTCCTGGCGGGCAGGCGGCCCCAAGTCAAGTCCCAGCGGGCAGGCGGCCCCAAGTCAAGTCCCGGCGGGCAGGCGGCTCCACCCGGCGGGCACGCTGCCAGAAGTCAAGTCCCGGCGGGCACGCTGCCACAAGTCAAGTCCCGGCGGGCAGGCGGCCCCAAGTCAAGTCCCGGCGGGCAGGCGGCCCCAAGTCAAGTCCCGGCGGGCAGGCGGCCAGAAGTCAAGTCCCGGCGGGCACGCTGCCAGAAGTCAAGTCCCGGCGGGCACGCTGCCAGAAGTCAAGTCCCGGCGGGCACGCTGCCAGAAGTCAAGTCCCGGCGGGCAGGCGGCCCCAAGTCAAGTCCCGGCGGGCAGGCGGCCCCAAGTCAAGTCCCGGCGGGCAGGCGGCCCCAAGTCAAGTCCCGGCGGGCAAGCGGCTCCACCCAGCGGGCACACTGCCAGAAGTCAAGTCCCGGCGTGCAGGAGGCCCCAAGTCAAGTCCCGGCGGGCACGCTGCCAGAAGTCAAGTCCCGGCGTGCAGGCGGCCCCAAGTCAAGTCTCGGCGGGCAGGCGGCCCCAAGTCATGTCCCGGCGGGCAGGCGGCCCCAAGTCAAGTCCCGGCGGGCACGCTGCCAGAAGTCAAGTCCCGGCGTGCAGGCGGCCCCAAGTCAAGTCCCGGCGTGCAGGCGGCCCCAAGTCATGTCCCGGCGGGCAGGCGGCCCCAAGTCAAGTCCCGGCGGGCACGCTGCCAGAAGTCAAGTCCCGGCGGGCACGCTGCCAGAAGTCAAGTCCCGGGCGGGCACGCTGCCAGAAGTCAAGTCCCGGGCGGGCACGCTGCCAGAAGTCAAGTCCCGGGCGGGCAGGCTGCCAGAAGTCAAGTCCCGGGCGGGCAGGCTGCCAGAAGTCAAGTCCCGGGCGGGCAGGCTGCCAGAAGTCAAGTCCCGGGCGGGCAGGCTGCCAGAAGTCAAGTCCCGGGCGGGCAGGCTGCCAGAAGTCAAGTCCCGGGCGGGCAGGCTGCCAGAAGTCAAGTCCCGGCGGGTAGGCGGCTCCACCCGGCAGGCACGCTGCCAGAAGTCAAGTCCCGGCGTGCAGGGGGCCCCAAGTCAAGTCCCGGCGGGCAGGCGGCCCCAAGTCAAATCCCGGCGGGCACGCTGCCAGAAGTCAAGTCCCGGCGGGCAGGCGGCCCCAAGTCAAGTCCCGGCGGTCAAGCGGCTCCACCCGGCGGGCACGCTGGCAGAAGTCAAGTCCCGGGGGGCACGCTGGCAGAAGTCAAGTCCCGGCGGGCAGGCGGCCCCAAGTCAAGTCCCGGCGGGCACGCTGCCAGAAGTCAAGTCCCGGCGGGCACGCTGCCAGAAGTCAAGTCCCGGCGGGCACGCTGCCAGAAGTCAAGTCCCGGCGGGCACGCTGCCAGAAGTCAAGTCCCGGCGGGCACGCTGCCAGATGTCAAGTCCCTGCGGGCAGGCGGCCCCAAGTCAAGTCCCGGCGGGCAGGCGGCCCCAAGTCAAGTCCCGGCGGGCAGGCGGCCCCAAGTCAAGTCCCGGCTGGCAGGCGGCCCCAAGTCAAGTCCCGGCTGGCAGGCGGCCCCAAGTCAAGTCCCGGCTGGCAGGCGGCCCCAAGTCAAGTCCCGGCTGGCAGGCGGCCCCAAGTCAAGTCCCGGCGGGCACGCTGCCAGAAGCCAAGTCCCGGCGGGCACGCTGCCAGACGTCAAGTCCCGTCGGGCAGGCGGCCCCAAGTCAAGTCCCGGCGGGCACGCTGCCAGAAGTCAAGTCCCGGCGGGCACGCTGCCAGGAGTCAAGTCCCGGCGGGCACGCTGCCAGAAGTCAAGTCCCGGCGGGCACGCTGCCAGAAGTCAAGTCCCGGCGGGCACGCTGCCAGAAGTCAAGTCCCGGCGGGCAGGCTGCCAGAAGTCAAGCCCCGGGCGGGCAGGCTGCCAGAAGTCAAGCCCCGGGCGGGCAGGCTGCCAGAAGTCAAGCCCCGGGTGGGCAGGCTGCCAGAAGTCAAGCCCCGGGCGGGCAGGCTGCCATAAGTCAAGCCCCGGGCGGGCAGGCTGCCAGAAGTCAAGCCCCGGGCGGGCAGGCTGCCAGAAGTCAAGTCCCGGCGGGCAGGCGGCCCCAAGTCAAGTCCCGGGCGGGCAGGCTGCCAGAAGTCAAGTCCCGGGCGGGCAGGCTGCCAGAAGTCAAGTCCCGGCGGGCACGCTGCCAGAAGTCAAGTCCCGGCGGGCACGCTGCCAGAAGTCAAGTCCCGGCGGGCAGGCGGCCCCAAGTCAAGTCCCGGCGGGCAGGCGGCCCCAAGTCAAGTCCCGGCGGGCACGCTGGCAGAAGTCAAGTCCCGGCGGGCACGCTGGCAGAATTCAAGTCCCGGCGGGCACGCTGGCAGAAGTCAAGTCCCGGCGGGCACGCTGGCAGAAGTCAAGTCCCGGCGGGCACGCTGCCTGAAGTCAAGCCCCGGCGGGCACGCTGCCAGAAGTCAAGCCCCGGGCCGGCAGGCTGCCAGAAGTCAAGTCCCGGCGGGCACGCTGCCAGAAGCATTTCCAGATTTAGACGGGTTTCCTCCCCGGGTTTCATTTATATATTATTATCACTGGTGGTTTATGTTCATACTGTTGACATTAGAGCTGCAACTACCGACAATTTTTCTATGAATTAATCCATCGACTATTTAACCAATTGGTTGATTCACTTAACGCAGTAATTCACTTGTAACAGGCGGGAGCTGATATGCAGGTGAGGGGAGCCAGAGATATTAAACACGGTTTTTTAAATTCGCTTATGGGAGCACCACATGCAGCTGTTTTGGTAGATAATGGAAGCAGGAAGTACTTTTTGTAAACTAAAAATTTATTGTGGGTAAACTTGGTATAAAGATGGTGGAGTGACAGTACTTTTATGTTGATTTAATGCCTGACGAGTTTATTAGCTATAGTTTCAACTTTTAGTCCAGTTTTTTTTCATTAGTTTCCATCTTTCAGTTTTATTTAGCAGTAATATCACTGGTCCCAAACAATCCCAATGCATACACACACACATACTGGTACTGTCAATCAATGTATAATAAGTCCAGCTGTTTTAGGTGAACCCCATAATGTCCTGTAATAAAGCTTGTAATGAGATATCCCTCTTGTTTCTCCTTTGCAATGTGGTTATGTATAAAAACATTCAGGAAGGAATCTTATCTGTATTCTTCACCTGATGTGGGTGTCACTATTTCAGTGATGGGTCTTTATGGTAAATATTTAGGTGTTTGTCACAAATACAGATGGATAGATAATAATTACATTAATTATTTAGGTAATACACAGAAGAAATGTGATTGAAAGGAGATTAATGTGATGTAACATAGACCGCCAGGCGTAATGTTCTCGCTGTCTGTATGGGACCATGTTGTTCTTACAAGTGACCCCATAGAAGCACATCTCCAGGTTTTTAATGTTTACAGTCTTCATATCTAGATCAGCATCATTGCTTAATTTCAAAATTGCACGTAGGAGCTGCACAGTGGTTAGACCTGTTGCCTGACATATGTGGGAGGAAGGTTCAAGTCATGTCTGTGGATCTTGCATGTTCTCCAGGTGTCATGGGATTTCTTCCGGTTTCCCCCCACAGTCTAAAAATATTCCAAGGTTAACTGGAGTTGCCAAATTACCCATGTCTGAGTGGTGTGTATGCCCTGTAACAGGTTGGCACCCCATCCTGGGTTATTCCGTGCTTTGTGCTCATAGCTTCCATGATAGGCTCCAGACCCCTTGTTACCTTACACAGGAAGTTCACCATTCCTGTCCAAAGCTTTGAGGAAGTTACAGGATCCCCGCGGATCTTTGAAAAGTATCAAAGTCTGTTTTTCCCCCCCTTTTTTTTTTCCCACGCACGTCACTGCCTATAGCACAGGGGGCAGTGTGTACCCGATAGGCCTATATGCACGCCATAGAAAATGAAGATATAGTGCTGCATGTGCATAGCTGGTGTGTAGCAGGTTTCCCTTAAAATGGTAGAAATGGTAAATGCAAATGATAAGTACTGTGGCTTGTTGAAAAAGACGACTAATGTCTAAAAAGCACAATACAACCTTTGTAAAAAAGTTATCAAACTGGCAGCAATGGGCTCTAAAGCCATCGATGCACATATCAAGGGAGAGAAGCACAAATATTTTGTCAATAGTCGGACAACTGTCCCCATTCAGTTTTTTACCAGTATTGGCATTGCAAGCACAACCTCTACAGATAGGCCTACACCCGTTTTGGCAGTGTCTCCGGATCCCACAACAAGTAATGCCTTCAGTACATTCTCCTCAACCGACACTGAAAGCAGAAGTGCTATGGGCTTTGCCAAAACATTCACTTGTGGTAGGGATATAACCGCTTTTCTTGCATGATTCGGACTCGCTCCATATATTAAAAGGGAGCTTCGTTGTCATGTTTGACGTAAGTATGAACAGGACCATCAAAAGAAAACAACTGGATGTGCATGTCAGGTATTGGGTAAATTATGAGAATGGCTCTCGAGTGCAGTCCTGGTATCTGGGATCACAGTACATGAGCCACTCCACCGCTGAAGACTTACTGGAGAAGTTTAAGGTAAGCCATTCAATAACATTTAAACTCATTAACGAACCCACTCTGAGACGACGAGCGAAGGAGAAGAAAGAGCAGTTGGTGGTCTTAAATGCAGATACTGCATAGACAAACAGGCGCACACATACACAAGCATACGTTCCCACCCTCATGCACACATAAACAAATATTTACACATTCACCCAACATAGAGAGATGTACACATACTCTCACTCCCCATATATACTCTATGTGGACCCCTATTTTTTCCTCTGGCGAGGAGACCAGAAGACCACCCCGGACCCTGCAGCAGCCGAGAAGCCCACCAGCCCAGACCCCGACCGGACGGCCAGCTCTTCCTCTCAGCCCCCAGCTCCAAATGTCGAACAGAGAACGGGGGTGTGAAAAGACCCTATGCCCCCCCTTCGCCCACTCAGATGTGGTGTTGGTGCATGTTCTAAAGTGCTTTTAAAACGGGAAGGGCATGGCGCTAACTACCCCCTGCCAACCAACAGCTGGTGTTAGCTCAGCCCCCCCGGCCCAGCCGGAACCCCAGCCCGGAGGCAGAGCGCCCCCAGAACCCCAAGCCCGCCCCGGATTCACCAAGGAGCAGCGCTGCTGCCAGGCCGGTAACCTACGTCCGCCGGCACAGGCTCCCCCAGCAGCTCCGCCTGCAGCCACCAGAAGGACCCCACCCAAGAGCCACCAAAGCCCCACCCAGGCCAGGATCGCAGTCGCAGTGCCGAACCCCCCAGCAACCCACCCCCAGGGAACCCCCAGACGGCCCGAGACAATATGCCCCCCACGTACAACGACAATGACCAAAGCGGGACAGAACCGTGACCCCCCACCCCCACTAGGTGATGGAGCTGATCAAAGGAGCACAGAGAGATTGATCTAGTGTGGCAGCAGAAGCTGTATCAAGACTAATATGGTTCAACAAACTGTCTCTATATTGGTCGATATTAAAATTATTTTTATTTTTCCAGTTCATAAGGACAGTCTTCTAGGCAGTGCATAAGGCGGTGAAAGCCATGTGGATTGTGTTAAAATCTGTACTGACGCCATCTAGGTCACCCAACAAGCAGACTGAAGGAGAGGCTGGAATGGTACATTTCAGACATTTTAAGTCTTCACAGATCCTGCGCCAGAACATCTGAGTAGGTGGACAGAACCAAAAAGCATGGATGTAACTGTCAGGTGTATCGCCTTGACAGTGTGAGCAGATGTTAGAAGACGTAAAACCCATCCTGAACATCCGATGCCCTGTATAGTGCACTCTATGCAGGATTTTGTATTGTATTAACTGTAAACTGGAATTTCTAATCAGTTTAAAGGTTTTTAAACATATCTTAGACCAGAAATTGTGGTCCCAGCTGACTGATAGATCTGCCTCCCATTTTGCAATGATTCATCCATTTTAGAAAGTGTCCTGTATATTTTAGACAGTAATTTGGGGGGTTTTAGATTAAGGAATTCTGCCACACTTTGTGGTATTTGTAATTTGATTTGATTAGACCTTAATTTTTTTTTACTATAGATTTAACTTGTTGATATTCTAAAAATCTATTCTTGCTAATCCCATATCGTTTAACTAATATGTCAAAGGGAATAAAGTCTATTCCTTCAAATATATGTTCCAAGTATTTAATACCTTTACAACTCCAATCTGGGAAGTTTATCAATTATTGTTTAGTAGTACGTCAGGGTTGTTCCAGATGGGAGTACGCTTGCATGGGATTAATGAAGACTGAGTCATTTTTAGAAACTCCCAGCACGCTGTCAGAAAAGAGCTGATACTGATGCTTTTGAAGCATTCCTGTCGTTTTGATGTTTGAGCTAATGAATGGTAGATCCGAAATCTCTATCTTATTGCATAGTGCCTGTTCTACGTCTGGCCAAGGCTCATCTAAGAGGGTATGTTTTAACCACCCTGAGATGTTTTGGAGCCTGTTGGCTAAGAAATAGTGGTGAAAATTAGGCCGATCTATTCCTCCTTTGTCCTTAGTCCTTTGCAGTGTTTCTAAGCTAATACGTGGGGGTTTATCTTTCCAGAGGAATTTAGAGATGGCGGAGTCCAGAGATCTAAACCAGTCAGGTGATGGTTTACTCGGGATCGTTGCAAATAAATTATTAGTTCTTGGCAAAGCCATCATTTTTATTGAGGTGACCCTTCCCATAAGTTATATGGGTACGGACTTCCACCTGACCAGATCATCCGCTACTTTATTTAAAAGTGGGAAATGGTTTAGTTTAGTTAAATCTGCCAGCCTAGGTGTAACATTAATACCTAAATATTTTATATCTCCAGATGGCAGTGGAGTGGGAGAATTATTCTGGAAGGAGCAATTAATTGGAAGAACTGTAGATTTTAACCAATTTATCGAATAATCTGAGACTCTTGAGAAAGAGTTTATTAATGCAATCACCTCAGAAAGAGTGGTTTGTGAATGCTGGAGAAAAAGTAACTCGTCATCCACATAAAGACTCACCTTATGTTCTACATTCCTGCGTTTAATGCCTTTAATCACTGTAGCCTGTCTAATTGCTGCTGCTAGTGGTTCAATAAAAATCGCAGACACTGAGGGGGATAGAGGACATCCCTGCCTGGTGCCCCTCTTCAGACTGACCAAACATCCTCCAGTTTCTTTCGTCCTGACACATGCCGTTGGGGAACGATGTAATATTTTTAACCAGTTTATGAAAGAGTTTCCGAAACCAAATTTGCATAAAGCTGCAAATAAAAAATTCCAGTTACTGTAACTCTATCGAATGCTTTTTCTGCATCTAGAGACAATATTGTAATTTGAAGGTTTTTATTGCATGAATAGTCTATGTCTAGATTAAGTAATCTACGTGTATTTGTTGATGAGTGCCTCCTTTTATGAAACCAGTTTGGTCAGGATGAATTATGAGAGGGGTTAACTTCTCTATTCTTTTTGAGAGAGCTTTGCAGATTATTTTAAGGTCAACGTTTATAAGGGATATTGGACGATAGCTGGTAGATACTGTAGGATCTTTGCCTGGTTTTAGCAAGAGACTAATGTTGGCAGAATTCATATTTGGTGGTAGCCGACCATTTTCCCTGGTTTCTTGCAACATTCTGCAGAATGTTGATGCCAGAATTGTCCAGAATTCTTTATAGAATTCTGCTGGAAATCCATCTGGACCTGGAGCCGTTTTATTGGGCATACCATTCAGGGCTTCCTGGAGTTCACCTGGTGTCAGCGGAGAATCCAGTGCCATCGCTTGATTGTCTGATAATTTCAGAAGGGTTATACTATCAAGAAACTGATCAATTTCGTCTTTAGATGCGTTTATCTGTGGTGAATATAAAGATTTGTAAAAGTCCCTGAAAGTGCTGTTTTTTTCTGTCAGAGTCATATACTGTATCCCCATTTCAGTCTTTAACAGCACATATAGTTGTTTTTTCCATATTTATTTTTAACTGATTAGCTAAAAATGACCTGATTTGTTACCATGTTCATAATTTTGCCAGCGAAGTTTTTCTATTAATAATTTCATTTAAATCTAGTTTTGCTTTGCGTATTTTATTCAGCATTTCCTGTTCCTGGGATGATATGTAGGCTTCTTCTAAGGATTTGATGGTTTCTTCTAATTCCTGGATACACTTGTTTTCTCTTTTCTTTTTATGTGATGAGAATGAGATTATTTTACCTCTCATCACAGCTTTGCCTGCTTCCCAGAGAACAGATGCTGATGTTCCAGGCAGGTCATTATAGTCTAAATATAAAGCCCACTCTTTTTTAAAATAGTTAATAAAATTTCCATCTTTAAGCAATGATGTATTAAATCTCCAGTTTCTGCTTGGTGGAATGGCCTTCTTATTTATTAGGGTTAAAGATACAGGAGCATGATCGCTGACAGCTATAGGGTGTATCTCTGTGTCTGAAATGTCACTCAGCAGAGAGCTACTGACTAGGAAATAATCCAGATGAGAGTAAGAGTGATGGACATGTGAGAAGAAAGTATATTCCCTACGGGTGGGGTGAAGAGAACGCCATGCATCGCAAAGTCCGTAGTCGCTCATGTGCTGTTTAACTATATTTGTGGATTCCCAATTGCGCTGAGCAGCTGTACTGAGCCTGTCCATTTCTTTATTTAGTCCAAAGTTGAGGTCGCCCCCAAGAACAAGTGCGCAATCCAGGTGTTCAGAGAGTGTGGTAAAGAAAACGTGGAAGAATGAGGGGTTATCAACATTTGGACCATATATACTAACAATACATAACTTTTTGTTAAGTATAGATAATTTAATGATTATAAATCTACCCTGTGGATCTATAATTGTGTTGAGTACTGTGAAATTGACATTTTTATGTATTAGAATGGGGAGGCATGGTGGTGCAGTGGTTAGCACTGTTGCTTCGCACCTCTGGGACCCGGGTTCGAGTCTCCGCCTGGGTCACATGTGTGTGGAGTGAGCATGTTCTCCCCATGTCGTCGTGGGGTTTCCTCCAGGTACTCCGGTTTCCCTCCACAGTCCAAAAACATGCTGAGGCTATTTGGAGTTGCTAAATTGCCCTTAGGGTGAGAGTGAATAGTGTGTGAGTGTGCCCTGCGATGGGCTGGCCCCCCATCCTGGGTTGTTCTCTGCCTCGAGCCCATTGCTTCCGGGACCGGCTACGGACCCCCCACGACCCAGTAGGATAAGCGCTTTGGAAAATGGATGGATGGATGTATTAGAATTGCTACCCGTCTTTGCCTAAAGTTATAGCAGGCTGAGAACACATTAGGAAACTCAGGTGTTTTAAGTTCATCATTTGGCAGGTCTATGAGTCTTTTGTAATAAAACAACGTCTGCCTGTAGTTTTTTTATATTTTTAACCTCTTCTCTCTGGAGCCAGCTCCATGCCCATTCCTTGAGACAATCCTTAGTGTGTCCTTAGACATGTGTGTGTAGCTAATGTAGCACATGCAAATGAATGAGGTTTGAGCGAGCTTGTACGGGCTTGTGTGTGCCCTATGTGTCTGTGTGCGCTATGAGGTCGGAGTGGTTGTGTTGACGCTGACTGCATATGTACGTGGTTGTGCTGTGCAGATGCGTGATGATTGAGGGTTTTGTGTGTGACAGAGTAGAAAAGCAGGTGATCGGTGCAGTGAAAGAAGGGGGAAGTGAGAGAGACATACAAAGGGGCAAGTTGGTGAGGGTATACGTGAGGACAAGAGAGAAGCGGAAACATTGTTAGCACTGTAGCGCTGCGGAGACTGACGGTAATGTATTTGATATGACATCATGTTCAATTAGCAGATTAACATGTATAAGCTAGAGAGATGTTAATGGAAGACGATTAGAGGAAATAAGAAAAATATATAACGGGTTCTTATCTGGACTGGTGTTAATATAACCAGGGAGTGGTACTGGGGTCGCGGTACAGCTGCCCATCCACGTACAGCTGGTCTACGGCGATGACAACTCGGGAGCCCTTCTAAATAAAGTTGCGTCGGATTGGGAGCAGAACTTTGCGTCGCTCCAGGATTTCTGGGGAACTGGTCGTTTACGCCAAAGTCCGTTCCTTTCAGCTCCCTGCCGTGGCTCTTCACCTGCTCCTGCTTAAAATATCCAAATTTAGCCACAATAGGACGCGGTCTCAGTGCACCAGGCCTCTTGGCTCCCAGCCGATGGACTCTCTCAAAGCAGATGTTTTTCACAGTGTCCTCCGAAAGTTTCAGGTGGTTCTTGATAAAGGTTTTGACGGTAATTCTGGGATGCCTGAAAACACCAGGCCTGTAGATCGATGAGTCTCTTATTTTTTTATTTTCTTCATTTAGATGGGTCACATTTTCAGTTAGACACTTAACCGAGTCCCGTAGTGAGGCGTTTTCAGCAGCGAGTGTTTCCACCTGCTGCTGGTTGAATTCCAAAGATTCCCTCAGGGATTTGAATTCCTGATGTAGAATCTCGAGCAGAGCCAACCTCGCGTCGAAACTGGACAATCGTTTGTCGATTGAATCCAAGATGTCGGCAAAGTCTTTACCAGTCGGCGATGCTGTGCCAGGGGAGTCTGCCGGGCAACTTCTTTTGGAGGACGGCGTCTCGCTTTTGGCTGGAGAAGATGCGTTTGCGTTCTTCTTCATGACTATAATGTTGAAGTACCAGTCGATATATTCCACAAGAGATTCCAAATTCCCCTCGCTGTTCATTCAGATTTTCCACCAAGTCTCCGGCATCTGACGTCACCTACAGCATTTCCGCCTCTGACGTGCCCTCCAATGTACTCATACTTGTACTTGCAAGATCTCAATTCTGCATTACAGTAGCGTACATTGTCCTGGAGGATATGGGTGTGAGGCAAGGAACAACCCAGCATGGGCCACCAACATATCGCAGGGCACAGATACCAGTCACACCTACAGGCAATTTGGTAACTCCAATTAGCCTCAGTATGTTTTTGGACTCGGGGGGGAACCCCACAACAACACAGGAAAAACATGCAAACTTCACACGCATGGTGTTATGGCCGCAACTCAAACCCAGCTCCCAGAAGTGTGAGGCAATAATGCTAACCATTGCACCACCATGCTGGAAATAAGTGGAAATCCAACAAGTGAAACTGATTTATTAGGGTTAAGCTAACAGACACCCAGAAAAATTAAAATGTAAATCACTGCAGTGCCGTGCAAACCTGTGTGAACAGCCAATCAGATCAGCCTGCTCTGTAGCATGTACCTCCCTGTTTCCGGTCCCTTTGTCAGTTTCTCACTGGCTGATTCAAAACAAGTGGAACCACTATGATGTTCAAACCCTTTGCTCTTCTCATTTTCATTAGTAAGCTCCTGATCACCGTAACCAGTCTGCATTTGAGACATTTTTCCCACACCCCACTCTCACAATAAGCTGATAATAATACTAATAATACTACTGTAATAATAGTATTACAGTTGACTTACTCTTTAAAGCCAGATGGCAGTGCTCTCATACTGATGAATGGTTGCGTAGCCAAGTGCTAGAAAGCAAACAAACTGATTCACCACTTACTCTCATGTACATCAATTAAAACTGTTTGCTCCAAGATAAAAGATAAAAATACAAAAGTAATTTTTGCTGTCTAACCTCTGTTTACTGCATGACATTTCTGATTAACTGATAAGTAGAAGATACGTTTAATCTGTTGCTTGGTGGTAAGATGTTTCCAAAAGGAGAACCACAAAGAGCACAGTCATTTTCAAGGTTATTTCTCACTGGTCAGTGTGAAAGGCTGCATCATTAATATAACGCCGGGCTCAACACAGTGACTGTGTGGAATTAAAATTGGACATCGGTAGGCCCGGGAGGTTGGCATATTGGAACTGTGTGTGTCTTTAGGCCTTAGGCAAGAAGAGATTGTTTTGAATACTGTGTTACCTCGCTTCGAGATAGCTGCCTGCAGTAAGTTCCTCAGACCCTGAGGAAAGCTCGGGCCTTGGAGAGGCAGACAGCGGAACAAAGGGGGGGGAGAAACCACCTGCAGGGAGAGATTCAAAGCTACCCCAACTGGTGCACAGCGAGTTATAGCTTTATAGAATAGTTGTGGCAAACAATATATAGCAAGCTATGCGGTAGTGCAAATGTATAAGTAATTGTTAATCATACTAATCATATGTTAACCATGTATTGGCAGTGATTCAATGACAATACGTCAATACGTTAATCATTAATCAAAGGACAACTGAGTATTTACAGTGATTCAATGTCATGTAATCAATATCTATATTCATATCTCCAGTAGGAGCCTAGCAGTCGAGACATGTTCTGGTAGACTGAGTAGAATGGGTGGACTTTACCTTGCCACCAAGGTGAACCAATAGAATTCGAAAATTGTGTTTGTTATACGTTTAAGCTTGGTTCATTGGTGTGTTGTGACCAATCAGGATTTAGACACTTACTGTGAAGTGGGAGTTATGGTATATCAACTGGTTGCTCGGAGAGCTAAAAAAGATCTTGGTACCGAATGCCACAGTGTGATGAGAGCGCTTTGCTGAGTTGCTGAAATAAAAGAGGTTTTCCTTTACCTCATCAAACTGAGAGGTCCGACTTTTATAATAAGTATATATAAGTGTTATATTCTAAATTTTTCTACCACAACTGCGCCTGCGCTGCACTGTAGATCGCAAGCCAGGCTGCAGACCATCAGCCCTGAAAGTTAAAACAGGACTCGTATGTGTGTCGTGTGTTGTTTACAGTTTTTCTCAATTGCTTTGGCACATTTTTCGAAACAGTCTTAACATTCTCTAAACTGTGAGTGCAAATGTCACAACTGTTTGCATGAACTTCAAAACTTTATAGCATGTCTGCAAAATGTAGTTACTCACCCAAAACATTTAATTCATGCTTCAAAACCTAGTTTTTGTGTCAATAATTTGGCCAAGGCCACCAAAATCTAAAGTATTTTTGTCATTGTGTGAGCCACACTGGTCAAAATGTTTAGTTGTTTTTTCACCACAACAGTGAACCATGAAAATTAAGGGTTTAAACAAAAATCTCATATTTGTTGAGAAAAGTCAATAGTATGTAGAAAAGAAAAGAAAAAATCTATGAACATTTGTATTTGTACAGTGTTTATTTTTGTACTTCACGTGTATATACACAATACAAGTGTATTACTGTACATGTAAAGTAACTGACAAGAGTAACAAGATTTCACTTTACATTTCATATTTGTGTATTACCACAAATACACAAAAACAACAAATAACATTCTTGGGGAAAAAAAAAAATATATATATATTCTTGGTGGACATCTTGTCGCTCACGTTGGTCAGGCCAAAGATTTTCATCAACATCACATCTGATGTTTTCCATTGCCACACACCGTGGAAAAAATCTCCTTGAATGCCGCACCCATCCCCTGCAATGGTCAGCTGTGATGTCCTCACATGCAGCATTCATGGCATCCAACAAAGACATCTGATTTTGTGGTCTATGATCATACACTTTCCACCTCCATGCTGAAAAAAACTCTTCTATTGGATTTAGGAACGGAGAGTATGGTGGAAGGAATTCCACTGTTATCCTTTCATGTGCAGCAAACCAGTCACTAACACTGTTGGTTCGGTGGAAGCTGACATTATCCCAGACAACAACATAATTAGGCAAATGTGGTCTAACCAAACCTCTTTCTTGTTCTGGAATCAGGTCTCTGTAAAGTGCATTTAGGAAGGCCAGGAGAAGTTGGGTATTATAGGGCCCAATGTGTGGAATATGTGTGCACACACCGTTCTCTGAAATGGCAGCACACATTGTAATATTGGCCCCACGTTGGCCTGGTGTGTCAATTGTGGCTCGGTGTCCAATGAGATTGCGACCACGTCTCCGGCCTTTGGACAGATTAAACCCAGCCTCGTCCACAAAAACAAGAATGTGGGTCGTTTCATGTAGTTCTAACTCCATGATTCTCTATGAAGGAACACAGGAAAAAATGTAACAGTAAACGTATTTTCTTATGGGTTTCTGAAACTTACAGTAAAGTAATACAGGCATCTTAGAAATACAGGAAAACTCACTAAGTGCACACCAGTGGTTTACCTGGACATACTGGTACCGCGATGCCTTGACTCTTTCACTGTTCCTCTCAAATGGCACCTTATAGAGCTGTTTCATAGTCATCTGATGTCTTTCTAAAACTCTGTCTATGGTGGAAATGCTGACAGAATTAATATTTGCAAAGACCTCATTGTCATTTATGATTGCACTTTGGATCTCTCTTAGCCTGATGGAATTGTTGGCTATGACCATGTTGCAAATTTCTTGTTCTTGCAGTTGGTTAAATACTGCTGCTCTGCCACCAGCGCGAGGTTGTCGTGCAGTTCTATAGAATGAACAAATAGACTTGCATTTACCTTTACAATATTGTTGTTTATACTGTTAAAATACTTTACATACTGTAAAACAAAAAAATACATATGTACCTGTTTTCCCTACGAAAGGTTTGCACAATTGATGACACTGTGGACCTGTTTACATTAGGCTGTACTCTTCGACCAGCCTCTTCCATTGTAAAACCATGATTTATGACATGATCCACAAGTGTGGCTCTGATTTCATCAGAGACTCTGACTCTTCTATTTCCACCTCTTCCTCGATTATTTCTTCCTCTACCACCACCACGTATTCTTACACGCCTTCCAATTGCTCTTCCACGAGCATGTTGCTGCAGTTCAGCGTTGTGAACGTCCTCCATTCTCAAAACATTCTACAGCAGTGATTGTGCTGTGGGCAATCTACATATATATACTCCCAAAGTTGATTGGTTAAGTGGTTAAATGGTTGAGTCATATTAGAGGTACTTTGCAATTAGATTGCGATTGCAATTACAGGGCATGTGCCAATGTAGCAGACATTACAAACAATGTCAATGTTAGATATATTTTAGAATATACATTCATGTATACTAATTATGATAATTGAATAGATCGTTTTGAATGTGATGGCTTACACAATAAAAAATGTCTGAGAAGTTCTGAAGTGTTTGACAGTGTAAGTGAGAATCGAGTCATCAGTTTTGATCAACAAGCCATTTGCAATTATTTGTTGTCCAAACTGCAGACAGTTGTATGTACTCTTTGCACACATGTGCCAAAACATTTGCAATTTGCTCAAATCAATAAGAAATTCCAATCTGATGTGAAAAAGATGCGAATTGTTCAGAGATCTGAACTTAATGTTTTGGGAAATAAAAAAATCATTTGAGAACTGAGCCAAAGCAATTGAGAAAAACTGTAATAAAAATTTACAGGACAGAACATACAGTAGTGGATTCAGTTTCCTTTGCTCTTACACTCAGATAAGGTCAGTTGTCAAGTCAAGCTTTTTACAATTGAAGCAGTTGGCCAAAATAAAGCCAATTCTTTCTAGGCAGCACTTTGAGACAGTAATCCACTCTTTTGTCACTACTAGTCTGGACCACTGTAACGCCCTCTATGTTGGGGTTAGAGGCTCCACTATTGTTCACCTCCAGAAGGTTCAAAATGCTGCCGCACATGGAAATATGAGCATGTCTCCCCCATTTTAGCCTCACTCCACTGGCTGCCCGTACATTTTAGGATTCATTTTAAAATTCTGTTATTTGCTTTTAAAGCCCTCAGTGGTCTTGCTCCACCTGACCTCTGTGAGCTGCTTCACCCTTACACCCCCACCCGCTCTCTCAGGTCAGCTGATCAGCTGTTCCTGACAGTTCCTAAGACTCAGCATGAGCTTAGAGGGGATCGAGCTTTTGCAGTCGCAGCTCCTAAAATGTGGAATGACTTGCCTTTTCACATTAGGGAGGCCTCTTCTCTGTCCGTTTTTAAATCTCTTCTTAAAACTCATCCTTTCTCTTTGGCCTTTGGCATGTTGTGAGATGTTGACTTTAATAGTAAATTTTATTTTAATCTTAGCCTTTTCTTTATTAATTAATGTAATTTTTTGTTTTTATTTTATTAATGGCCTTTTACTCTCATTTAATTTGTGTTCTGGTTTTTATTAAATTTATTTTACTTCGTTTTTAAGTATGTGAATGTTTTTATTTATTCCTCTGTGCAGCACTTTGGTCCATATGATTGTTTAAAGTGCTTTTCAAATAAAGCTGGATTGCACTGGATTAGAAGATGGCTCAACAAATCTCTTTCACAGTATGTAAAATTCGACAGAGGGGCGCAAGGTGACCTTCTGTCAGGGGCCCAGAATTTTTAGCTACACCTCTGTGTTACTGTGTTGATTTTGTTCTGTTGGGTGTTGGGTTTTTTCCCCTAAATATACGCTGAAAACCAACCAATCTCTGAACACAGAACAACACAGACAGCTGTGATGACTTTTTACTTGCTGCAAGGGAAGTCCGGTCCTGACTTCGAGGTGTCAGCCTCTCAGTCGAACTCAGCCAACTTCGAAAGAGTAACTCCCCTCGCAGTATCTTTTATTGAGGTACACAAACAGGATATCTAAATAACATTTTGCATTGTTTATCACCATGTATGGGGTGGAAATATTCAAGCGACAGTTCTTAAGAAGGGTGATTGCTAAATTAAGATCAAGCTGCTGCAGGGTGTTATGTCTAAGAAATGGCATCTAGCAAAATGACAATAGTAAAAGTACATATTTCTCGAACAGTGGGTGTCAGCAAGAGCCGGCCCACTTATTCATTACATCATAGTGGGGGATCTCATTACAGTCAAGGTCCCACCCAGAACCCAGCAGGGGCCAGCCAAGGATCAGCCAAGGACCAGCCAAGGTCCCATCATGGAAACTGGGGAAAATTCAAGCGGCTACATCTGTATATATTTATAGAGATGACTAATTGGCTCTGTTGTAGAAATTTCCAGCCAGAGACTTGGTTCCTATATGACAAGGATATTTTATTTTTACTCGGACTGAGAGGCTACAGAAAATCATCTCTACATGTGATCTCCCCTTTACTGCTCGAGCAGAGCACATGTACATCAACAAGTGTCAAGGCAGTAAGTGCATACAAACAACTTCTCAGGACAGTTATAGGGCCTTCAGGAGGAACCAAACTGCTGCCTCATTCAGAGATACCATTGTCTAAGACTTGCACTAAAACATTCTGAGCACTTGGGCATATTTAAACAAAGTAGTATGGCACCTGTGTCAGAATCCATCCCTGCCTTGTCCTGTTCACATGTCACTGGCCATCCTATTCTCTCCTCTGTCTTGTACCCCTTAGCCCATAGTGTGTTTGCCTGCTCATAGGGCCACCATGTGGCTTAACGGGTCAAGTGGTTCCTGACTCCCCTTTTAGTTGTGGGTTTTGAGGATATCACAGGGTCTGTGTTTTCATGATTGTCCCCCAGGCCACCATGCAGCTCAGCCCAGGATTCTCCACCCATTCTACCTTTACTCCTTCAGCCGCATACACGAGTCAGGCCTAGGTTATTCAAATTTCTTCCTGCCAAATTTACTGGACAGGAAGTGGACACTGCAAATGAATCTGTGAATACTCCAATACCTACATCTTTACAAGTTACATTAAGGGGTTTGGTACAGTAAATGGTTGTGAGGTGGGATTTCTTCTTGATGTCTGTTTGTAGCCCGTCCACCAGCAGCTGCTGCTGTATTTATCACACCAAGCAGGGAACGTATATTGCTAAGTTTTTCTTAGTTCAATTACACTTGACTAAGCTAATTAAGCTGGCTATGTTATTTACATTCAGAAGGATGCCGCCATATTGGGTTATACACAGATGCCACAATAGCTCACACTCACATTCCCTCTTCATTATTTTTCTAAATACACTCTATCCTGCCTTGTCACCTGCAACAAGATCTCACTCCCTGTATCGAGTAAAGTCTTTCTAATGGTTGAGCAGATTTCTGCTTCTCTCCTAACCATGGACATCCAAAGTAAGATGAAGCAAAATGTTAGGGAATTTGACAACACATGGTTACTCTTTTGGTAACAGTGACTTTGGTTTTATTTTGATAGATGTAAACCACATAATATGGTCTTAACCTTGTTTTCTGTCCTAAAAGCAAACTTTTGTGTTACAGGAGAAAAGTGCACAGCTGCTCAGATCAACCCCAGCTAATCAGCGCATATGGGAATCTTTTCAAAATACCATGTGAGTCTAAATACCATCTAAAGTAATATAAGCTCTTTAGATGACGCTCAAATAATCAATTCCCATCAACTTGGTGTCAGAACACAAACTCGGTGGCAAAACAGTGAAGCACAACAGACTAAGTTGTGAAAATGAAATCTGCATGTGATGAAAGGGCATGTGACAGTATCTCGATGATTATAATATCAGATCAAACGGAGTTGGCGGTATGGCCACACTGCTGGTCCCATGTCAGTAGGGTATAGCACACCCCTGGGCCCGGATACCACTAGGATGTCACTGGTGTACCACTGTGCTGTCAGAGTGTGGTGTGTCACTCCACAGCGTTGGCAGGATTGCTCTTCTCCCTGCGGCGCCACCATACGCACACGACGGTCATCTGTGGTACTGCAGAACTGAGATGTATCGCTGAACATGGTAGGACGCCAGTCGTCATCAGTCCATGCCTCCCAGTGACTACACCACTCCAATCGCAACAGTTTCTGTGCTATTGTGAACGGCAGCCTATGCATGGGACGGTGAACCTATAGTCCAGCTGATGCCAGTCATCGCGACACGATGATATAGGGTGTTGTAGAGAGTCCAGTAGCTGTGTCCATATATCAGGCGCAGGTGTCATGGGGATCTGTGATGCTTGGAGCACAATCCGACGATCCTTCCTTGGCGTGGTCTGTCTTGGATGACCAGAAACTTCACGACGTGTGTGGATGCCTCACGTGCCCATTGGTTTCAATATCAGGCGACTGTGATATCCGCATGGCCCACATGCAGTTGCACCATATGACCACCTGGCTTCATGCAAACCCGCAATGCAACCCTATCAAACTCCGTCAAGTGCTGTTAACACTGTCTAATGTGACTACGAGGCATCCTGTGTCTGGTAATTAAACATGCCAACTCCTTGCAATTCTAATCATTTACATATCCATCACTGGTCTGCACGTGTACCAAATTACATCTAAATTGGATAGTTCTGGGTTTTCAACTTTTTTTTCCCTGAGTGTATATGCCCTTCACTGATGAGAAATTCATCAACATCTAAGTCCTACATTCATGTACAATGCATATTAAATGAATATTTTGTCACTATTAGTCTTGATGTATCATTCTTTGAATGCACTCAATTGAATCCTGGACAGTGGTTCCACATGGTAAAAAAATGAATATTCTGAAAAGGAAACATCCTTCTTCGGTTGATACATTCATTTTGTATTCTGAGAAGGTTTTTCCCTTGATTGCCTTGTACAGTATGTCTAGTGTGTTTTTTGGTATGAATGTGGCATTAATCATACAATGAAAAAAACACTGACTTGTAGTGAACATGTAAAACAACAACATGCAGTGTCATCTATCCATTTTTCAAACCGCTTATCCTATTGGGTCACGGGGGGTCCGGAGGCAGGGAACAACCCAGGATGGAGGGCCAGCCCATCGCAGGGCTCACTCACACATGCACACCTATGGTTAATTTAGCGACTCCAATTAGTCTCAGCATGTTTTTGGACTGTGGGGGGAAACCGGAGTACCTGGAGGAAACCCCACGACGACATGGGGAGAACATGCAAACTCCGCACACATGTGATCCAGGCGGAGACACGAACCCGGGTCCCAGAGGTGTGAGGCAACAGTGCTAACCACTGCACCACCACGCCGCCCCCATGCAGTGTCATATATAACTGAAATAAGAAATGCTGGATTGCCTGAGTTGCATGCGTGTGTGTTTTTTAATATGGGCAACATGGTTCCCTGAGATGCCTCAGTGTTGCTCACCTCCATCTCTAACACACAGCCTCAGAAATGATTTTAAAACTACTGAAAGAAATAATTGGCTACACTGCAGCTCCACTGTTTTGTTCGGCACCCCTGCATGTCCTGCATTGTGTGGGGAAAAAAGTTGAAGGCTGTGTTACATACTGTAACACAGCTAGAATGCAAAAACACTTTATACTTCACATAAGATGGTGGACCTTATTGACAAAGGCAAATTTGTGTTGACCCCAGCAAGGCAGCTAGCGTACTTTGCATTTCTCACTTACCCGGATGTGACAATAAAGCGCTCCACTACAGTAAACCCTGCAGACAGCATTCCCCTGGAGGATGAGGGGCAGCCACATGAGTGTGTGGCAGAGTCTTTGGTTTACACTAAACTGAGAGCAGACTTGTGAGAGCTCTCCCACTGAAAATAGCGAGATGGTTTTGTTTGTGGATGGCTCATGTTGGAGAGATGGGGATGCCTTGAAGGCTGGGTTTGCTGTAGTCCAGGCACAGGGTGATGATTTTCACACTCTCGTTTCAGAGCACAACCCTGTTCCGCTCAATTAGCGGAGATAAAGGCTTTGACTACAGCATGCCGGCGAGGACAACATAAGACAGTTACTATCTACACAGACTCTGCATACGCACACGATGTATGCCATCTGTTTGGAGCAGTCTGGAAGCAAAGGGGCTTTCGCAAAAGTGACGGCTCCCCCATTCAGCATTATAATCAGATTTTGGAGTTGCTACACACAATGATGCGTCCCAAGCGTTTGGCTATTGTTAAGTGTCAGGCCCACCGCAAAGGTCGTGATTTTGTTATTCAAGGAAATGCAGCCTCTGATGCGGCAGCCAGGGCAGCTGCGCAGGTGAGTACTGCTGATCTTTTACCTATGGTGAGTACAGAGCAGGTTTCTGATCTGGTGGCCCTGCAGGAGCGGGCGGGCCCCTATGAGGCCTCAGTGTGGCTAAAAAGGGGGGCCTCTAAGGATGCTAATGGTCTGTATCGCAACCATGAGGGACTTTTGGCTGCACCTCTGTCTCTGGTGAACATTTTGATAACGGATGCGCATGGTCTTGACCATTGCGCAAGGGGGGAGGAGTTAAGGAAAATAACACAACAAGCTGCAAGCAATGATGGATGCAAGGTTGTCAGAATGTGAATATGAGATGTGCATTAAGAACAATGTACGCAAAGCAATCACGACCCCAGTAGGGCACATTCCAGTGCCTGAGGGACCGTTCAGACACTTGTGGTGGACTATGTGGACATGGGAAAAACAGCATATGGAAAGCGATATATGCTTGTGATTGTGGACAGGTTCAGCAGATGGGTGGAGACAATACCGTCCAAGGACATGGGGGCGATGACAGTGGTGAAATTCCTGATCAGAGAGTCCGAGGTTTAGGATACCAACTGAAATAAGCTCTGATAATGGAGCTGCCTTTGTTGGGAAAGTTAAAAGTTAGTGGTTTAACAGCTGAGAATAAAACAAAAGTTGGCATGTGTGTGTGGAATTAAAATTGGACATCGGTAGGCCCGGGAGGTTGGCATATTGGGACTGTGTGTGTCTTTAGGCCTTAGGCAAGAAGAGATTGTTTTGAATACTGTGTGACCTCGCTTCGAGATAGCTGCCTGCAGTAAGTTCCGCAGACCCTGAGGAAAGCTCGGGCCTTGGAGAGGCAGACAGCAGAACAAAGGGGGGGGAGAAACCACCTGCAGGGAGAGATTCGAAGCTGCCCCAACTGGTGCACAGCGAGTTATAGCTTTATAGAATAGTTGTGGCAAACAATATATAGCAAGCTATGCGGTAGTGCAAATGTATAAGTAATTGTTAATCATACAAATCATATGTTAACCATGTATTGGCAGTGATTCAATGACAATACGTCAATACGTTAATCATTAATCAAAGGACAACTGAGTATTTACAGTGATTCAATGTCATGTAATCAATATCTATATTCATATCTCCAGTAGGAGCCTAGCAGTCGAGACATGTTCTTGTAGACTGAGTAGAATGGGTGGACTTTACCTTGCCACCAAGGTGAACCAATAGAATTCGAAAATTGTGTTTGTTATACGTTTAAGCTTGGTTCATTGGTGTGTTGTGACCAATCAGGATTTAGACACCCTTACTGTGAAGTGGGAGTTATGGTATATCAACTGGTTGCTCGGAGAGCTAAAAAAGATCTTGGTACCGAATGCCAGAGTGTGATGAGAGCGCTTTGCTGAGTTGCTGAAATAAAAGAGATTTTCCTTTACCTCATCAAACTGAGAGGTCCGACTTTTATTCTAAGTATTATATTCTAAATTTTTCTACCACATGTGTATCACCCTCAGTTGCAGGGTATGGTGGAGAGAGTGAATGGCACACTTAAGCAGAAGCTGAATAAGATTTGCGCCACCATGAAAATGAACTGGGTGGATGCCCTGTCAACAGCCTTGATGGCATATCGGATGGAAATGCACAGGTGATGCATTTGTCTCCGCATGAAATGCTGACTGGGAGACCTATGCCTGGATCGACTTGAGGGGGCGTATAAGGGACCCAGCCTAGATCAGCTGGGGGATGAATTAAAGTTGTACATGAGGACTTTAACCAAAATACACAAAACTATTTCCAAACAGGAAAAGGAGAAAGCACAGAAAGAAGACACAGACCAGGAGGAGCCAGTCATCTTTCACGGAGATAAAGTCTACCTGCGAGTGTTCTGGTGAAAGTGGCACGAGCCCCGACGAAAGGGACCCTTCAAGGTGACACGAGCCACAGCAACAGCGGTGCAGGTAGAAGGGAGTAATACGTGGTACCATTTGAACCACTGCACTAGAGTACCGCACGAAAGACAGAGTCACTGAAAACTACACAGAGGATGCAGTTGCCCTTGACTCAGATGGCCCTGATGGAGCTCCCAGAGGAGCTCCACAGCTTGGGGTGGAGTCAGTTTCAGGATCAGAGCAGAGTGAGGGCCAAGAGGGAGCATCGCAAGCAGACCAGCCACTCCAGACAGGACACGAAGCTGTGGGTTCTGGTACGGCTGACAGCAACGATGTTAGTGATGCTAATGATTTATCAGGCCCTTCAGGTCTGGGTGCACAGCAGGACCACAGGTCAGGTGAGCACAGGACAACTGACTTCACTGACTCAGCCTGGTCCTTTGATGCTGAATAACCTCTCAGATTACAGTGAGCGAAAGCGGAGAGAAATGGGGGGAGATATGGGAGTGAGGAGAGTGAGCAAATTTTAGAAGGATGCCCAGGATGAAGTAGACCTGTATGGGTTAGCAAAACGTACACTTGGAAATTGGTGGTATAAATGGGCTAAGTATACCGCCACTTCATTAGGGCAGGAGGGGTGTGTGTTGTGTGCAAGTCCTGACCCTTCAGTTAGGGTTGTCCCGTTCCCATACACTAATAAACAGTGTGAAGAATGGGAAATGGAGAGGAGTATGAGATTCTGGAAGAGTCTGTGTCAGGAGGGGCAGGCCCCTAAGAAAGTGCAGGCCCACATCTAACCAGACGGAGCGCATACCGTACTGCCCATATCAGCGTCTGATATATCAGGGAAATACTAAATATGCATAGAGGGTGGAAAAGCATTGTGGGCAGTTTAAGCCCTGGGAAGGAGGTCAGCAAGATATTATGGCGAACAAATTGAGTTTTTTTACAGCAAATTTTCCTCTCTTCATGTTGTCCCTACTGCGCAGATTAATCGTCCCATGTGCCTGCCAGCAAATATTGCTCCTTTACCTGCCGAATGCTGCCTAATTTTAATGCTGCAATTGAAAGGCTTCAAACATGATATGGGTGTGTGGGTTCTTACTAAAAAGTTATAATTCAAGTAGCCTCAATAACAGTCCATTTTGATGGCAGGTACCTGAAAGTACAACTCTGGAGGACCTTGAGAAGTGAAAGACACCTCTGCTTGACTTCATGGCCAATGCAGGTTGTCTGAGGCCTATCCGGTCAATAAGAGACGGGAATCTGCTGGAACATGACATTGTCACGTTTCAGGTCATCCACAGGGGTCAGGGTCCATTTCAGAGGTATTCTGTGTTCTGTTTACATGTACGTTAGTTAGGATCAGAATTTTATCCTTTGACCAACATGGATCAAGTTGCTATTATTTCTTTGAATATAAACTAATAAAGTAACCAGTAACACATTGATAATTAATAAGTGAGTTATAAACACTGTCTACATTCTGCGCCACCTGTTCTGCTTTGAGCCAATCACAATTACTGCTGACCAGATGGAAGATCTTTTCAGCATTCATCTGTCTCCAGAAGGTAGCAACAAGAGAGTTGCTGAGGAAATAGACTCTCCAGAAGGTAATGACCATCTCCAGGATGCAGAAGGTACTTTAATTGACCGTATAGTGTAGAAGTAAATGTTGTTTTTGTAAAACAAAATATACCTGTATAACAAAAAACACTGTAGCTAAAGTTAAATCCTCTTACTGGACAATCACCTATTTTAAATCGCTCTTCAGTTTTATCCGTTTTCCAAACCTCTTATCCTTCTGGGTCACGGGGGTCGGGAGCCCATCCCAGAAGCAATGGGCACGAGGCAGGGAACAACCCTGAATGGGGTCAAGCCCATTGCAGGGCACACTCACACACCATTCACTCACACATGCACACTTACGGGCAATTTAGCAACTCCAATTAGTCTCAGCATGTTTTTAGACTGTGGGGGAGAACCGGAAAACCCAGAGGAAACCGCACGACGACATGGGGAGAACATGCAAACTCCACACACATCTGACCCAGGCGGAGACTTGAACCCGGGTCGCAGAGGTGTGAGGCAACAGTGCTAACCACTGCACCAGCATGTCGCCCCATCCTATTAAGCTTATTGTTCAGAATTAAAAATGGGGTTATTAAGAAAGAGTAGCCTCCTATAAAATAGCCCAGCACTCCTCCCTCCAGGCCAAGAATATTTTCTTTATGGTCCAGTTCAAAATAATGTCATCTGCAGAAATACGGAGCACATGTAATTTATCTGTATTTTAGATGGTAGACGAGTGGCTGGGTGACGTCGTGGCTGGATGACTTGCAGTGTAGCTTGTTATCTGTGCGTTCTGGGCAGGCTGCTGACTTCTGATTACTTTTGGCATTTGGTTCAATGTTACGTCATTTCCAGGTGTGTCGGTGCCCAGTATGAAGCTAATCGCCGCATTATAGTTATGAAAAGAAGACAGAATAGCAAAGAAATTGAGGCAGAATTAATTCAACAAAGTATTAAAAATATTACTCAAGTAGATGAATCGCTTCTTGAGACTGAAGGCGACTGTATTTGCATGAACGAGCGTCGAAAAGAAATGCATTATTGTCGCGTTTAAATGAAATAGTAGTAAGTGTCACATTTGCGACGTATTACAGGAGGATGTTAATCTTAACTTTGACTGTAAAATATCATAATAAACAAGAAATGTCAGTTTTTAGTCTGCTTAAACAAGACTACCGATGTTACAGCGAGCGGACGCTGCTGCCGCGCAGGAGAAGCGAAGCGACATTGCCTTTAAAATGAGAGATTACATTCCGTGGCAGGAGGACAGTTTACAGCACGACACCGGCATTAGGCAGCAGGATGGGTGGGTTAGGTGATCTCCCAGACTGAAAGGGATTCTGGGGACTCAGGGGACAGTGTCGCCCTGAGGGACAGAGGGCCACGTCAGAGGGGGCCTGCTGTAGAGGGGCCCAGACAAGGGATGGCTGATGTAGAGGAGCCAGGTGTGGAGGTGCCACATATTGAGGAACCCTGGTGATCACACTACAGGGGGCCAAATGTTGGTGGGCCAAGAGGAAGTGGCTGGGGAGTAGAAAGCATAGATGTCTTGGAGGTGGGTAGACTACAGAGATTTATGCACCCCGGGATTCCCTCAAGTGCCTCTCAGATCTAGGATGGCCAATACTCGGTCCTCCCCAGGAGTGAGAGGATGCAGACTGGCTCCCCCCAGCTCTCCTCACCGGCTCCCTCCAAAGAGCTGTAGCCCTCCTTTTGGTGATGCTGACATCGTCCCTGCACTTCCCCCTCACACCCTCTGCCATGCGGCAGCAGACATGGCCCACAGAATGTATCAATTTTCTTTGATCTCTTGCTATATAGTTTCCTGACATATATTTGTCTTTTGCCAATGTGCATTATGATATAGGAAACGTACCCCAGAGCAGGACTTTAGACTAAACCATTTTCAGTAAGGATAGGTGTGCTTGGGGTGAAAACACTTTAAATGAACTGTTGAGATTGATTCATTTTATCTGTACTTTTTTGAATATGAAGAATTATTTTAGTGGATATCTCCCTATTTTAATGCTAGAGGGAGCCCCCCCCCCAAATTTATGCCTGACCCACAAACCCACACACTGTCCACAGATGAGAACAGCGCAGACCCTGCACAGTCAGGTTTGGCAACTCCTTCCAATTTTATAGCCCAAACCAGGAGTAAAAGATGCAGAAAATCAGACCCTTCATAGAAAAATTTATGTTCAACGACACTCCATAATGCTGCTTAAAATGAAGCAATGCATGCACAAGTTAAAGCTCTTTTCGTTTTAATGAATGAGGAAAGAAATAGTTTTGGATAAAGAAATGAATTAGTCTTATTTTTTTCATGTGAGCATCCTCCTGCAGCATTGAAATCCGGTAAAGTGGCTGATGGATGGACTTGTATTAAATTTGGGAGGGTCTGAATGAAGCTCATTACCCCAAATTTTCTTAAATTGGCTTATATATTTACAACATGGTGACTGCAACAATAATACACTCACGACTGTGGTGTTCTACCTAGAGCACCACTAGAGGGAGCTCACACATTCTGTCGTACTTGCCACAGTAACAACAGTGATGTATAGGAACAGAGTTAGAAGCCGGTAATTTATATATAAAAAATGTCATTTCATTAATCTGACTGGGTAGGTCCAGCTGTCAATCCCACCCAGGCCTATCCACAGCTCCGCCTCTGCGTCAGTCCATCTCTTTGCAGTCCAAGTTGTACATCTACCAAACTTGGCAACAAATTGAGAACCGTTCTGTTTCGGTGGTTGTATTTAAGGAATGTCACATTAGTAAACATCTGGACATCTGAAATGGGCAGAGACAAAATCGGCAGTACAGGCAGTCCAATGTCTTTGAAACTCCTTTTTCCTTCAGCACCCTCTTACTGCAAAACCTCAATCCAAAGTTCTCCATGTTGTTCATCTCTGTGAAACTGCAACAGGAGAGCTCTCTCCACTGGTGTTCTAATTCACCAAGGGAACAGGAAAGGCCCTCTTTTGGTAGACTGCCTACTGCAGGCTCTCTTTCCCGGGGATGAATCATCTCCAGCTTACTCAAGTGACTCTGGAAGTCGCATTAGATACTGTGTCCGGAAGCAGTCCATGCTGCGCTTAGGAATGATGTCTCTTCTAGTGTAGAACTGACTGTGGAATTTACTGTAAATTCCTAGCAAAAAAAAAAGCTGCCAGAAAAGTATTGCAAAATTGCTGTTAATCACTGTAAAACCCCCAGCTCCATGGGTGTCCCTACAGGTGGCTGCCCTTTGCTGCCAGGTTTGCTGTTACCTTTGTCTGTGCCCGTGTGTCAAGTAGAGCAAGATGGGGTAGGTGAAAAGAGAATTTCCCCAAGGGGAGTAACAAAGCATCTTCATTTCATTTAGAAAATAATTACAAAATGTCTTTTACAGGTTTTGTCCTATGTAAATTACAGCAATTGTCTTTTTTAAACAGAAAAATAACAATTAACTGTAATCTAGTTTAAAATATTATATTGTATTCTATTCAAAATATAGAAGTTACCTAGCAACTGGAATTGGCAATAAATGCTATTAATACTCCACAATACTGAATGTTGTTGTAGAATGCTTTCCAAGTTAATTTTTGTATTTTACATTTGCAGCTATGCAATCTATGCATATTGTTAAGTGGTTTAAATGAGACTAAGACGAAAATGACAGCCTGAGACAGAGACCCACACAGAACAAACTCACATTAACTGGAATGACATTAACTTGAAAATTTCAGGATAATCTTCACACCCGTTAACCACTTGATGGAATTCAACTTAGTCAGAGTTGCAACAAAGTCAAGTATTTTTAAAACTGACCATATTCTAGGCTTAAAGGCCCAATTTGAAATCAGGACTGGACATAGAAATCTATTCAGAACAACATTACATTAATGTTAGAATAATGTTATATTTTTTGCTGGTCTGTGTTAATGTAATGCAACAACTCTGGTCTAATACCTCCCTGTCACTTTAATGCTGGATGTGTGTGCAATTTATAACAAGTTAGGCAAGCCACGGATTCAACCATTAAACTGCATTTTCATTCCACATTTTTTGACAGTTCTGTCCAAAATCATATTCCACCAAATCAGCCGTTACAAATTCCAATAACTTCAACCTTCAAATGTATTAAAGTTGATCTTTTTCAGTGTGTTCCTAAATCTTACGGTATAAGCAAAAGGTATAAATAAAAGATTAAGAACAATTTCCATTTGAATAGTGGAGAAGAGTCCTCATCTTTTGTACATGTCTCATGCTCAGAGTCCATCAATCGCCTGAGGAGAGAGGAGACGTGAGGATTGACTGAGTTGTTCTTCTCAGGCATCGTCCCACTTCTTTGGCTTGCAGTCTTCATGCTGCTGGTTGGATTGATTCCAATGAAACAGTTTAAACCGCAAAATCACATGAATAAAACTTACGCTGACCCTCACTGAAGCGGCCTGGTATCTGTTTCATACCTCACTTTACAACACACAGGACTTTTTTTTTTAATTTAAAGGCACAAGTTATTTTACGTCATGGCCAACCCACGTTTGCTAGTTTAATGGCAGAAAAATAGTCAAAGCCAGGCGCCTGGTCCACAAGGGTGTACTCAGTCACTGCTGTTTTTATGGTGTAAACATGCTATAAACTAATTTTTTCAAACATTTTCTTTAAGAGCTAGGGGCGCTAGGTGGATTGCTATTATAATGATGGATTTGCCAGGCAGAAGAAAAGAATGCTTCTCTGCAGAGATACAAAAAATCTGCTTGTGCACAATGTGAAAGCGTGCGAGCAGACCATCTACAACAGCAGCAGGATTACACCAAAGTAGAGGTCTGCATTCCTGTGGAACCCACGGCAATAAAGTGCAGTGCAGGACAAACTTTCATTTTTGAATGCAGGAGCAGGAGGGAAGTGACTGATATGTTCGCAGGGAAAAAGAATGAAACAAGTGTTTTTTGTTATCAAACAATTTTTTATTTGCGTGAGTAAATACAAAATTACACAACAAAGTATAGCACGTTATCACAACATTACATTGTCTGAAAGCACTTTACAGCATCCCCACCCAAAGCCCCCAGTGAGTAAGCCATAGGCGACAGTGGCAAGGAAAAACTCCCTAGAAGGAAGAAACCTTGGGAGGCACCAGACTCAAAGGGGAAGCCCAAACCTCCAGGGGCCGGCAGGGAGAGTCAAAAACACACACACCAGATAACTGCAACAGGTTCTTCTACATATCCTATACAGGGGCATGGTACAGTGATGCAGTGGTTAAAACTGTTAACTCACACCTCTGGGGACATTCATCCATTTTCTGAAACCGCTTCTCCTGTTCAGCGTTGCTCCAGCTGACAGCTTAAGCAATTCATCTGTATCTGAATGAGGAAAAACAACATACAGGCAATACAATGGAGCTGTCAGTCACTCCTGGCACATGGAATACAGTTCTGCACTGACACCTCCGCAATGAACAATTGCATTATAGCATAGGAAACTAGTTAACTTTCACATAAAATTTAGATATAATCAAAACAGAAGCCTGGAACAATTTTAAATTTTACTAAATGGCAATATACTGATTTTAGTCACCAAACAAACTTTACAGGACTTGCTTCACTACTTTTATTCGTGTTTCTTACAATACATCTGCCCTCTCCTGGTCTGGTGGAATATCATTGCTGTAGGCAGCACCGAGCGAAACCACCCGCATCCGCAGTAGAATGCAACATGAAAGCGCACGCGGAAAAGTGAAATATCACCTAGACTTTGCGGCACAGGAAACTAGCCGACTTGCACATGAAATTTAAATTTAACCAACACAGCACCCCACAACAATGTTCACTTTATTTAAAAGAAATGAACTAATTTACTCACTAGCAAGCGCAATAATGTACTTAAACGCGGAAAAGTTAAATGTCAACTACACTTTGCGCATAAAATTTAAATATAATTAACATAGTAGCCCGGAACAAAATCACTTTATTTAAAAGCAATATACTGACTTTACTCCATCCATCCATCCATTTTCCAAACCGCTTATCCTACTGGGTCGCGGGGGGTCCGGAGCCTATCCCGGAAGCAATGGGCACGAGGCAGGGAACAACCCAGGATGGGGGGCCAGCCCATCGCAGGGCACACTCACACACCATTCACTCACACATGCACACCTACGGGCAATTTAGCGACTCCAATTAGCCTCAGCATGTTTTTGGACTGTGGGGGGAAACCGGAGTACCCGGAGGAAACCCCACGACGACATGGGGAGAACATGCAAACTCCGCACACATGTGACCCAGGCGGAGACTCGAACCCAGGTCCCAGAGGTGTGAGGCAACAGTGCTAACCACTGCACCACCATGCCGCCCCACTGACTTTACTCATCAAACATATTTTAATATACATGCAAATTTGACAAATACTAAATAATAAGATAAATTATCCGATAAAATGGGAGCAGAATGGCAACCCACCTTGGTGCAGAAAACAAGTGAAGCCGCGTCTTTCAAACCGGCAGCGTCCCACGTGCCGAGGAGTCAAATGTAATCAAGCAACACGGCCCACACAATTAAATAATAACATCATAATAATTATAGCTCTTTTATAATTATTCTATACATTATTCTATAATTAGATGAACAGACTTTTATAAGTTAAGTTGTACACCGAGAACAGTATACAACAGCATAAGCATATAACCCTTAAAGGTTTATTAATTAAAAATCACACATTCATCCTGCTTAACATAAAACAATGACTTAAAGAGACTTAATTGTGAAATGAACGCTACTGTCCGAGGGTATTTATCTCCACAAATTGCTATGGAACATAATGTCTTAAATACTCAGATTTTCAGAATGACAGAATCTTAACATTTTAAATTTTGTTTTGCGATACCGATACGTAGTGATATTGGTATGTGGAACAACGTTAAACTGTAGTTAGATTAAGTGCGTATTCACAATTTACCCGTTTGCCTTTTATCGTGACTGAGCACGATCCCCCACCCCAGCTGGTCTGCACTCCCCACATTGCAATTAACGATCCAGACCTCAGCGCTTTTGTTACCGTGGGACTTTGTTGCGTTGAAGAAAACATTAAAATGAAGTCTGAGGAATGTTACATGACACAGCTAAAATGCAAAAACTCTCTCTGGTGTAATTCACTGCATAAAACCAATAGTCTTAAGTGTGGTGCCTTCTTCATAACACTCCCTGACTTTTGTATTCGTGACCATGAGATACGGTGGCCTTTTCTTCCTTCATTTGACTAGTGTTCCTCCCTTTCCTCCCAGCCTTGGTTGGTGGTTCAGGCAGCATCACCTTCTTTTAATAGACCCAGGTGTATCCATCCATCCATTTTCCAAACCACTAATCATACAGGGTCGTGGGGGGTCCGGAGCCTATCCCAGAAGCAATGGGCACGAGGCAGGGAACAACCCAGGATGGGGGGCCGGCCCATTGCAGGGCACACTCACACACCATTCACTCACACATGCACACCTAGGGGCAATTTAGCAACTCCAATTAGCCTCAGCATGTTTTTGGACTGTGGGGGGGAAACCGGAGTACCCGGAGAAAACCCCACGACGATATGGAGAGAACATGCAAACTCTGCACACATGTGACCCAGGCGGAGACTCGAACCCGGGTCCCAGAGGTGTGAGGCGACAGTGCTAACCACTGCACCAGCATGCCGCCCCATTTATAATGATGTAAATTTAAAAAAATAATATATATATATATATATATATATATATATAAACAAAATATAATCCTGATTTAATGTATCCCTTCTGCTCTTAAAAAAAAGCACAATATGTCTGAAAGACAAATATGTCTATTACTCTACATGTTTTAATAATTTTGTTAATATTACCTAATTTGCTTATCTTTTTTTCTGTAATCACTCTGCATTAAAGCAATTTTTAAAACTAGCTGTGATACTGATGATTCTCTTGTTATTCTGACTGTTGTTGCCCTGGTGCCTTAGGATACGTCTGTCTAAACATAATTGAGAGGATGGATGCATTATTCTATGGAGGCCTCTGAAGAGAATAAATGATCCCAATATTATATTGAGAGAGATGGTTAAATCAGAGCTGGATAAGATTTTAACAACTCTGAGCTATTAGTTAAGTTCTTCCCAAACGAGCTTGATGGGCCGAATGGGCTCCTCTAATTTGTAAATTTCTTATGTTCTAAGATATACAGTACTGTGCAAAAGTCTTAGGCAGTCCAAAGAAATGTTTAAAGCTGTTTATCTGGGTAGCAAGTGTACTTTGGCTTAGAACAAATAACACAATTTAACATTAGAACGTGTAAATTAAGAGGAACACAATAAAAACTATTAATAATTTCTTCTCTTTTCTAAAAAGATACTGATATCTAGTCGGATGGCTAGATGAACACCGCTTCAGTTCCCAAACTTCTCCTCAGGGGCACCTCAGCCGTTCCATGATTTTGACAGATTGACTAGCTGTATGAGGTGTGCTAGTGGCCAAGTCAAAAAATACATGGCTGCACTGGACGGTCGCTACAAATACTAGGATGATGTTAGCAGAGGTTCTGAAATGGCTAAGCTGACACACTTTGACAGGCATAATATCATAGTTTTACACCAACACGAGGACAATCTAAACATCGTTTTCTTTGCCTGCCTAAGATTTTTGCACAGTGCTGTACATGGAAGTCTCAATTCAACCCTATCCTTTCCTAAGTGCCATACTTCTGTTGAAAAAAGAAAATTACAGATTGGAAACCTTTTAATAAAGAAACTGTGATAGAAAATTCTTGATTATGCTAATCAGTAATCAATAATGGAATATAGATGATTATGCAAAATGCATTACCTAATCAGTAATTAACAATTGAGTTTACAATGTGTTGTTGATTTACACATAGTGGTTGAAACAATGTAATTTACTTGTCATTAATTGAATGTATCAAACAAGAATGCAAATCTGCTTAAGTAAGAAATTTCTATTTTCTATAGAGGAACTAACATGTTTGCCATATATTGCTTGTTCAGCAAGAGGCCCAGGTCAAAGCAAAGGCATGACCTGAGAAGTAAGCTGTTGCAGAAGATATTATAAAATGAATGCATGGTATTGGATAATATAAAATGTAGAAAAAGAGAACAACGAGTCCTAGAATAATATAGCAAAAGGAAAAGTCCCAAATAGATAGACTTGTTCTAAGCTGATAGGTGGACCTTGAAAACGTAGAAGAAACTGGTATCTCCAAATGGCCAAACTTTCTTTGAACTGCCTGGACCTTGAAAGGCAGAAGTAACTGGAACGTCCAAAAATCCGATTTGTCCTTGATTTGTCAGATGACTGTCGCATTTTAGGCCATAAAAGATGTATGCATTTGTTGCTCGGGGAGCAGAACACAAGACGCATGCTTGCTGAGTGTCTGTTCCCTGTGAGCTCATCAAATAATAAAGTTCTGTCAAACACTTAAACATCGGACTTCGAGAAATTTCTTCCACAAAACACTCTGTTCTCGTTAACAATTTTTCAGTTATAAATTCCATATTATACACTTTCTTTCCTCTTTCTTTCCATTGTACTGTCGTGGGTGGCTGGGGTTTTAGCCAGGAGATCGTTATCATCCTCCTGGCAATTACAAGAAGAACTCTCTGTAATACAACCTTATTTTCATGCACTATATTCTGTGGCATAATTCTTAGTATGAAACGAGCTGGTTCAAGTGGTAATTTTATGTTCAAACATTTTTTTTATCTCTTCCTGTATATTTTGCCAGTACTCTGACAGTTTTGGACAATCCCAAAAAATGTGGGTGTGGTCTCCTACCAGGTCACAACCCCTCCAATAAACCCCTGATTAGAGGTGTTGCCAAACGTAGAGGTGAGAAGGGGAGTCTTAAAGTATCTCATCTTAACTTTCCAATCAAATTCCCTCCATGTAGGACTGTTTGTTATTCTGTGTCCTTCTTTACATGAATGAGTCCAATCTTCATCGTTAATGATAGTATTCATCTCTAGTTCCCATTTCTCTTTATTAACACTGTTGACTCTTTTTGTAATATTTTATAAATATATGATATAATGTTCTTTTAACCAATCCTTTAATTGTTAATATAAACAATATATTTGTTGACTGTAGGTATCTAAAACAGTTGGGCACTGGGAGGCCACATTTGTTTCTAAGATGTTCGAAGGACATTAGATCTCCTCCATTACACAACTGATCCAACTGGTTAAACCCTTTTCTCCCCATGTCTTAAACCCTGTATCTAATTTAGATGGTAGAAAATCAACATCATGTGCAATTTTTATTTTTGATGAAGGGCGTCCCAGCCTCTCTCTCACTTTTCAGAGTGTTTCCTATCCAAATGTTATTGATTTTATTTACTTTCCATGTATCTTGATTAAAAATAATTGCTATGTGTCACGCTGGCTCTCCGGGGTTAAAGCGGGCGAGCAGGCGAGCGGGCAGGAAACAAGCGAGGTAGCCAGAACTCAGGGAAAATGGGGGATTTATTTAAGGGAACTGGGGAAGGAGACATCAGACACTGACTAACATCAATGACAGACAAGGGGTTAATGCAAAACAGGGACTTAAATACACGGAACAAGGCAGCAGGAAACAAGACACGACTGGGCACAATCAGGGAATCACACGTGGGTAATTAGGGGGCGTGGCACACACGAGGAGCGGACGGAGCGGGCGTCACACTATGTCAAGCGGCAAATTTGGGCAGATTGTTCTGTTCCCACCCACTGACCCTCCCTGTCCTGGGTTATCCATACCACTACTGACATAAGTTGGGCTGCCAAGTAATAATTTTTTAAATTAGGTAAGTCCAGACCCTCATTCTCTTTTGGGTTTAATAGTCTTTTCAGTTCAATCCTGGGTCTTTTGTTTTGCCAGGTAAATTTGGATAACCATTTATTGAGCGTTTTGAATGTGGATATAGGGACCCCTATGGGCAGGGACTGGAACATAAAGAGAAGCCTAGGTAGTATGTGTCATGATCCGGCTCGTCGGCTCCTCGTGTGCCCCCTGATTACCCGCGTGTGCTTCCCTGATTGTTTCCAGCCTTGTCTGATTACTTTGCTTAGTCTTGTCCTGTTTTAAGTCCTGGTCTTGCCAGTTACCCTTGTCTGTCATTGTGGATTGTTGTTAGTCCCTGTCAAATTTTCCCGAAACCTCGTCCACTTAATAAATCCCCTTTATTCCCCGTACCTTGCCTGCCTTGCCAGTTTCCGGCACGATCGCCGCTACAGATATTTCCTGATCGTGACAGTATGTTCATTCTAATGCTCTCCACTCTACCCAATAAGGATAGAGGGAGGATTTCCCATCTTTGGAGATAATTCTTTATTTCACATAGTAATTTACCATAATTAGTCTTGTATAAGTATGATATACCAGGATCCCTAGGTATCTAAAGCCATAACTGTGGAATCGAAACTTAATATTTGAGAGCTTTAATGCAAAAACATTCTCTGTAGTATAAGTGTGGGTAGGTTACTGTAAAATTTGGACGAATCTTAAACTTAAAGCAACAGTAAGGTGTAGCGATCAGGGAGTTCAGTATAGGACTAAACATGCAAGGGAAGAAGTAGATAATTAGTGAAACTTTTGACTGGACTGGAGATCTGAGGAGTCATCTAAAGATATATGACACAGCAGATATTTTTGTCTGCTTTTCAGATGGTTGACGTGACATATTTTCCGACGTGCGCTCTCTGTCCGCTGGTGGGAGTGTGCTCACCTGTCTGCATCGGGGCGGAAGTCCGCCATGCGCAATACAGAGAGCAGAGGAGAATAGTAAATGAGCGACCGTGTAGAGACAAAAATGACAAGCTTTTGTGTAAATAAGATAAATAGCATAAGGCTATTTAGTTTGTTTAAGAAAAGGACAACGTATAGACTTATTCTATAGGAAAAGTAACCTTAAGAACATAAGAAATTTACAAACGAGAGGAAGCCATCCGGCCCATCAAGCACTTTTGGGGAAAACGTACCTAACAGCTCAGAGTTGGTAAAATCTTATCTAGCTCTGATTTAAAGAAACCCAGGGTTTTAGCTTGCGCTACACTAGTAGGAAGACTATCCCATACTCTAACTACACGCTGTGTAAAGAAGTGCTTCCTCAAATTCGCTTTAAAATGTTCTCCTGCTAAATTCCACTTGTGGCCACGAGTTGTAGTATGTCATGTCACCGCCATCCAGACCTGTTAGAATCTTATATACCTGGATCATGCCCCAACTTAGTCTCCTTTGCTCGAGGCTGAACAGATTCAGCTCAACTAACCTGTCCTCATAAGACATTCCTCTAAGACCAGGAATCATTCTCGTAGCCCTACGTTGCAACTTTTCCAAGGCAGCAATGTCCTTCTTAAGGTATGGTGACCAAACATGCACAAAATATTCTAGGTGGGGTCTTACCAGGGAATTATATAATCGTAGCATCACTTCCTTTGACTTAAACTCCACACACCTAGAGTTGTAACCCAACATTCTATTTAACTTTTTTATTGCTTCCCCACACTGGCGAGAGTGGGACATGGAAGCATCAACATACACACTGAGATCTTTCTCATAATCAGCTACCTTTATTTCAGTGGAACCCGTAAAATATCTGTACTGTATATTTCTGCTATATTTCTGGATGTGGCAGTGTGTGAGGAGATGGAGACTCTGATAAAGTATCATAAGGCTAATAAGAACACAGCAAGGCGTAACAAGAAAAGGAGTGAGCAACTGGAGGTTCTGAGGTTATAGCAAAGGGAGAGGCCTGGAGAAAAGAGCAGAAAGTGATGAGAGAGTGATGAGTGAGAATCAGGCAGGAGTCAAAGGTAAAACAGAGCAGGAGGAATTACGACTTCCTCAGTATCAGGGACTGTATCTGTTAGTAGAAGGGCCACCTCTGATATTTAAGGGCCACTTTCCAGTAATAGAGGGCAAGATAAAGTTCAGAGGGGAAGAAACAGAAGGATGAAGAAAGTTGTTTATATGGGTACAGGGAAGTGAGCGACCTGCGGCGGCAGACCGTGAAGGAAGGACTGCGAGGGAGTGATATAATAATAGAAGGCCAGGCATGTGGGTTTAAGAAAAAGGGGAGTGATATAAAGGTGGGGTACGGAGCAAGTGGTAGGGCTGCAGAAGGGCTGATGCATCTGATGGACAGCCCTAACTCCCCATGTAGAGGATGGAGTCAGTTTCAGGAGAAGGAGATAGAAACGGATAGTGAGGAAGGAGTAGAGGAGGATAATGCAGATCATAGAACAGTGGGAAGCAGGAGGGCTGTGAGACCCCCGATAGGGACACTCTGATGCTCCCCCTGGTGGTGAAAGGAGCACAGACACAGTATGTGCCATGGGCAGAACAGTCCTGGCAGACGGAGCTTGAAAATGGATGAAAGTATTTGAGGAGGAAACTATGGGACGGCTCTTGGTGATGGGGGATATAAAAGCGGTTCAGGCTTGTGTCCTGGGGGTAGACGGAATGGAGAGAATGCTGGCAGTGGTGACAGGGACTCCGTGATTGAGTGTGGCTGAAATGAAGGTGGAGCCCGTAAAGGAGGGGGAGAGCCCAGCTGCCTATCTGCAAGCCCAAGAAAAGCGGTGGAGCAGTGAGGCAGAGCAGGACCTACAGGATTTGGTGTTCAGCGGTCTGTACCGGAGGGCTCTGCAGGACACGCTCCCGAAACCAGTGAGAAGCAGGCTAAGGCAAGTGGTGGGACTTATTACTATTCCTGAGGAGCAGCTGATCCACGCTATTGACTTGTACAGAGAGGAGGAGGACTCTGCTGAAGAGCATGAGAGGGAGCTGACGATGAAATTGAGTCAGTCACTGCCAAAAAAACAAGGCCACTAATTGGCCTCCGGTCCCTAATTAGAACAGAGTGAGTAGATACAATGGATGGGGGTTTCCTCAGAGGGCACCCATTTACTCACAAATTTGATGATCCTAGACCCCTGGGAGACTGGGAAACAGGCTGATTCAGCTGGTGTGCTGGAGCTGTGATCAGCATAGACACACCTGTCCAACCTGCATGTTCCAGAATCTTCTTTAGTAGATGTTCAGATAGGGGCCAAAAATGTAAATATGTCTAAACTAACATCAGAGCATATCCCAGTGAATTTGTTAGGCAGAGATGCTGTGTGTCAGCTGCAGATAGACATAAAATGTACGAAGGGGGAGTAGAGGTACTCAGTGGACAGTTCACCCTTCTGCAACAAAGGTTGTTGTCCAGCAGGGATAGTATAGCTTATACGGATTAGAAGAAGTTATTGGAAAGGTTTGGGAAATCCTAGAATAGTGGGGACCATTTATACAGGAACAATATAGCAATGTGCTAAATTGGAAATAGGATAAATACAGTTGTTAGTTGTGATGGGAGATTTCAGTGATCCTGGAGTGAGGGATGAGTGGGATCGGCTGATAGATCCGCTGCCTGACCGAGAGAAAGACGGGATGCACATGACGGCAGACTGGATAATATTAGGCCCTGAGGGAGTAGCCATTCAGATACGGAGGATGGGAGTAGTGGGAGAATGGTACAACACACCAGAGGAGGAGCCCCCCTTAGCAGTGGCTTTTAATCAGCCCACGCTGGATCTGGGAGAAATGATGGGGCGAGCAAAGCAGGTGGTTTGGGTGCCGACAGAACATGGAGGAGTGCAGGCAGCAGCAGGAGAGAAGCTGGTAAGGAGTCAGTCGAGTGCAGAGAGTGTAGGAGATTTCAGAGGTTTGTGGTTGTGGAGCATGATAGGAGTGCAGTGTGAAGGGAAATAAAGGACAGAGGAATGTTGGCAGGAGATGGAAGTGCCTGAGGAGGTGTGGTTCCGCTTTGGAACCCCGCCCCTCCCATCTGTGGTCAACCTTCCCCTTCTCAGTCTCTTATTTCTGGCCAGACGCGAGATCTTCATGGTTTATGCAGCGTGCAAGCGTTTTTCCCCTCCTTGTGTTCCTGTCTTCCTGTGTACCGATCTCTGCTTCGCCTCCTTGGCTCCGAGTCATGCCTGGCGCGCTTACTGCCATCTACGATCAGCCGACCTGGATTACCGACAGCGTCTGCCGTTTCAGCCCTCTGACAGCCGACGCCGGACCCCCGGTTACATAGGATGGATGGATGGATTCGAGCTTGTATTTGAAATAGAAACATCGCAGCGGTTCTCAGGCAACAGCTGGACATATTTATTTTTCAGCTTGGAGTTGTCTGGCTTTAAACGATTACATTGAAGCAGAGGTACTTGTTTTTGGTAAAAGCAAGAAATATAAGTTTTGTGTGTCTGTACTCTGGTCTTTACTCCCTGCACACATTGATGGCACGGAAGGACAGTCACTGCAGTCACCTATTCTCACAGACTGACTTTCTCCTTTAAGTGCTGATAATGCAGAAGAAGATGGATCATTGGCTTGCTTGCTTAATAACCACAAGCACCCATATTACAGAATGAATGAGACTGAAGTGGATGGAAGGCCACATCATTCTGTCTGCAGTGAAAGAAATAATAGGAGTTGGAATTGATTATGATTATGGAGAAAATGGCTGGCTATGGTGAGAAAGCTGTGGAAATTTGTGCCAATTCACATCGGTGAGGGCATAAAGGGTAATTTCTTTCAGTATGGGACGAATTCGCATATTTGTGCGAGGAAGGTAACAAAAGTTCACTAAAGTACACAATATTAAATTTGAATGTCTTTAATTAAAATGTTATGTACAGTATAACACTGCACCTTTTAACACTTTGCATGTCTGGCAGTGAAGGTCACATTCAGTTTGCTGAATGTATTCTCTGTCTTAAATGGTCGGTCTATTTTTCCTTCTGCTGGATGATGTACCCAATTTTCTAATAAACAAAGAGTATAATGAACAAGTTGATGTTCTGTGTGTCTGATACCTGTACGTGTTTGGCAAAGCAGTATATAGTTACTGCCTACATTTTTGGCTGTGCATGTGTGATTTTGATGGGAATATTATATTTTTATATCTGTGTGTAGATTTTTTCAGCAATAATTGAGTTTATCCTTCTGTACAGTATTTAAGGTTTTGGTAATTCATGATTTATTTGTATTTGTGCAGTGTGCAGTTACCAGGTTATAAATAAACAAATAAATAAATGTGACATCAGAAGAGATGCACAATCACAGTAAAATGTGTGAAAGTAATGGAATGTGAAAATTGTTTGTGCGTATAAGTCTCCACATGTATAAAACGGTTGTATACCATAAGGAAAAGGAGCAATGGATGAATTACATAAAGTGCTTACTGTCCAAAACGAAAATGAGTCATGTTTGGCGTAACATAAATATTCAGAATTCAAGAATCATATGTCTTTGGAATCAAGAGAACTATCAGCTAACTTCACCAAGTCACCATATGGATGCAAAATCAAAGATTTCTGCCTGGCACTAAGCATGTATTCCTCTGTCACGTCACCGGTGGGAAGTAGGACCCAAATGCAAGCTGTAGGGCAGAATCCCCTTCGTGGGGAGTTTTATTGACCACCAGGTTTGGGCACAGAGACGCAAACAGACAAGGACAACTGGAGAAGATAGGACTGGGCACTTTACCAGACTAAGGAATGGGAAAACACAAGGAAGCTGATAGTGACTGACAGAAGGGGAGGAACATGGGGTGAGACTAATAGACACCAAGCGTGGCTCATCAGGGAGGAGAACTGGAGGGTAAGGTTGACTAAATGGGCAAGACATGACAGTAAACGCCCCCCTCCCAATCCTGTGCCCTCCGGGTACAAGGGCATCATTAAGGGGACACACAGACCAGGGCAAAACCAAGGACAACAGGGGAGACTAACCCCCAGGACACAACTCATGACAGGCCAGGTAATCCAACAGGGATGCTGACTATGGACCAAAAGACAGACAGTGGGTGTCAGTGGGTAAGTGGGAACAAAGGACACAGTAGAAGGAGACAAAAGGGAGGGATTGGGCATCAAAAGGACCAAAGACGACACAGGGACAGACAAGGCAGGACACAACCAGACAAGAGAGGCAAGCAACGGAACCAGTGCAACAATAATATGGCCAGGAGAGGGGAACCTAAAGCGGGAAGCAAGAGTGACTGGAGTGGGGGCTGGAACAGTGAAATCAGGCTAAGAGGTGAAACCAGGGAGAGCCACGGGGAAGCAAGACTACAGACCAAAGACTGAGGTATTAGGAGGGGCAAGACACTAGGTAGCATGGGAGGTAAAGTGAACAGTTCAGGGCCTCTGATGGGCTCCGGGGTGCCGCAGAAGGGTCACGGCCAGGGGGGCCTTTGGAATCCTGTCTGGGTCTGTAGAAGCTCTACTCGTCTGTGGCAGCCGAGGGAAGAACAGCATCGGTAGACGGCGAGGGGTTGGCAGAGTCGGAGGGTGTCGAGGGGCAGGCAGGACAGGAACTGGACCAAACCAGGGACCCTGCAAAACAAAAACACAGGCCAGTACCAGCGCCATGAGGAGACCGGAGGTGGTTCCTTTTGGGAACCATTGGATGGGATAACCTGAAAGACCATCTTGGACCAAGCCTGGATCAGGAGGCAGGTCTGGGTAGCATAACCTCGTTTTTTCCTCCTGGACCTCAGCCCACGACTGGATTTCCGTTGACCCTGCCGTTGTCGCGGCGATAGCCTCCTCGGCTGGGGAAACTTTGGCCACGGGGCTGACACCACGGAGTGGGACTCAGGGCAAGACCTGGAGGCTCCCACTCCATGTCCTCCGGGGGAATGTCCTCCAGGTCAGCCCCCTCTGGGCTGGCATTGTCCGGAGAGTCTGATGACAGGCTGGTGATGCCTTAATCCAGGCTGGCTGTGCCTTAATCCATACTAAATGTAATTAAACATAATGAAATTTAAAAGAATAAAATGGTAATTAGAGGAAAATTTAACGTGTAAGTTTTAAAAAATGGGCTTTTCCTTTTATCCAGATGTCTGCAAGCGCTGTGACTCTGTGATGAATGGTGACGTATGAGATCCTGAGACTGGGCGACGCTTCCAAGGATGGGTGGCAGGTGGCATTTCCCAGGAATTACAGGCTGGAGATGCCTGAGGAGCTCTCCTGGAGGGAAGACAGAAAGAGAAGAAGGGAACAAGCAGAGGCTGTGGGGAGAAAAAGACTGCAGAACCAGTTAAAGTTGTACAGCTGGATGGTACAAATGCCCTCAAGTCTTGGTCCACGAGGGTTCCTGTTTTTAATTTACAAAAAAACAATAAATTAATTTAAAATAAATCTTAAGGCTTATCATTTACATCTGTCTAGTAGTTAAAACACATACAATCGATTAACTTACCTGGTGATTTTGGAACTTCCGACTCCAAAGCAAAATAATACAGATTACAAGTAAATGCATCATTCTACTTGGGGAAAAGGGATAAATTAAATAAAGGGTTAACTTTGGAATCTAAATCAAAAACAGCAATATCATATCAAGGGTCTTCAATACCTTTTTCCTGTGTCTGCTCCCTTTACATGTAGATACTGATATAAACACGTACCTATAAAATATATTATGTTTAGTTTATAAGCTTATTTCATTATAACAAACAAGCACAATCCATAAGTGCACTAGGCCTAACACATGGTTCAGAAGCCTCCTACCCCACCTTACACCAGCCACATGGACACCATCTGTCCAACTGGGCAACCTCAGCGTCTTGTGCCTCCTGAAACGCCACCTCAGTTTCTTCTTCTTCCTCACATCCTTCTTCCTGAATGGTTTCCAGCCATGATCTGCCTCCTTGTGACACAATAGATCCCAAAGCATTCCCTCTACTTTTCTCTCCTTCTCCCTTAACCTCCTCCACATTCACTCCTACCTCACATCCATTCTCCTCACCTCCATTTACCATATGCATTCCATTCATACCAGCCTCCGCCCCCTCCATCTCACCATTGGACGCCCCTTTCTGATACCTCCACATTTTCCCAAGTAGCCCTTCCCAATCCCTCCTTATCCCCCCCAACCTGGACAGTGGGGGTGTCGCTCGTGAGCACTCCTCCACACCGTCTCCCCAGTCGATCACCTCGTCACACAGGTTCCAGGCATCCCAGTACTGGGTGTTGATCCAGGCAACCGCTGTCTGAATTTGCTTTCTGAGGAGTAAATGATAGATAGTTAACCAACTATTTACAGTGATAATTAAATGAATAAAGACCAGACAGATCTTCAACCATAAAAAAACAGTTGCTATAATTATTATAATCATGGGAGTAAATTTCATTTAACAGTAGGGGGGGACAATAAATATAACATTTCTCATAAGCAATTTTTGAAGGGGACACAAATAATACAGTCAAATTGTACTTATGAAGATTTGTCCTCACAGTGAAAAACATTACTTCTGTCATTACTATTGTAGCAGGGAGACTGTGTCATTATGCTTATTTTCAAAGTTTTTCTCAGGTTAAATGACAAAGCAGATTTTTCTTCAAAACTATTTATTGCATTTTTTGTTATGTTGTTTACGGTCAAGCCATCAACATACAATAAAATTTAAACATGACTATTATTGTGAAAAAGATATCACATAAGTAATGTTTTGCATCAAAATCAACAATTAAATAACCAATTTACAGTAACTGTTCTATGCAAAAAAAAAAAAACATCTGCAATTTAAAGCAAACTTACATTAATGAATGGACACTAAACAAAAGTACCAAATGTGTTTTTCCTGGTATCACGGGGCCCCACAAACTCCTGGCATATGTTGTTTATGTTAAAGTTGTCCAGCTCATCTTTCTGCATATTCAGACTAACAGACTGTTAAGTCCATCGTGGCCCATAGTAGCCCTTAGCCACGTCTTTAGTCTGCGCAATGCACTGAAGCTCCTCTCAGCTTCACATGAGGACACTGGAACCACCAACAAAATTCTGACAAGGACCTCAATCTGGTTAAACAAGCCTGAAGGGCCAGTGCTTTGGACAGGATCTTAGTCCGTATTCAATAAGCCTTTAGGTGAAAGGAGGTGTAAGAATGAGGATCTTTCCCCTTTTTAAGCATGAGAAATATTAGCTTGGGCAAGAGGTTCAGGTTGTTGAACATGTCCAATAGGAGAGAGGACAACTGGGGCCATAACTTTTTATAGAACTCTGAAGGAAAGCCATCGGGTCTGGGACATTAACCACTTTGCGAAGCAGCCGCCATGGTGGTCAGTTCAGTTACAGTGAGAGTGATAGTGACATCTAAATCATTCACAGCCACACATTCCTATGAAGGAATGGCTAAATCCCTAAAGAAACTATTGAACTCTAGACAACAAGTGAGAGGAGAAAAGCTTGAATGCATTATTCATTTCTAGAGGATTTGCTCGTAATAATGAGACCTTGTTTGCATCAGTAGTTCAGCAGTATGTTGAGACACTAGAAATTCATATTCTGCTTGTATCGTTAGATGCTCCTTATAAACATCAGCAGATGGGGAGAAACATATCAATTGTCAAGATCTGCTTCACGCTGTGTTAAATATGCCATCTTCTCCTTCCACAGCTCTCTATCATTGCTTACATATCAGATAATCTGCCCACTAGTATCGGTCTGCAAGGTTTCCAGCGATATGGAAACAAATACATCTGGAGATTTATTTAAAGAAAGAAAATTGGCAATTTGTTGTGAAATAAAATCAACAACGAAAGCATCTGAGTGTTGAACCGTCAAGGACACCATGTTCTAACAAAATTTTCGAGGAGACTGGAGCATGATCTGAGAAAGCTATTTTATCATAGCTACTCAGATATTGAGCAAGAAGTCTCTTATCAACTGCTCTTATCGACAATAGATAAACTATAGTGAGATGTTGGATATTTAAGTTATTTAATTTGTATGTTGATATTTTTTGCAGTCTGATTGAAAGATAATTCATTGCAGCTCTGAAGATAATTCTAAAGGTTCTAAACAAAAATAAATAAAAGACATTCCTTCCTTTGTTAAAAGGTTCTAAACAAACTGAAAACAACCCATTTGTTGTTACAATCGTCCTTAGTAATTGCTCATCCTGAATATAATTGTTAAAATAAAAGCAATACAAGTCTTTATTCCACTTTGTCATTTTTAAAATTGAAATACTGTCAAACAGAGATTCTAACTATGAACAAAAAACATATAATTTTAAATTTGAATTAAGCATATTTGCAAAAAAAATGTACTGTATATGAAGAATCGTTTTGGAATCGGATCGTGGATCCCAGAATCGTAATTGGATCGGATCGCAAAGTACCTAAAGATTCCCACCCCTAAGTGACAGTCACATAATGTTGGTGGGCTTGAGAGGTCTGGTGTGCTGTACATTTTTCAGTGGCTTTCTTCCAATTTCTAAAGCCTGTACTAACGAAAGCGGCATCAGGTCTATGACCTAAAGAGGACTGGTTTGAAACACCTTTGCTGAAGTAAAAACATAACACCCCTTACACTGATGGACTGTAATTTAGCCATGGAAAGTCTTGATACGATTTCTCTTGAAATGTCAATGACTTCTTTGAAAACATTTGTTTTTCGATACACTGGGGAGGTAGTTGTGCAGGCACTGAGATCTAAACTAAAAACTGTGCTCCCTGTGCTGCTGCTGGCAATATCATGTCTTTGTTCTGCTGTCTCCGGCTCCCTCCCTGGTTCTGAATCTGCCCCTTCCTCTACTCTCACTGTCTCAGAACAGACTGACTCCTAAAGCAGAAATAATGCAGGAAAAGATGTTTTCCATACTCATAATACTCAACTTGTTTACATTACACTTGTTAAATTGACAGATCATACTGTAAATTGGTGAGCCTGTGATGTTCATCTACTGAACAGCCACAACTCAGAAAACATTAAAGAAATTGTTCATCCAAAAAAAAATTCTGTCCTTATCCCTTCAATAAAAGCACAACACACTTACCTGACACTGTACATCTGAATGACCCTGCTCTACCTGTCCCTCAATAATTTCTGTCTCCTTTGCCTGCGATTGATATTGTGACATTAGTAGTCATAAGTACCCATTCTTAAAGCCAAATTGCCATAATATGTGAACTTTTCGTTTCGTTACTTGGCGTTTAGGTGCACTGAAAAATGTTCCTATGTCCATTTTCCTTTTCTCTGTCATTTTACCTAGTCTATGACACTGCAAGGCAAGGCGAGTTTATGCTGTAGCACATTTCATACACAATGGTAATTCAAAGTGCTTTACACAAAGAAAGTAAAACTAACATAAAATAATCACAACAATAAAAACAAGGAATTAAAAAAAGTTTCAATTTGTATTTAAAATGAATTAAGACACTTAAGAACAGAATAGAAACTGATTATACAAAAAAATACAGTGGGGTCAGTTTGGACGTAGCACAGTGCTCATTTAGTAAATGCACAGCTAAACAATATGCTAACTGTGGCCGTTAATGTTAAGTTAATATTATGCCAGGTCGTCACAAATAAAACAATGCATTGGAAACTGCTTTGGCGCGTTAGTTGCAGTGCACTATGGAACAAGTTATTGTAAACAAGCGAACGTTAACTACACAAGTAATATTTTAGTCGCTAATATATCAAATTCATGGGAAATTACATCGGTAATCAGCTTTTTTGCCGAAACTAATTTATGAATGAGTATGCATTAACTACATTAAAGATAATCTCTTTATTTAAAGTGAATAAAATACCCTACTTACTGGAATTCAACGTTAATAGATCCGCAGCCACACACCTGACTCGTGTGTGTAGAGTAGGTGAGATGAACTGAGAAAGCAGGCAGCGGGCCAAACCACTGTGAGGAATGGGGGGGGACGCAACTGTTTCTAAATGCATTATTTGGGTTTGTTTTATTTTCTACTTACACAATTATTTTAGGTATACGTATATATATTTTTCATAATAGAGAGTGCGTTTTTTTAAATAATTTATTGGGGGGGGGACAACTCTCGGATGGGGGTGGGGGGGCATGTTCCCTCCGTCCCCTCCGCGATTTACGCCCATGATTATAATGAGTAATTGTGGGGTTTATTGCTTCCGTAGGATAAGCGGTTTGGAAAGTGGATGGATGGATGGATTATAATGAATAATTGTGGGGTTTATTGCTTTCAGGATAGGCTCCGGACACCCCGAGACCCAGTAAGATAAGCGGTTTGGAAAATGGAAATTGTGGGGTTTACAGAAAAAAAAACTGTGCTGGCGATTATAACTAACATGGAATAGGAAACAACAGCGCTCCACAAGTGAAAACCCAGATGAATGCTACTGAGAACTGTGTTAACACTGATGAAACTAAGAGTATTTTTTAAATTCTGTGCAACATTGTTTTTTTAAAAATGCAATAGTCAGCTTGAAGCATTTACCTTATTACGAAAGCAATGCCCCAAATTACTTAAACATTTTAGGTAAACATTTTACCATCCATTACCGTAAGGGTTCCCAGCCCCCGGTCAGTGTACCGGTACAGTCCGCGCTCAGTGCTCAGGGGGGGGGCGGGCTGTGCCTACCGTCCTGTTTATTACGGGTTCGCGCCGTATTAAAAAGAAAACTGTCTGTATTGTTTAGTGCCGGATTTCCGTTCGCATAGCCAATCTCCCACCATTCCGCATATTTTATCGTGGACACCCCGGCAAATTACACCGCCGTTTTAGGGATCAGTGACATTTTTTGAAGTTTGGGAAGATTTTACTAACCAAATAGCTGTCTATCATCATCACTTCGATATAAGAGCACCCCCAATAAAAATAAAGACCACAAGTTTTAATGACATTAAAAACATGCAATAATTTTATCGACATGTACTACATTAGTATAGTATAAAAGAGTAAATAATCAAAGTAGCATAATATAATTTGAAGAATAAAAGGAAATTTTGGAGAGCTAACAAACTGCTCAATTGAGCGCCATTTTCATTCGTAGAGTTTGCTGTGCTGCAAACGGTAAAGAATATTTACGTTGTTTCTATGGAAACTACTCCCACTGTCCGCTTAACATTAATGTAATAGTACGTACGTTGAAATTGGCTAATGAGTTGTATTACGCTACGTGCGTATTACGTCATAACTCTTGCGTAACGTCCATTTAACCGGGGAATGTCGAAGACGTGCTATGTAGTTCAGATGTAGAAAGTTCTACGTTTCTTTTAAATGTTAAAGAAAGTTTCATAAAAACAAATTGTATAGCGAATGTTCAGTACAATAGGAAGCGTTATTCTATTCAAGCAAATGGAGCTGAGGCATAATATTTAAAGGAATGTTATTCAAAGGTAATAAGCTTCCACCACACTGCAGCTTAAATACACGCGTAATGAGGCAAAATACCGCTTTCTTAAATTAATTACATGATACGTGAATGTCCTGCTTTGTCTTCCAATAAGATAAGCTCGGTGGCTATAAAAACTCATACATTTAGCTGATACAAATTAATTTTGTCCTTTGGAAAAAAAAGTAGCTGATTTTTGGCTTGTTGAGGCTTCTACATATGACAAACCACAAGATGGCACTGCCTGAGCAGGCTTTTAGAAATGTACTGGAGTGCCACTAGCAGGCAAGCAAGTTACTTTGCAAGTTCTAGAGCACAGCAATGGTGTTTGACATTCTGTTAGCTATATACGCAGGGATGGATATAACTGGTAAGCAAGTACGCATTCACCTTTAAAAGCGATATGTGCAGCAATCGGTTGTTGTAACAGTGTGAATTCGTACGTACTTTATGTGCATTTGCGGCGATATGACAAGAAATTACCGTGCATTTTAACCTTTAATTTTCCTTACTTCTTTATATTACGTTTTCTCTGCTTTATTTCAGTCAGTCTAACATATTGCGCCACAGCCTTCAACCCAAATTTTCATAGCAGACTTCAGTTAGGAGTACGCCTTAGTAATGATTAACCTGGGACTCACCAGGGAGGTGTAGGGGGATACTATTGTAAATTGCTTAGTTTTAACTATAACAGCCTTAATAATCCTATCAAACACTGTGAAATACTGCAATACCTTTATCACTGAAGGGCTCGTATGATGCTCTTTCAAGAAACTCATTTTAAACCATCAGACGACAGGTGTGGATGGGCAGATCACATCTATCATTCTACAGTCTTTCTGCTGTAGAGCAAGGGACGTAGCAATATTGTTGCATACATCTATTCCCTTTGTTCTTTGCATATCTGATGTGGATTCCCGATCCAAATGGGAGATCTGTCATAATTACTAGTTTATTGTTCATTACACCTGTACTATTGGTTAACGCATGTGCTCCTAATTGCGATGATATTTTCTTTAAGCGTCTGTTCTCACTGGTACCTGATACCTCTAAATATCACCTTATCTTGGGGAGTGATTTAAATTGTCGCTTTAATCCAAAATTAGATCATCCATCCCCCAAGATAGCTCTGCCTTCAAAATCTGTCGAAATGATAAATTCTTTTACCAAAGAATTTAATGTGTCAGGTGTTTTCACAATTCTTTAATCCCACTCGAAAAGAGTATAGTTTTTTTCTCTCAGATTCATCACACGTTTACCCAAATTGACTATTTCTTAGTTGATAAGACTTCTTGCTCAATATCTAAGTAGCTATGATAAAATAGCTTTCTCAGATCATGCTCCAGTCTCCTCGAAAATTTTGTTAGAACATGGTGTCCTTGACGGTTCAACACTCAGTTGCTTTCTTTGTTGATTTTATTTCACAACAAATTGCCAATTTTCTTTCTTTAAATAAATCTCCAGATGTATTTGTTTCCATATCGCTGGAAACCTTGCAGACTGATACCAGTGGGCAGATTATCTGATATGTAAGCAATAATAGAGAGCTGTGGAAGGAGAAGATGGCATATTTAACACAGCGTGAAGCAGATCTTGACAATTGATATGTTTCTCCCCATCTGCTGATGTTTATAAGGAGCACCTAACGATACAAGCAGAGTATGAATTTCTAGTGTCTCAACATACTGCTGAACTACTGATGCAAACAAGGTCTCATTATTACGAGCAAATCCTCTAGAAATGAATAATGCATTCAAGCTTTTCTCCTCTCACTTGTTGTCTAGAGTTCAATAGTTTCTTTAGGGATTTAGCCATTCCTTCATAGGAATGTGTGGCTGTGAATGATTTAGATGTCACTATCACTGTAACTGAACTGACCACCATGGCGGCTGCTTCGCAAAGTGGTTAATGTCCCAGACCCGATGGCTTTCCTTCAGAGTTCTATAAAAAGTTATGGCCCCAGTTGTCCTCTCTCCTATTGGACATGTTCAACAACCTGAACCTCTTGCCCAAGCTAATATTTCTCATGCTAAAAAAGGGGAAAGATCCTCATTCTTACACCTCCTTTCACCTAAAGGCTTATTGAATACGGACTAAGATCCTGTCCAAAGCACTGGCCCTTCAGGCTTGTTTGACCAGATTGAGGTCCTTGTCAGAATTTTGTTGGTGGTTCCAGTGTCCTCATGTGAAGCTGAGAGGAGCTTCAGTGCATTGCGCAGACTAAAAACATGGCTAAGGGCTACTATGGGTCAAGACAGACTTCACAGTCTATTAGTCTGCAATATGCAGAAAGACGAGCTGGACAACTTTAACATAAACAACATATGGTAAGAGTGTGGGGCCCAGTGATACCAGGAAAAACACATTTGGTACTTTTGTTTAGTGTCTATTCATTAATGTAAGTTTGCTTTAAATTGCAGATGTTTTTTTTGTTGCATAGAACAGTTACTGTAAATTGATTATTTAATTGTTGATTTTGATACAAAACATTACTTTTTTTATATCTTTTTCACAATAATAGTCATGTTTAAATTTTATTGAATGTTGATGGCTTGACCGTAAACAACATAACAAAAAATGCAATAAATAGTTTTGAAGAAAAATCTGCTTTGTCACTGAACCTGAGAAAAACTTTGAAAATAAGCATAATGACACAGTCTCCATGCTACAATAATAATGACAGAAGTAAAGTTTACGCCCATGATTATAATAATTATAGCAACTGTATTTTCTGTATGGTTGAAGATCTGTCTGGTCTTTATTCATTTAATTATCACTGTAAATATCTGGTTAACTATCTATCATTTACTCCTCAGAAAGCAAATTCAGACAGCGGTTGCCTGGATCAACACCCAGTACTGGGATGCCTGGAACCTGTGTGACGAGGTGATCGACTGGGGAGACGGTGTGGAGGAGTGCTCACGAGCGACACCCCCACTGTCCAGGTTGGGGGGGATAAGGAGGGATTGGGAAGGGCTACTTGGGAAAATGTGGAGGTATCAGAAAGGGGCCTCCAATGGTGAGATGGAGGGGGCGGAGGCTGGTATGAATGGAATGCATATGGTAAATGGAGGTGAGGAGAATGGATGTGAGGTAGGAGTGAATGTGGAGGAGGTTAAGGGAGAAGGAGAGAAAAGTAGAGGGAATGCTTTGGGATCTATTGTGTCACAAGGAGGCAGATCATGGCTGGAAACCATTCAGGAAGAAGGATGTGAGGAAGAAGAAGAAACTGAGGTGGCGTTTCAGGAGGCACAAGACGCTGAGGTTGGACAGATGGTGTCCATGTGGCTGGTGTAAGGTGGGGTAGGAGGCTTCTGAACCATGTGTTAGGCCTAGTGCACTTATGGATTGTGCTTGTTTGTTGTAATGAAATAAGCTTATAAACTAAACATAATATATTTTATAGGTACGTGTTTATATCAGTGTAAAAAGGGAAGGGGTTTCTCTATGACTTGGGTTGGTAGTAGCATTTGGGGGGTCAAGGAGTCAGATGTTAGTGGTTTATGGTAGTGTATTGTGTGTTGAAGTTTATTGAATTGGCGGACTACACATCCCATCATCCCCTGCGCACCACAAAATAATAGTCCATGCTTAGTGTGCTGTTTGGTTTATTTCTTTCTTTATTCAAGGCAATAACTTAGAGCTGTGAGGTACCCACTGTTCTAGTTTTATCCATCGGCCATGGTAAAGGGAGAACTTGGGTAAATCAGCAGAAGTCTCTCACCAACTTCCACCCCGGTTGCTGTTTCCTCTGGTCCCTCGGCATATGGGTTCCCTGCGGAAGCGCGCGCCGTCTGGGGAAGGTTCCCTTATAGCCCAGGGTGGAACAGGGGAAGGTGAAGGTTTGGCACAAAAGGGGGGGGGGAAATAGGTGAGAAAGGTTGTTTGTTCTTGCTTTTGTTGTGTGAGGTGGGATGTTCTGTGTGAAAGAGCAGGGGACGGTAATGCTTAAGGGCCAGCTATTATGATGTGTTCCATGTTAAATGTATGTGTTGTAATGTATGTTGTTAGTACATGAAACTCCAACTGGTTTCCCCTTGTCGTTGGGCTGTCCCAATTAGTTTAATGGGAAGCTGTATATAAGGGCAGGGGATTAGAGTAAAAAGGGTGGTTGGTGGTCTTTCTTTTGGTCTAATTGTTGTTTGTTTTTTATTTATTTATTTTTTTTGTTGTTTTTGTCATGCTGTGGCCTGTGTGGATTATAGGCATGTCAAGGCCAAGAGAGAGGGGTAACAGCTTGAGGTGAGGCTGGAAAGGCCCCATGAAATAAAGCTACCTTTGTTCTGAGGCCTACTGCGTTTGTGCCTGGTTTCTCCCCACTCGCATGCGGGGTTGTTTGCATTCCCTCAACTCAATAAGGCAGGGCCTGTCCAGCTCTTGCCTTTTTCACATTCAGTATCTACATGTAAAGGGAGCAGACACAGGAAAAAGGTATTGAAGACCCTTGATATGATATTGCTGTTTTTGTTTTAGATTCCAAAGTTAACCCTTTAATTTATCCCTTTTCCCCAAGTAGAACGCTGCATTTACTTTACATTTTGCTTTGGAGTCGGAAGTTCCAAAATCACCAGGTAAGTTAATCGATTGTATGTGTTTTAACTACTAGAAAGATGTTAATGATAAGCCTTAAGATTTATTAAAAATGTATTGTTTTTTTGTAAATTAAAAACGGGTACCCTCGTGGACCAAGACTTGAGGGCATTTGTACAATCCACCTGTACAACTTTAACTGGTTCTGCAGCCTTTTTCTCCCCACAGCCTCTGCTTGTTCCCTTCTTCTCTTTCTGTCTTCCCTCCAGGAGAGCTCCTCAGGCATCTCCTGCCTGTAATTCCTGGGAAATGCCACCTGCCACCCATCCTTGGAAGCGTCGCCCATTCTCAGGATCTCATGCGTCACCATTCATCACAGTCACAGCGCTTGCAGACATCTGGATAAAAGGAAAAGCCCATTTTTTTAAAACTTACACGTTAAATTTTCCTCTAATTACCATTTTATTCTTTTAAATTTCATTATGTTTAATTACATTTAGTATGGATTAAGGCACAGCCAGCCTGGATTAAGGCATCACCAGCCTGGCATCAGACTCTCCGGACAATGCCAGCCCAGAGGGGGCTGACCTGGAGGACATTCCCCCGGAGGACATGGAGTGGGAGCCTCCAGGTCTTGACCTGAGTCCGACTCCGTGGTGTCAGCCCCGTGGCCAAAGTTTCCCCAGCCGAGGAGGCTATCGCCGCGACAACGGCAGGGTCAACAGAAATCCAGTCGTGGGCTCAGCTCCGGGAGGAAAAAACGAGGGTATGCTACCCAGACCTGCCTCCTGATCCAGGCTTGGTCCATGATGGTCTTTCAGGGTATCCCATCCAATGGTTCCCAAAAGGAACCACCTCCGGTCTCCTTATGGCTCTGATACTGGCCTGTGCTTTTGTTTTGCAAGGTCCCTGGTTTGGTCCAGTTCCTGTCCTGCCTGCCCCTCGACACCCTCCGACTCTGCCAACCCCTCGCCGTCTACCGATGCTGTTCTTCCCTCGGCTGCCGCAGACGAGTAGAGCTTCTACAGACCCAGACAGGATTCCAAAGGCCCCCCTGGCCGTGACCCTTCTGCGGCACCCCGGAGCCCATCAGAGGCCCTGAACTGTTCACTTTACCTCCCATGCTACCTAGTGTCTTGCCCCTCCTAATACCTCAGTCTTTGGTCTGTAGTCTTGCTTCCCCGTGGCTCTCCCTGGTTTCACCTCTTAGCCTGATTTCACTGTTCCAGCCCCCACTCCAGTCACTCTTGCTTCCCGCTTTAGGTTCCCCTCTCCTGGCCATATTATTGTTGCACTGGTTCCGTTGCTTGCCTGTCTTGTCTGGTTGTGTCCTGCCTTGTCTGTCCCTGTGTCGTCTTTGGTCCTTTTGATGCCCAATCCCTCCCTTTTGTCTCCTTCTACTGTGTCCTTTGTTCCCACTTACCCACTGACACCCACTGTCTGTCTTTTGGTCCATAGTCAGCATCCCTGTTGGATTACCTGGCCTGTCATGATTTGTGTCCTGGGGGTTAGTCTCCCCTGTTGTCCTTGGTTTTGCCCTGGTCTGTGTGTCCCCTCAATGATGCCCTTGTACCCGGAGGGCACAGGATTGGGAGGGGGGCGTTTACTGTCATATCTTGCCCATTTAATCAACCTTACCCTCCAGTTCTCCTCCCTGATGAGCCACGCTTGGTGTCTATTAGTCTCATCCCATGTTCCTCCCCTTCTGTCAGTCACTATCAGCTTCCTTGTGTTTTCCCATTCCTTAGTCTGGTAAAGTGCCCAGTCCTATCTTCTCCAGTTGTGTCCTTGTCTGTTTGCGTCTCTGTGCCCAAACCTGCCTGTCAATAAAACCCCACGAAGGGGATTCTGCCCTACAGCTTGCATTTGGGTCCTACTTCCCACCGGTGACGTGACAGAGGAATACATGCTTAGTGCCAGGCAGAAATCTTTGATTTTGCATCCATATGGTGACTTGGTGAAGTTAGCTGATAGTTCTCTTGATTCCAAAGACATGATTCTTGTCTGTGCATTATGCATATCCAAAGTTAAGAGCTTCAGATTAATAGGTGCAAAAAACGCATCTTGCGTTTGTCGAGTTCGAAGGGTTAACTCACTGAATATTTATGTTACGCCGAACATGACTCATTGTCGTTTTGGACAGTAAGCACTTTATGTAATTCATCCATTGCTCCTTTTCCTTATGGTATACAGCCGCTTTATACATGTGGAGACTCACACACATTTTTCACATTCCATTACTTTCACACATTTTACTGTCATTGTACATCTCTTCTGATGTCACATTTATTTATTTGTTTATTTATAACCTGGTAACTGCACACTGCACAAATACAAATAAATGATGAATTACCAAAACCTTAAATACTGTACAGAAGGATAAACTCAATTATTGCTGAAAAAATCTACACACAGATATAAAAATATAATATTCCCATCAAAATCACACATGCACAGCCAAAAATGTAGGCAGTAACTATATACTGCTTTGCCAAACAGGTACAGGTATCAGACACAGAGAACATCAACTTGTTCATTATACTCTTTGGTTATAAGATAACTGGGTACATCATCCAGCAGAAGGAAAAATAGGCCGACCATTTAAAACTGAGAATACATTCAGCAAACTGAATGTGACCTTCACTGCCAGACATGCAAAGTGTTAAAAGGTGCAGTGTTATACTGTACATAACATTTTAATTAAAGATATTCAAATTTAATATTGTGTACTTTAGTGAACTTTTGTTACCTTCCTCGCACAAATATGTGAATTCGTCCCATACTGAAAGAAATTACCCTTTATGCCCTCACCGATGTGAATTGGCACAAATTTCCACAGCTTTCTCACCATAGCCAGCCATTTTCTCCATAATCATAATCAATTCCAACTCCTATTATTTCTTTCACTGCAGACAGAATGACGTGGCCTTCCATCCACTTCAGTCTCATTCATTCTGCAATATGGGTGCTTGTGGTTATTAAGCAAGCAAGCAAATGATCCATCTTCTTCTGCAGTATCAGCACTTAAAGGAGAAAGTCAGTGTGAGAATAGGTGACTGCAGTGACTGTCCTTCCGTGCCATCAGTGTGTGCAGGGAGTAAGACCAGAGTACAGACGCACAAAGCTTATATTTCTTGCTTTTACCAAAAACAAGCTGAAAAATAAATATGTCCAGCTCTTGCCTGAGAACTGCTGCGATATTTCTATTTCAAATACAAGCTCGAATCCATCCATCCATCCTATGTAACCGGGGGTCCGGCGTCGGCTGTCAGAGGGCTGAAACGGCAGACGCTGTCGGTAATCCAGGTCGGCTGATCGTAGCTGGCAGTAAGCGCGCCAGGCATGATTCGGAGCCAAGGAGGTGAAGCAGAGATCGGTACACAGGAAGACAGGAACACAAGGAGGGGAAAAACGCTTGCACGCTGCATAAACCACGAAGATCTCACGTCTGGCCAGAAATAAGAGACTGAGAAGGGGAAGGTTGACCACAGATGGGAGGGGCGGGGTTCCAAAGCGGAACCACACCTCCTCAGGCACTTCCATCTCCTGCCAATATTCCTCTGTCCTTTATTTCCCTTCACACTGCACTCCAATCATGCTCCACAACCACAAACCTCTGAAATCTCCTACACTCTCTGCACTCGACTGACTCCTTACCAGCTTCTCTCCTGCCGCTGCCTGCACTCCTTCATGTTCTGTCGGCACCCAAACCACCTGCTTTGCTCGCCCCATCATTTCTCCCAGATTTAGCGTGGGCTGATTAAAAGCCACTGCTAAGGGGGGCTCCTCCTCTGGTGTGTTGTACCATTCCCACCAGTCCTCCGTATCTGAATGGCTACTCCCTCAGGGCCTAATATTATCCAGTCTGTTGTCATGCAAGATTCTGGAACATGCAGGTTGGACAGGTGTGTCTATGCTGATCACAGCTCCAGCACACCAGCTGAATCAGCCTGTTCCCCAGTCTCCCCAGGGTCTAGGATCATCAAATTTGTGAGTAAATGGGTACCCTCTGAGGAAACCCCCATCCATTGTATCTACTCACCTGTTCTAATTAGGAACCGGAGGCCAATTAGTGGCCTTGTTTTTTTGGCGGTGACTGACTCAATTTCTTCGTCAGCTCCCTCTCATGCTCTTCAGCAGAGTCCTCCTCCTCTCTGTACAAGTCAATAGCGTGGATCAGCTGCTTCTCAGGAATAGTAATAAGCGCCACCACTTGCTTTAGCCTGCTTCTCACTGGCTTCAGGAGCGTGTCCTGCAGTGCCCTCCGGTACAGACCTCTGAACACCGAATCCTGTAGGTCCTGCTCTGTCTCAGTGCTCCACCGCTTTTCTTGGGCTTGCAGATAGGCAGCTGGGCTCTCCCCCTCCTTTACGGGCTCCTCCTTCATTTCAGCCACACCTAGTCCCTGTCACCACTGCCAGCATTCTCTCCATTCCGTCTACCCCCAGGACACAAGCCTGAACCGCTTTTATGTCCCCCATCACCAAGAGCCGTCCCATAGTTTCCTCCTCAAATACTTTCATCCATTTTCAAGCTCCGTCTGCCAGGACTGTTCTGCCCATGGTACATACTGTGTCTGTGCTCCTTTCGCCACCAGGGGGAGCATCAGAGTGTCCCTATCGGAGGTCTCACAGCCCTCCTGCTTCCCACTGTTCTATGATCTGCATTATCCTCCTCTACTCCTTCCTCACTATCCGTTTCTATCTCCTTCTCCTGAAACTGACTCCATCCTCTACATGGAGGGTTAGGGCTGTCCATCAGATGCATCAGCCCTTCTGCAGCCCTACCACTTGCTCCGCACCCCACCTTTATATCACCCCCTTTTTTCTTAAACCCACATGCCTGGCCTTCTATTATTATATCACTCCTTCGCAGTCCTTCCTTCACGGTCTGCCGCCGCTGGTCGCTCACTTCCCTGTACCCATATAAACAACTTTCTTCATCCTTCTGTTTCTTCCCCTCTGAACTTTACCTTGCCCTCTATTACTGGAAAGTGGCCCTTAAATATCAGAGGTGGCCCTTCTACTAACAGATACAGTCCCTGATACAGAGGAAGTCGTAACTCCTCCTGCTCTGTTTCACCTTTGACTCCTGCCTGATTCTCACTCATCACTCTCTCATCACTTTCTGCTCTTTTCTCCAGGCCTCTCCCTTTGCCATAACCTCAGAACCTCCAGTTGCTCACTCCTTTTCTTGTTACACCTTTCTGTGTTCTTATTAGCCTTATGATACTTTATCAGAGTCTCCATCTCCTCACACACTGCCACATCCAGAAATATGGCAGAAATATAAAGTACAGATATTTTATGGGTTCCACTGAAATAAAGGTAGCTGATTATGAGAAAGACCTCGGTGTGTATGTTGATGCTTCCATGTCCCACTCTCGCCAGTGTGGGGAAGCAATAAAAAAGGCAAATAGAATGTTGGGTTACATCTCTAGGTGTGTGGAGTTTAAGTCAAAGGAAGTGATGCTATGATTGTATAATTCCTTGGTAAGACCCCACCTAGAATATTGTGTGCAGGTTTGGTCACCATACCTTAAGATGGACATTGCTGCCTTGGAAAAGGTGCAACGTAGGGCTACGAGAATGATTCCCAGTCTTAGCGGAATGTCTTATGAGGACAGGTTAGTTGAGCTGAATCTGTTCAGACTAAGTGGGGGCATGAGCCAGTTATATAAGATTCTAACAGGTCTGGATGGTGAGTGACATGACATACTAGAACTCGTGGCCACAAGTAGAATTTAGCGGGAGAACATTTTAAAACGAATTTGAGGAAGCACTTCTTTACACAGCGTGTAGTTAGAGTATGGAATAGTCTTCCTACTAGTGTAGCGCAAGCTAAAACCCTGGGTTTCTTTAAATCAGAGCTAGATAAGATTTTACCAACTCTGAGCTGTTAGGTAAGTTTTTCCCAAAAGTGCTTGATGGGCCGGATGGCTTCCTCTCGTTAGTAAATTTCTTATGTTCTTAAGGTTACTTTTCCTATAGAACAAGTCTATACATTGTACTTTTATTAAACAAATGAAATAGCCTTATGCTATTTATCTTATTTACACAAATGCTTGTCATTTTTGTCTCGTCTACACAGTCGCGTATTTACAATTCTCCTCTGCTCTCTGTATTGCGCATGGCGGACTTCCGCCCCGATGCAGACAGGTGAGCACACTCCCACCAGCGGACAGAGAGCGCGCGTCGGAAAATATGTCACGTCAACCATCTCAAAAGCAGACAAAAATATCTGCTGTGCCATTTATCTGTGTATGACTCCTCAGATCTCCAGTCCGGTCAAAAGTTTCACTAATTATCTACTTCTTCCCTTGCATGTTTAGTCCTATACTGAACTCCCTGTTCACTACACCTTACACATCTTAAGTTTAAGATTTGTCCAAATTTTACAGTAACCTACCCACACTTATATTACAGAGAATGTTTTTTGCATTAAAGCTCGCAAATACTAAATTTGATTCCACAGTTATGGCTTTAGATACCGAGGGATCCTGGTATATCATACTTATACAAAACTAATTATGGTAAATTACTATGTGAAATAAAGAATTATCTCAAAGATGGGAAATCCTCCCTCTATCCTTATTGGGGAGAGTGGAGAGCATTAGAATGAACATACCACCTAGGCTTCTCTTTATGTTCCAGTCCCTGCCCATAGGGGTCCCTATATCTACATTCAAAACGCTCAATAAATGGTTATCCAAATTTACCTGGCAAAACAAAAGACCCAGGATTGAACTGAAAAGACTATTAAACCCAAAAGAGAATGCGGGTCCTGACTTGCCTAATTAAAAAAAATATTACTTGGCAGCCCAACTTATATCAGTAGTGGTATGGATTACCCAGGACAGGGAGGGTCAGTGGGTGGTAATGGAACAGAGTATCTGCCCAAATTTGCCGCTGGACATAGCAATTATTTTTAATCAAGATACACGGAAAGTAAATAAAATCAATAACATTTGGATAGGAAACGCTCTGAAAAGTGAGAGAGAGGCTGGGACGCCCTTCATCAATATCAAGATCAATGAAAATTGCACAGAATGTTGATTTTTTCTACCATCTAAATTAGATACAGGGTTTAAGACATGGGGAGAAAAGAGGTTTAACCAGTTGGATCAGTTGTGTGATGGAGGAGATCTAATGTCCTTCGAACATCTTAGAAATAAATGTGGCCTCCCAGTGCCCGATTGTTTTAGATACCTACAGTCAACAAATATATTGTTTATATGAACAATTAAAGGATTGGTTAAAAAGAACATTATATCATATATTTATAAAATATTGCAAAAGGAGTCAACAGTGTTAATAAAGAGAAATGAGAACTAGAGATGAATACTATCATTAACGATGAAGATTGGACTCATTCATGTAAAGAAGGACACAGAATAACAAACAGTCCTACATGGTGGGAATTTGATTGGAAAGTTAAGATGAGATACTTTAAGACTCCCCTTCTCACCTCTACGTTTGGTAACACCTCAAATCAGGGGTTTATTGGAGGGGTTGTGACCTGGTAGGAGACCACACCCACATTTTTTGGGATTATCCAGAATTGTCAGAGTACTGGCAAAATATACAGGAAGAGATAAAAAATAAATGTTTGAACATAAAATTACCACTTGAACCAGCTCGTTTCATACTAGGAATTATGCCACAGAATATAGTGCATGAAAATAAGGTTGTATTACAGAGAGTTCTTCTTGTAATTGCCAGGAGGATGATAACGATCTCCTGGCTAAAACCCCAGACACCCACGACAGTACAATGGAAAGAAAGAGGAAAGAAAGTGTATAATATGGAATTTATAACTGAAAAATTGTTAACGAGAACAGAGTGTTTTGTGGAAGAAATTTCTCGAAGTCCGATGTTTAAGTGTTTGACAGAACTTTATTATTTGATGAGCTCACAGGGAACAGACACTCAGCAAGCATGCGTCTTGTGTTCTGCTCCCCGAGCAACAAATGCATACATCTTTTATGGCCTAAAATGCGACAGTCATCTGACAAATCAAGGACAAATCGGATTTTTGGACGTTCCAGTTACTTCTGCCTTTCAAGGTCCAGGCAGTACAAAGAAAGTTTGGCCATTTGGAGATACCAGTTTCTTCTACGTTTTCAAGGTCCACCTATCAGCTTAGAACAAGTCTATCTATTTGGGACTTTTCCTTTTGCTATATTATTCTAGGACTCGTTGTTCTCTTTTTCTACATTTTATATTATCCAATACCATGCATTCATTTTATAATATCTTCTGCAACAGCTTACTTCTCAGGTCAAGCCTTTGCTTTGACCTGGGCCTCTTGCTGATCAAGCAATATATGGCAAACATGTTAGTTCCTCTATAGAAAATAGAAATTTCTTACTTAAGCAGATTTGCATTCTTGTTTGATACATTCAATTAATGACAAGTAAATTACATTGTTTCAACCACTATGTGTAAATCAACAACACATTGTAAACTCAATTGTTAATTACTGATTAGGTAATGCATTTTGCATAATCATCTACATTCCATTATTGATTACTGATTAGCATAATCAAGAATTTTCTATCACAGTTTCTTTATTAAAAGGTTTCCAATCTGTAATTTTCTTTTTTCAACAGAAGTATGGCACTTAGGAAAGGATAGGGTTGAATTGAGACTTCCATGTACAGCACTGTGCAAAAATCTTAGGCAGGCAAAGAAAACGATGTTTAGATTGTCCTCGTGTTGGTGTAAAACTATGATATTATGCCTGTCAAAGTGTCTCAGCTTAGCCATTTCAGAACCTCTGCTAACATCATCCTAGTATTTGTAGCGACCGTCCAGTGCAGCCATGTATTTTTTGACTTGGCCACTAGCACACCTCATACAGCTAGTCAATCTGTCAAAATCATGGAACGGCTGAGGTGCCCCTGAGGAGAAGTTTGGGAACTGAAGCGGTGTTCATCTAGCCATCCGACTAGATATCAGTATCTTTTTAGAAAAGAGAAGAAATTATTAATAGTTTTTATTGTGTTCCTCTTAATTTACACGTTCTAATGTTAAATTGTGTTATTTGTTCTAAGCCAAAGTACACTTGCTACCCAGATAAACAGCTTTAAACATTTCTTTGGACTGCCTAAGACTTTTGCACAGTACTGTATATCTTAGAACATAAGAAATTTACAAATTAGAGGAGCCCATTCGGCCCATCAAGCTCGTTTGGGAAGAACTTAACTAATAGCTCAGAGTTGTTAAAATCTTATCCAGCTCTGATTTAACCATCTCTCTCAATATAATATTGGGATCATTTATTCTCTTCAGAGGCCTCCATAGAATAATGCATCCATCCTCTCAATTATGTTTAGACAGACGTATCCTAAGGCACCAGGGCAACAACAGTCAGAATAACAACAGAATCATCAATTTCACAGCTAGTTTTAAAAATTGCTTTAATGCAGAGTGATTACAGAAAAAAAGATAAGCAAATTAGGTAATATTAACAAAATTATTAAAACATGTAGAGTAATAGACATATTTGTCTTTCAGACATATTGTGCTTTTTTAAGAGCAGAAGGGATACATTAAATCAGGATTATATTTTGTTTTTAATGATATATATATATATATATATATATATATATATATATATATATATATATATATATATATATTATTTTTTTTTTATTTACATCATTATAAATGAGAACTATAAGTGATTGCTAATTACTGTTAACTAATTTCCTGTATGATCTTTCTCCCCTTCAGTCTTAAAAATAATTATATGTCAGGGGGCCAATCAGTGGAGGCACACAGACACGGTGGCCGGTTATCCTATTTGTTCAGCGCCAACCCAACAAGTAGAAAATTCAGCACCACGGACAGTGATCTGTGCTACTATGACGTCAGGTCCTTTCATTGGCTCCATATATTTTTCTAGAAATAACTAATTGGCTCTTTTCTAGAAATGTCCAGCCTATATGAAGAGAATATTTTATTTTTATTTAGACTAAGAAACTACAGAAAATCAGCTCTGCATGTGATCTCCCCTTTACTGCTCAAGGAGGGCACACGCACATCAACAAATATCAATGCAACAATTACAGAAGAACAATTTCTCACAGCTTCAGAAGAAGTCAGATTTCTGTGTAATTCAGAGATTGTCCAAGACTTCTGCTAGAACATTTTCTGCACTTGAACCGAATTTCAAAATAAATGACACCTGGGTGACCCAGGTTCGAGTCTCTGCCTGGATCACATGTGTGTGGAGTTTGCATGTTCTCTCCATATCGTCGTGGGGTTTTCTCCGGGTACTCCGGTTTCCCCCCCACAGTCCAAAAACATGCTGAGGCTAATTGGAGTTGCTAAATTGCCCCTAGGTGTGCATGTGTGAGTGAATGGTGTGTGAGTGTGCCCTGCAATGGGCTGGCCCCCCATCCTGGGTTGTTCCCTGCCTCGTGCCCATTGCTTCTGGGATAGGCTCCGGACCCCCCACGACCCAGTATGATTAGTGGTTTGGAAAATGGATGGATGGATACACCTGGGTCTATTAAAAGAAGGTGATGCTGCCTGAACCACCAACCAAGGCTGGGAGGAAAGGGAGGAACACTAGTCAAATGAAGGAAGAAAAGGCCACCGTATCTCATGGTCACGAATACAAAAGTCAGGGAGTGTTATGAAGAAGGCACCACACTTAAGACTATTGGTTTTATGCAGTGAATTACACCAGAGAGAGTTTTTGCATTTTAGCTGTGTCATGTAACATTCCTCAGACTTCATTTTAATGTTTTCTTCAACGCAACAAAGTCCCACGGTAACAAAAGCGCTGAGGTCTGGATCGTTAATTGCAATGTGGGGAGTGCAGACCAGCTGGGGTGGGGGATCGTGCTCAGTCACGATAAAAGGCAAACGGGTAAATTGTGAATACGCACTTAATCTAACTACAGTTTAACGTTGTTCCACATACCAATATCACTACGTATCGGTATCGCAAAACAAAATTTAAAATGTTAAGATTCTGTCATTCTGAAAATCTGAGTATTTAAGACATTATGTTCCATAGCAATTTGTGGAGATAAATACCCTCGGACAGTAGCGTTCATTTCACAATTAAGTCTCTTTAAGTCATTGTTTTATGTTAAGCAGGATGAATGTGTGATTTTTAATTAATAAACCCTTAAGAGTTATATGCTTATGCTGTCGCATACTGTTCTCGGTATACAACTTAACTTATAAAAGTCTGTTAATCTTATTATAGAATAATATAGAGAATAATTATACAAGAACTATAATTATTATGATGTTATTATTTAATGTGTGTGGGCCGTGTTGCTTGATTACATTTGACTCCTCGGCACGTGGGACGCTGCCGGTTTGAAAGACGCGGCTTCACTTGTTTTCTGCACCAAGGTGGGTTGCCATTCTGCTCCCATTTTATCGGATAATTTATCTTATTATTTAGTATTTGTCAAATTTGCATGTATATTAAAATATGTTTGATGAGTAAAGTCAGTATATTGCTTTTAAATAAAGTGATTTTGTTCTGGGCTACTATGTTAATTATATTTAAATTTTATGCGCAAAGTGTAGTTGACATTTAACTTTTCCGCGTGCGCTTTCCTGCGTTTAAGTACATTATTGCGCTTGCTAGTGAGTAAATTAGTTCATTTCTTTTAAATAAAGTGAACATTGTTGTGGGGTGCTGTGTTGGTTAAATTTAAATTTCATGTGCAAGTCGGCTAGTTTCCTGTGCCGCAAAGTCTAGGTGATATTTCACTTTTCCGCGTGCGCTTTCATGTTGCATTCTACTGCGGATGCGGGTGGTTTCGCTCGGTGCTGCCTACAGCAATGATATTCCACCAGACCAGGAGAGGGCAGATGTATTGTAAGAAACACAAATAAAAGTAGTGAAGCAAGTCCTGTAAAGTTTGTTTGGTGACCAAAATCAGTATATTGCCATTTAGTAAAATTTAAAATTGTTCCAGGCTTCTGTTTTGATTATATCTAAATTTTATGTGAAAGTTAACTAGTTTCCTATGCTATAATGCAATTGTTCATTGCGGAGGTGTCAGTGCAGAACTGTATTCCATGTGCCAGGAGTGACTGACAGCTCCATTGTATTGCCTGTATGTTGTTTTTCCTCATTCAGATACAGATGAATTGCTTAAGCTGTCAGCTGGAGCAACGCTGAACAGGAGAAGCGGTTTCAGAAAATGGATGAATGTCCCCAGAGGTGTGAGTTAACAGTTTTAACCACTGCATCACTGTACCATGCCCATGTATAGGATATGTAGAAGAACCTGTTGCAGTTATCTGGTGTGTGTGTTTTTGACTATCCCTGCCGGCCCCTGGAGGTTTGGGCTTCCCCTTTGAGTCTGGTGCCTCCCAAGGTTTCTTCCTTCTAGGGAGTTTTTCCTTGCCACTGTCGCCTATGGCTTACTCACTGGGGGCTTTGGGTGGGGATGCTGTAAAGCGCTTTCACACAATGTAATGTTGTGATAACGTGCTATACTTTGCTGTGTAATTTTGTATTTACTCACGCAAATAAAAAATTGTTTGATAACAAAAAACACTTGTTTCATTCTTTTTCCCTGCGAACATATCAGTCACTTCCCTCCTGCTCCTGCATTCAAAAATGAAAGTTTGTCCTGCACTGCACTTTATTGCCGTGGGTTCCACAGGAATGCAGACCTCTACTTTGGTGTAATCCTGCTGCTGTTGTAGATGGTCTGCTCGCACGCTTTCACATTGTGCACAAGCAGATTTTTTGTATCTCTGCAGAGAAGCATTCTTTTCTTCTGCCTGGCAAATCCATCATTATAATAGCAATCCACCTAGCGCCCCTAGCTCTTAAAGAAAATGTTTGAAAAAATTAGTTTATAGCATGTTTACACCATAAAAACAGCAGTGACTGAGTACAACCCTTGTGGACCAGGCGCCTGGCTTTGACTATTTTTCTGCCATTAAACTAGCAAACGTGGGTTGGCCATGACGTAAAATAACTTGTGCCTTTAAATTTAAAAAAAAGTCCTGTGTGTTGTAAAGTGAGGTATGAAACAGATACCAGGCCGCTTCAGTGAGGGTCAGCGTAAGTTTTATTCATGTGATTTTGCGGTTTAAACTGTTTCATTGGAATCAATCCAACCAGCAGCATGAAGACTGCAAGCCAAAGAAGTGGGACGATGCCTGAGAAGAACAACTCAGTCAATCCTCACGTCTCCTCTCTCCTCAGGCGATTGATGGACTCTGAGCATGAGACATGTACAAAAGATGAGGACTCTTCTCCACTATTCAAATGGAAATTGTTCTTAATCTTTTATTTATACCTTTTGCTTATACCGTAAGATTTAGGAACACACTGAAAAAGATCAACTTTAATACATTTGAAGGTTGAAGTTATTGGAATTTGTAACGGCTGATTTGGTGGAATATGATTTTGGACAGAACTGTCAAAAAATGTGGAATGAAAATGCAGTTTAATGGTTGAATCCGTGGCTTGCCTAACTTGTTATAAATTGCACACACATCCAGCATTAAAGTGACAGGGAGGTATTAGACCAGAGTTGTTGCATTACATTAACACAGACCAGCAAAAAATATAACATTATTCTAACATTAATGTAATGTTGTTCTGAATAGATTTCTATGTCCAGTCCTGATTTCAAATTGGGCCTTTAAGCCTAGAATATGGTCAGTTTTAAAAATACTTGACTTTGTTGCAACTCTGACTAAGTTGAATTCCATCAAGTGGTTAACGGGTGTGAAGATTATCCTGAAATTTTCAAGTTAATGTCATTCCAGTTAATGTGAGTTTGTTCTGTGTGGGTCTCTGTCTCAGGCTGTTATTTTCGTCTTAGTTTCATTTAAACCACTTAACAATATGCATAGATTGCATAGCTGCAAATGTAAAATACAAAAATTAACTTGGAAAGCATTCTACAACAACATTCAGTATTGTGGAGTATTAATAGCATTTATTGCCAATTCCAGTTGCTAGGTAACTTCTATATTTTGAATAGAATACAATATAATATTTTAAACTAGATTACAGTTAATTGTTATTTTTCTGTTTAAAAAAGACAATTGCTGTAATTTACATAGGACAAAACCTGTAAAAGACATTTTGTAATTATTTTCTAAATGAAATGAAGATGCTTTGTTACTCCCCTTGGGGAAATTCTCTTTTCACCTACCCCATCTTGCTCTACTTGACACACGGGCACAGACAAAGGTAACAGCAAACCTGGCAGCAAAGGGCAGCCACCTGTAGGGACACCCATGGAGCTGGGGGTTTTACAGTGATTAACAGCAATTTTGCAATACTTTTCTGGCAGCTTTTTTTTTTGCTAGGTATTTACAGTAAATTCCACAGTCAGTTCTACACTAGAAGAGACATCATTCCTAAGCGCAGCATGGACTGCTTCTGGACACAGTATCTAATGCGACTTCCAGAGTCACTTGAGTAAGCTGGAGATAATTCATCCCCGGGAAAGAGAGCCTGCAGTAGGCAGTCTACCAAAAGAGGGCCTTTCCTGTTCCCTTGGTGAATTAGAACACCAGTGGAGAGAGCTCTCCTGTTGCAGTTTCACAGAGATGAACAACATGGAGAACTTTGGATTGAGGTTTTGCAGTAAGAGGGTGCTGAAGGAAAAAGGAGTTTCAAAGACATTGGTCTGCCTGTACTGCCGATTTTGTCTCTGCCCATTTCAGATGTCCAGATGTTTACTAATGTGACATTCCTTAAATACAACCACCGAAACAGAACCGTTGCAAATTTGTTGCCAAGTTTGGTAGATGTACAACTTGGACTGCAAAGAGATGGACTGACGCAGAGGCGGAGCTGAGGATAGGCCTGGGTGGGATTGACAGCTGGACCTACCCAGTCAGATTAATGAAATGACATTTTTTATATATAAATTACCGGCTTCTAACTCTGTTCCTATACATCACTGTTGTTACTGTGGCAAGTACGACAGAATGTGTGAGCTCCCTCTAGTGGTGCTCTAGGTAGAACACCACAGTCGTGGGTGTATTATTGTTGCAGTCACCATGTTGTAAATATATAAGCCAATTTAAGAAAATTTGGGGTAATGAGCTTCATTCAGACCCTCCCAAATTTAATACAAGTCCATCCATCAGCCACTTTACCGTATTTAAATGCTGCAGGAGGATGCTCACATGAAAAAAATAAGCCTAATTCATTTCTTTATCCAAAACTCCTCATTCATTAAAACGAAAAGAGCTTTAACTTGTGCGTGCATTGCTTCATTTTAAGCAGCATTATGGAGTGTCGTTGAACATAAATTTTTCTATGAAGGGTCTGATTTTCTGCATCTTTTACTCCTGGTTTGGGCTATAAAATTGGAAGGAGTTGCCAAACCTGACTGTGCAGGGTCTGCGCTGTTCTCATCTGTGGACAGTGTGTGGGTTTGTGGGTCAGGCATAAATTTGGGGGGGGGGCTCCCTCTAGCATTAAAATAGGGAGATATCCACTAAAATAATTCTTCATATTCAAAAAAGTACAGATAAAATGAATCAATCTCAACAGTTCATTTAAAGTGTTTTCACCCCAAGCACACCTATCCTTACTGAAAATGGTTTAGTCTAAAGTCCTGCTCTGGGGTACGTTTCCTATATCATAATGCACATTGGCAAAAGACAAATATATGTCAGGAAACTATATAGCAAGAGATCAAAGAAAATTGATACATTCTGTGGGCCATGTCTGCTGCCGCATGGCAGAGAGTGTGAGGGGGAAGTGCAGGGACGATGTCGGCATCACCAAAAGGAGGGCTACAGCTCTTTGGAGGGAGCCGGTGAGGAGAGCTGGGGGGAGCCAGTCTGCATCCTCTCACTCCTGGGGAGGACCGAGTATTGGCCATCCTAGATCTGAGAGGCACTTGAGGGAATCCCGGGGTGCATAAATCTCTGTAGTCTACCCACCTCCAAGACATCTATGCTTTCTACTCCCCAGCCACTTCCTCTTGGCCCACCAACATTTGGCCCCCTGTAGTGTGATCACCAGGGTTCCTCAATATGTGGCACCTCCACACCTGGCTCCTCTACATCAGCCATCCCTTGTCTGGGCCCCTCTACAGCAGGCCCCCTCTGACGTGGCCCTCAGTCCCTCAGGGCGACACTGTCCCCTGAGTCCCCAGAATCCCTTTCAGTCTGGGAGATCACCTAACCCACCCATCCTGCTGCCTAATGCCGGTGTCGTGCTGTAAACTGTCCCCCTGCCACGGAATGTAATCTCTCATTTTAAAGGCAATGTCGCTTCGCTTCTCCTGCGCGGCAGCAGCGTCCGCTCGCTGTAACATCGGTTGTCTTGTTCTCCTGCGCGACAATAATGCATTTCTTTTCGACGCTCGTTCGTGCAAATACAGTCGCCTTCAGTCTCAAGAAGCGATTCATCTACTTGAGTAATATTTTTAATACTTTGTTGAATTAATTCTGCCTCAATTTCTTTGCTATTCTGTCTTCTTTTCATAACTATAATGCGGCGATTAGCTTCATACTGGGCACCGACACACCTGGAAATGACGTAACATTGAACCAAATGCCAAAAGTAATCAGAAGTCAGCAGCCTGTCCAGAACGCACAGATAACAAGCTACACTGCAAGTCGTCCAGCCACGACGTCACCCAGCCACTCGTCTACCATCTAAAATACAGATAAATTACAAGTGCTCCGTATTTCTGCAGATGACATTATTTTGAACTGGACCATAAAGAAAATATTCTTGGCCTGGAGGGAGGAGTGCTGGGCTATTTTATAGGAGGCTACTCTTTCTTAATAACCCCATTTTTAATTCTGAACAATAAGCTTAATAGGATGGGGCGACATGCTGGTGCAGTGGTTAGCACTGTTGCGTCACACCTCTGGGACCCGGGTTCAAGTCTCCGCCTGGGTCAGATGTGTGTGGAGTTTGCATGTTCTCCCCATGTCGTCGTGCGGTTTCCTCTGGGTTTTCCGGTTCTCCCCCACAGTCTAAAAACATGCTGAGACTAATTGGAGTTGCTAAATTGCCCGTAAGTGTGCGTGTGTGAGTGAATGGTGTGTGAGTGTGCCCTGCAATGGGCTTGACCCCATTCAGGGTTGTTCCCTGCCTCGTGCCCATTGCTTCTGGGATGGGCTCCCGACCCCCGTGACCCAGAAGGATAAGAGGTTTGGAAAACGGATAAAACTGAAGAGCGATTTAAAATAGGTGATTGTCCAGTAAGAGGATTTACCTTTAGCTACAGTGTTTTTTGTTATACAGGTATATTTTGTTTTACAAAAACAACATTTACTTCTACACTATACGGTCAATTAAAGTACCTTCTGCATCCTGGAGATGGTCATTACCTTCTGGAGAGTCTATTTCCTCAGCAACTCTCTTGTTGCTACCTTCTGGAGACAGATGAATGCTGAAAAGATCTTCCATCTGGTCAGCAGTCATTGTGATTGTCTCAAAGCAGAACAGGTGGCGCAGAATGTAGACAGTGTTTATAACTCGCTTATTAATTATCAATGTGTTACTGGTTACTTTATTAGTTTATATTCAAAGAAATAATAGCAACTTGAACCATGATGGTCAAAGGATAAAATTCTGATCCTAACTAACGTACATGTAAACAGAACACAGAATACCTCTGAAATGGACCCTGACCCCTGTGGATGACCTGAAACGTGACAATGTCATGTTCCAGCAGATTCCCGTCTCTTATTGACCGGATAGGCCTCAGACAACCTGCATTGGCCATGAAGTCAAGCAGAGGTGTCTTTCACTTCTCAAGGTCCTCCAGAGTTGTACTTTCAGGTACCTGCCATCAAAATGGACTGTTATTGAGGCTACTTGAATTATAACTTTTTAGTAAGAACCCACACACCCATATCATGTTTGAAGCCTTTCAATTGCAGCATTAAAATTAGGCAGCATTCGGCAGGTAAAGGAGCAATATTTGCTGGCAGGCACATGGGACGATTAATCTGCGCAGTAGGGACAACATGAAGAGAGGAAAATTTGCTGTAAAAAAACTCAATTTGTTCGCCATAATATCTTGCTGACCTCCTTCCCAGGGCTTAAACTGCCCACAATGCTTTTCCACCCTCTATGCATATTTAGTATTTCCCTGATATATCAGACGCTGATATGGGCAGTACGGTATGCGCTCCGTCTGGTTAGATGTGGGCCTGCACTTTCTTAGGGGCCTGCCCCTCCTGACACAGACTCTTCCAGAATCTCATAATCCTCTCCATTTCCCATTCTTCACACTGTTTATTAGTGTATGGGAACGGGACAACCCTAACTGAAGGGTCAGGACTTGCACACAACACACACCCCTCCTGCCCTAATGAAGTGGCGGTATACTTAGCCCATTTATATCACCAATTTCCAAGTGTACGTTTTGCTAACCCATACAGGTCTACTTCATCCTGGGCATCCTTCTAAAATTTACTCACTCTCCTCACTCCCATATCTCCCCCCATTTCTCTCCGCTTTCGCTCACTGTAATCTGAGAGGTTATTCAGCATCAAAGGACCAGGCTGAGTCAGTGAAGTCAGTTGTCCTGTGCTCACCTGACCTGTGGTCCTGCTGTGCACCCAGACCTGAAGGGCCTGATAAATCATTAGCATCACTAACATCGTTGCTGTCAGCCGTACCAGAACCCACAGCTTCGTGTCCTGTCTGGAGTGGCTGGTCTGCTTGCGATGCTCCCTCTTGACCCTCACTCTGCTCTGATCCTGAAACTGACTCCACCCCAAGCTGTGGAGCTCCTCTGGGAGCTCCATCAGGGCCATCTGAGTCAAGGGCAACTGCATCCTCTGTGTTGTTTTCAGTGACTCTGTCTTTCGTGCGGTACTCTAGTGCAGTGGTTCAAATGGTACCACATATTACTCCCTTCTACCTGCACCGCTGTTGCTGTGGCTCGTGTCACCTTGAAGGGTCCCTCTCGTCGGGGCTAGTGCCACTTTCACCGGAACACTCGCAGGTAGACTTTATCTCCTGGAAAGATGACTGGCTCCTCCTGGTCTGTGTCTTCTTTCTGTGCTTTCTCCTTTTCCTGTTTGGAAATAGTTTTGTGTATTTTGGTTAAAGTCCTCATGTACAACTTTAATTCATCCCCCAGCTGATCTAGGCTGGGTCCCTTATACGCCCCCTCCAAGTCGATCCAGGCATAGGTCTCCCTGTCAGCATTTCATGCGGAGACAAATGCATCACCTGTGCGTTTCCATCCGATATGTCATCAAGGCTGTTGACAGGGCATCCACCCAGTTCATTTTCATGGCGGCGCAAATTTTATTCAGCTTCTGCTTAAGTGTGCCATTCACTCTCTCCACCATACCCTGCATCTGAGGGTGATACACACATGCCAACTTTTGTTTTATTCTCAGCTGTTAAACCACTAACTTTTAACTTTCCCCACAAAGGCAGCTCCATTATCAGAGCTTATTTCAGTTGGTATCCCAAACCTCGGACTCTCTGATCAGGAATTTCACCACTGTCATCGCCCCCATGTCCTTGGACGGTATTGTCTCCACCCATCTGCTGAACCTGTCCACAATCACAAGCATATATCGCTTTCCATATGCTGTTTTTCCCATGTCCACATAGTCCATCACCAAGTGTCTGAACGGTCCCTCAGGCACTGGAATGTGCCCTACTGGGGCCGTGATTGCTTTGCGTAAATTGTTCTTAATGCACACCTCATATTCTGACAACCTTGCATCCGTCATTGCTTGCAGCTATGGTGTCCAGAAACCTTGTTCTGTAATTTTCTGTAACACCACCCCCCTTGTGCAATGGTCAAGACCATGCGCATCCGTTATCAAAATGTTGGCCTGGCTGCCGCATCAGAGGCTGCATTTCCTTGAATAACAAAATCACGACCTTTGCGGTGGGCCTGACACTTAACAATAGCCAAACGCTTGGGACGCATCATTGTGTGTAGCAACTCCAAAATCTGATTATAATGCTGAATGGGGGAGCCGTCACTTTTGCGAAACCCCCTTTGCTTCCAGACTGCTCCAAACTGATGGCATACATCATGTGTGTATGCAGAGTCTGTGTAGATAGTAACTGTCTTATGTTGTCCTCGCCGGCACGCTGTAGTCAAAGCCTTTATCTCTGCTAATTGACCAGAACAGGGTTGTGCTCTGAAACGAGAGTGTGAAAATCATCACCCTGTGCCTGGACTACAGCAAACCCAGCCTTCAAGGCATCCCCATCTCTCCAACATGAGCCATCCACAAACAAAACCATCTCGCTATTTTCAATGGGAGAGCTCTCCAAGTCTGCTCTCAGTTTAGTGTAAACCAAAGACTCTGCCACACACTCATGTGTGTCTGCAGGGTTTACTGTAGTGCAGCACTTTATTGTCACATCCGGGTAAGAGAGAAATGCAAAGTACGCTAGCTGCCTTGCTGGGGTCAACACAAATTTGCCTTTGTCAATAACGTCCACCACCTTATGTGAAGTATAAAGTGTTTTTGCATTCTAGCTGTGTTACAGTATGTAACACAGCCTTCAACTTTTTTCCCCACGCAATGCAGAACATGCAGGGGTGCCAAACAAAACAGTGGAGCTGCAGTGTAGCCAATTATTTCTTTCAGTAGTTTTAAAATCATTTGTGTGGCTGTGTGTTAGAGATGGAGGTGAGCAACACTGAGGCATCTCAGGGAACCATGTTGCCCATATTAAAAAACACACACGCATGCAACTCAGGCAATCCAGCATTTCTTATTTCAGTTATATATGACACTGCATGAGGAGCGGCGGGGTGGTGCAGTGGTTAGCACTGTTGCCTCACACCTCTGGGACCCGGGTTCGAGTCTCCGCCTGGGTCACATGTGTGCGGAGTTTGCATGTTCTCCCCATGTCGTCGTGGGGTTTCCTCCGGGTACTCCGGTTTCCCCCCACAGTCCAAAAACATGCTGAGGCTAATTGGAGTCGCTAAATTGCCCATAGGTGTGCATGTGTGAGTGAATGGTGTGTGAGTGAGTCCTGCGATGGGCTGGCCCCCCATCCTGGGTTGTTCCCTGCCTCCGGACCCCCCGCGACCCAATAGGATAAGCGGTTTGGAAAATGGATGGATGGATGACACTGCATGTTGTTGTTTTACATGTTCACTACAAGTCAGTGTTTTTTTCATTGTATGATTAATGCCACATTCATACCAAAAAAACACACTAGACATACTGTACAAGGCAGTCAAGGGAAAAACCTTCTCAGAAAACAAAGTGAATGTATCAACCGAAGAAGGACGTTTCCTTTTCAGAATATTCATTTTTTTCCATGTGGAACCACTGTCCATGATTCAATTGAGTGCATTCAAAGAATGATACATCAAGACTAATAGTGACAAAATATTCATTTAATATGCATTGTACATGAATGTAGGACTTAGATGTTGATGAATTTCTCATCAGTGAAGGGCATATACAAGTTGAAAACCCAGAACTCTCCAATTTAGATGTAATTTGGTACACGTGCAGACCAGTGATGGATATGTAAATGATTAGAATTGCAAGGAGTTGGCATGTTTAATCACCAGACACAGGATGCCTCGTAGTCACATTAGGGTTACCGGCACTTGACGGAGTTTGATAGGGTTGCATTGCGGGTTTGCATGAAGCCAGGTGGTCATATGGTGCAATTGCATGTGGGCCATGCGGATATCACAGTGGCCTGATATTGAAACCAATGGGCACGTGAGGCATCCACACACGTCGTGAAGTTTCTGGTCATCCAAGACAGACCACGCCAAGGAAGGATCGTCGGATTGTGCTCCAAGCATCACAGATCCCCATGACACCTGCGCCTGATATATGGACACAGCTACTGGACTCTCTACAACACCCTATATCATCGTGTCGCGATGACTGGCATCAGCTGGACTACGGGTTCACCGTCCCATGCATAGGCTGCCGTTCACAATAGCACAGAAACTGTTGCGATTGGAGTGGTGTAGTCACTGGGAGGCATGGACTGATGACGACTGGCGTCCTACCATGTTCAGCGATACATCTCAGTTCTGCAGTACCACAGATGACCGTCGTGTGCGTATGGTGGCGCCGCAGGGAGAAGAGCAATCCTGCCAACGCTGTGGAGTGACACACCACACTCTGACGGCACAGTGGTACACCAGTGACATCCTAGTGGTATCCGGGCCCAAGGGTGTGCTATACCCTACTGACATGGGACCAGCAGTGTGGCCATACCACCAACTCCGTGGTCCGTATGCTCTGATATTATAATCATCGTGATACAGTCACATGCCCTTTCATCACATGCAGATTTCATTTTCACAACTTAGTCTGTTGTGCTTCACTTTTTTTGCCACCGAGTTTGTGTTCTGACACTAAGTTGATGGGAAATGATTATTTGAGCGTCATCTAAAGAGCTTATATTACTTGGGTAAATTGCATAAGACTCACATGGTATTTTGAAAAGATTCCCATATGCGCTGATTAGCTGGGGTTGATCCGAGCAGCTGTGCACATTTCTCCTGTAACACAAAAGTTTGCTTTTAGGACAGAAAACAAGGTTAAGACCAAATTATGTGGTTTACATCTATCAAAATAAAACCAAGGTCACTGTTACCAAAAGAGTAACCATGTGTTGTCAAATTTCCTAACATTTTGCTTCATCTTACTTTGGATGCCCATGGTTAGGAGAGAAGCAGAAATCTGCTCAATCATTAGAAAGACTTTACTTGATACAGGGAGTGAGATCTTGTTGCAGGTGACAAGGCAGGATGGAGTGTGTTTAGAAAAATAATGAAGAGGGAATGTGAGTGTGAGCTATCGTGGCATCTGTGTATAACCCAATATGGCGGCATCCTTCTGAATGTAAATAACATAGCCGGCTTAATTAGCTTAATCAAGCGTAATTGAACTAAGGAAAATTTAGCAATATACTTTCCCTGCTTGGTGTGATAAATACAGCAGCAGCTGCTGGTGGACGGGCTACAAACAGACATCAAGAAGAAATCCCACCTCACAGCCATTTACTGTACCAAACCCATTAATGTAACTTGTGAAGATGTAGGTATTGGAGTATTCACAGATTCATTTGCAGTGTCCACTTCCTGTCCAGTAAATTTGACAGGACGAAATTTGAATAACCTATAGGTCTGACTCATGTATGCGGCTGAAGGAGTAAAGGTAGAATGGGTGAAGAATCCTGGGCTGAGCTGCATGGTGGCCTGGGGGACAATCATTAAAACACAGACCCTCTGATATCCTCAAAACCCACAACCAAAAGGGTAGTCAGGAACGGTGGCCAACCACTTGGCCCGTTAAGCCACATGGTGGCCCTATGAGCAGGCAAACACACTACGGGCTAAGGGGTAGAAGACAGAGGAGAGAATAGGATGGCCAGTGACATGTGAACAGGACAAGGCAGGGATGGATTCTGACACAGGTGCCATACTACTTTGTTTAAATATGCCCAAGTGCTTAGAATGTTTTAGTGCCTTAGACAAGGTATCACTGAATGACGCAGCAGTTTGGCTCCTCCTGAAGGCCCTATAACTGTCCTGAGAAGTTGTTTGCATGCACTTGCTGCCTTGACACTTGTTGATGTACGTGTGCCCTGCTCGAGCAGTAAAGGGGAGATCACATGCAGAGATGATTTTCTGTAGCTTCTCAGTCCGAGTAAAAATAAAATATCCTTGTCATATAGGAACCAAGTCTCTGGCTGGAAATTTCTACAACAGAACCAATTAGTCATTTCTATAAATATATACAGAGCCAATGAAGGAACCAGATGTCGCAGTAACACAAGTCACTGTCCGTGGTGCTGAATTCTCTACTTGTTGGGCTGGTACTGAATGAATAGGATAACCGGCCAACGTGTTTGTGTGCTTACACTGATTATATATCAGGGGGGCAAATATTTATAACATTGAGGGGAAAAATTAAAAAATATATATAGTAAGGACAATATAATCATGATTTAATGTATCCCTTCTGCTGTTTAAAAAGCACAATGTCTGAATGACAAATATGTATTACTCTGCACATTTTAATAATTTCATTAATATTATGCTGTTTACCTATTTGCTATAATCATTCTGCTTTAAAGCAATTTTTAAAACTAGCTGTGAAATTGATGCTGTTGTTCTGTCTGTTGTTGCCCTGGTGCCTTAAGATGTTAGACGTCTGTCTAAACATGCGTGAGGGGACAGATGCACTAATCCATGGAGGCCTCTGATCAGAATAACTCATCCCAATATTATATTGAGCGAGATGGTTAATTCCGTTTTAATCTAGACTGGGTTCAGAGCCTCCGTTCTGCCGTTGATCTTTTGCATGCCCGCTATTACATGTATTAGTTTACTCTAAATTTTGATCCCATGTCAAACTAAAGCAAATTAGGTCCAATTTTGTGTTACTAACGTAGCACCCCCTTGTAAACAGCTGGCCACACCTCCCCTTAAACTACAATTAAATGTGGTATTATGGAATATTATTCAGCACTATATAACATAGAATACAAGTATTATGATATTATTAAAAAGTATGTCAAATATCCATGATGTAATCATTACAATATAAACATTATAATGTAATCAACACAACGTAATCAACTGAGTATGTATTTGCACCTTTTGTTAGTCTGAGATTCTGTTAGCTACTTTATATTAGTCCTGAATCTATGAATATTCACTTTTATTAACGTATATTTTATCACAATGCTAAAGGACAAATATATTATCAACCTTTTAGTTAGACAATGTGTAAAAGGCTGAAACTGCCTAGGTTTACTACTAAAGGAAGGGATTCGCCTGAGTTCACCCGAAGTTCACGGCTGAGCATTTTTTTAAAAACCCAAGTGGAGCTGCTCCAGCCACCATTATGTTCAGCCGAGAGACCAAACGGTAAAAGAAATGATGGACAAACTTATCACCTAGGGGTGTGGATTAAGGGAAAAAACAATTATTGTGAATGGCTGAAGGAATGATGATGCTTAAGTTACGAGATATTGTTAAATGATAAGAACTTGTATAAAAATTGGTGTAAAACAGTACTGGACACACTTTTACGTGTCCAGCCTTGGTTGTAACTTCTTTGTTGCAATAAAGACTGAATTCTGGATACTGCACAAGCGGACTTCTGATTTGGCGGGGAAGGAGAAAAAACCACGACAGTATATCCGAACAAGGGGGAATTAGGGCCCTAAAATTGAATTACACAGGTTTTATTTTATAAAACTAGAAATCTTTATTAAATACATTTAAAAGAAGGTCAGACAGGTTAGTCATTCGGCAAATCAAAGGCATTAAACAAAACAAACATACAAGGGACTTGCCAAGCTACCAGGTCCAAGCCAGTTCAACCGCTAAGATGAAACAATACCGCGCGTGAACAAATGCAGGCGCTCAGACCGCTACACGCACAAAAATAAATAAAAAACCAAACCCAATGCACTGTGACCTCAAACGATAATGATCACACTAGTGAATATTAAAAAGAAACTGGCCTCAAGCTTCACCGCACATCAAAGTCACCATTCAGGGAATTTAGCGTTGAAGACACCCTGCGGTTAAACAGGCTTAGCACAACCGCAACTAGCTAAGTGAGAGGGAGGGGAGAGAGACAAACAAAAAGGAAAACCCCCCAACCCGTCGCTCACAACAACCCTAGTGCTTATAACATACAGCCCACAGGCTGGAGGGCCAAACAAATGCAACGATACTATAAAATTTCAAACCGCAAACATCACGCAGACATATACTATAGAGAGCAGCTAGCGCACGACACAAAACACTAAAGAAACACGGGAAAAAAAGAAAAGACAATGTAAAGTCCTCACCTTCCCCCCGTTAACAATGGGCACATACCTCTAAACATAACATCACTTGCTCACTAGTTTTTGGTTGCGTCAGTACGGAATAGTTTAACCTACATAGGTAAACATACCTGTTGCGATTTCTGTAGCCAGCGTTCGGTGGACGCCGCTTCAGTAATCTACGCCCCCTCTCCGTCAGCAAACACACTACACCGCGGAACGCTGGTCAAGAATAAGGGTCAATCAAAACAGCCTTCGCTACTTTCAAACGCGAGTGTAGTACATACACACACACACACACACACACATATATATATATATATATATATATATATATATATATATATACACACACACACACATCCGTGAGAGAAGAACAGGGAAACAGACAAATGCCTAACTAATTAACCAGCAGGAGAATGGAAGTGACAAAATAAACACCAAAATATCCCCCTGCTACACTCATTTTGAAGTAATTGTGCAACAATTTTTTTCCCAGTCGCCATGCTTCGTCTTGCTTGTGCAGGTTATGCTTGCATTGAACTTACTTTGTAGACAATAAGATCCTGTCGGCATGAACTCTCTACTGTGTGGTAATTTAGAGAAATTACGCACGTTCCTTATCCCATCTGAATCGGTGACACTAACGCCGTCGGAATGTGATTTAGCGCAGAGTTTAGAATATTTACGGTTTCCGGCCCATGAAGGCAGTTTGAAATAAAACAAAACAAATACGTTACATTTTCTGGATGCGCACATTCTTGCTCTTGGCAAAATGACACAGAGTATTGAGATAAAGGAGTGTTACTCGATGAGATTTCGAATCCATCGCTCGTTGAACCTGGAGAACATGGATCCAGAAGGTAATTAATGATTAAATAATAAAGTTGTAGTTACCGGTATGTGACAAACGAAATGAACGTCTGCATTGGCCTAATGTTTGTTAGTTGATAAGTAGCTGATAAGTAAAACCTTTGATTTTCGATGTAAAATCACCGACCGGTTGAATAGTTCAACTTTTATCTACAGAAACGAATGTATTTTGTACTGCAAAGGTATACACTGGAGTTTTAAAATGAGAAAATGTAACGATGCGATAGGAAATACCCTTCGGTGTACTCCCCTTCTGTCTCGATTTCTTGCTCACCGTGTTTAATAAGAAAATAAAAAGGAAGATGACTATTAGTGACAAAAGTGTAGGAATAAATGTTTCATAATGCATAATACAGACACATTTAATATTAATTCACTTGGATATTTGTGAGAGTAAGCGTATTCATGGATGTTGTCTTTTTAGCTTCATGGGTAATTCTCACAATTTCATTTATCCGACAATCTGAAGCCCGTAGACTCATTTTAAACTTATTTTGTAGTACAGTGTTTATTCCGTTATTGTCAGAGCCCATGTTCTTATATATATCTCTCTGTGTTCCATTTTGTTGCAGTTCATGAGTTTGTGGAGGATAAGTTCATCTCCATGCTGGTCGTGAACTTTGAGAGCAGCTCACTGACCATGGAGAACTTGCAGTCTCTGGCCCTCAGTGTCCCATCATTTTATTGGCGACTCACTGGGGAGCAGTTGGATCCCAGTCTATTGTGCATAACACCTGCACGGCTGCAAGTATTACATCATGGTGCAGAGACTGGTGTCCAGCATGGGAATGGAGAATCACCAGCTGAGGAGAATGCCCATTACGGACAGGGGCTGCCGTCACCCAGCTCTGCAAGGGAGGCTTCCCCTGCAGCTCCAGCATCCACGACTGAGGATGCTGATGGACTCCTCGAGGCTCTCCCCTTGCTCTGGGGAGAAGATGAGCCCTCATCTGTGGCTTCTGACACTCAGCCTGGAAATGAGGTTGAGTCAGAGCATGGTGAACCCTCCAGCTCCACCTTCTGGATCCCTGCGGGCCCTAACACCATGTGGCAGCAGGTTGAGATTGAAGGCCAGACCTTCCTGCGCAAGCTGGATGAGCTCAGCATTCCCGAGGGACTTTGGAGCATCACGGACTACGCTGATGATCACACCATGGTCATGTCCGTGCATGTCTCCGTGCGTGTGCACAGTTCTCTGCGAACATGGGTTGTGAGGCAGGAGGAGAGCCCTCCTCACATGCCCGTTGGCACCAGTCAGAGGAAGCGCAAGGCCAAGCCCGACGACACCAGCGGCTCCAGCTCACCACCGCCACGCAAGAGGCCCATGCGCTTATGATTGCATTCCACGTTTTTACGCTGTGAGTTACATTTACAATTTAATCAGTTACTTGATAAATGACAAAAAGTAGTTACTGCGGTATATATTCCATACATTTGCTGAACTGGAGTTTTGTGCGTCCTTAAGTAATAACTGTAAGCATTCTTTAAGTATGAAAGAGTTTCGGACATTGTCACCTGAAGGCCCAGTGTCCCCATAATTATAACTTTATACTATATTTCTGCATGACTGAGTATTCAATGAGTACCTGGTACTCACATCTCATATTTACCATTTATATCAGTCTCCAAAGTGCTTAGAGAGTTAAGGCTGGTCTTGGTTAGTTCTTAGTGATTGAGCTTTTATTCTTCTGTAATACTCCCCAAGTCCCTCACTCTACTCAATCTCAGTACTCTTTGGTAGTGAATGAGTCATTGTCACTAACTGCAACAGTTTATGGATAATCAATGGCAAACATAATGCAGACATATGACATACAGTGTGGTGTTTGCAGTAAGTTGGGCTTAGTGGAAAAAGCCCAATTACTAACCCTGACTTCTACTTCGCAGGCGGCACCAAGTCAAGTCCCGGCGGGCACGCTGCCAGAAGTCAAGTCCCGGCGGGCAGGCGGCCCCAGGTCACGTCCCGGCGGGCAGGCGGCCCCAGGTCGCGTCCCGGCGGGCAGGCGGCCCCAGGTCGCGTCCCGGCGGGCAGGCGGCCCGAGGTCGCGTCCCGGCGGGCAGGCGGCCCGAGGTCGCGTCCCGGCGGGCAGGCGGCCCCAAGTCAAGTCCCGGCGTGCAGGCGGCCCCAAGTCAAGTCCCGGCGTGCAGGCGGCCCCAAGTCAAGTCCCGGCGGGCAGGCGGCCCCAAGTCAAGTCCCGGCGGGCACGCTGCCAGAAGTCAAGTCCCGGCGGGCAGGCGGCCCCAAGTCAAGTCCCGGCGGGCAGGCGGCCCCAAGTCAAGTCCCGGCGGGCAGGCGGCCCCAAGTCAAGTCCCGGCGGGCACGCTGCCAGAAGTCAAGTCCTGGCGGGCAGGCGGCCCCAAGTCAAGTCCCGGCGGGCAGGCGGCTCCACCCGGCGGGCACGCTGCCAGAAGTCAAGTCCCGGCGGGCAGGCGGCCCCAGGTCGCGTCCCGGCGGGCAGGCGGCCCCAGGTCGCGTCCCGGCGGGCAGGCGGCCCCAGGTCGCGTCCCGGCGGGCAGGCGGCCCCAGGTCGCGTCCCGGCGGGCAGGCGGCCCCAGGTCGCGTCCCGGCGGGCAGGCGGCCCCAGGTCGCGTCCCGGCGGGCAGGCGGCCCGAGGTCGCGTCCCGGCGGGCAGGCGGCCCGAGGTCGCGTCCCGGCGGGCAGGCGGCCCGAGGTCGCGTCCCGGCGGGCAGGCGGCCCCAAGTCAAGTCCCGGCGGGCAGGCGGCCCCAAGTCAAGTCCCGGCGGGCAGGCGGCCCCAAGTCAAGTCCCGGCGGGCAGGCGGCCCCAAGTCAAGTCCCGGCGGGCAGGCGGCCCGAAGTCAAGTCCCGGCGGGCACGCTGCCAGAAGTCAAGTCCCGGCGGGCAGGCGGCCCCAAGTCAAGTCCCGGCGGGCAGGCGGCCCCAAGTCAAGTCCCGGCGGGCACGCTGCCAGAAGTCAAGTCCCTGCGGGCAGGCGGCCCCAAGTGAAGTCCCGGCGGGCAAGCGGCTCCACCCGGCGGGCACGCTGCCAGAAGTCAAGTCCCGGCGGGCAGGCGGCCCCAAGTCAAGTCCCGGCGGGCAGGCGGCTCCACCCGGCGGGCAGGCTGCCAGAAGTCAAGTCCCGGCGGGCAAGCGGCTCCACCCAGCGGGCACACTGCCAGAAGTCAAGTCCCGGTGGGCACGCTGCCAGAAGTCAAGTCCCTGCGGGCAAGCGGCTCCACCCGGCGGGCACGCTGCCAGAAGTCAAGTCCCGGCGGGCAGGCGGCCCCAAGTCAAGTCCTGGCGGGCAGGCGGCCCCAAGTCAAGTCCCGGCGGGCAGGCGGCCCCAAGTCAAGTCCCGGCGGGCAGGCGGCTCCACCCGGCGGGCACGCTGCCAGAAGTCAAGTCCCGGCGGGCACGCTGCCACAAGTCAAGTCCCGGCGGGCAGGCGGCCCCAAGTCAAGTCCCGGCGGGCAGGCGGCCCCAAGTCAAGTCCCGGCGGGCAGGCGGCCCCAAGTCAAGTCCCGGCGGGCAGGCGGCCAGAAGTCAAGTCCCGGCGGGCACGCTGCCAGAAGTCAAGTCCCGGCGGGCACGCTGCCAGAAGTCAAGTCCCGGCGGGCACGCTGCCAGAAGTCAAGTCCCGGCGGGCACGCTGCCAGAAGTCAAGTCCCGGCGGGCACGCTGCCAGAAGTCAAGTCCCGGCGGGCACGCTGCCAGAAGTCAAGTCCCGGCGGGCACGCTGCCAGAAGTCAAGTCCCGGCGGGCACGCTGCCAGAAGTCAAGTCCCGGCGGGCACGCTGCCAGAAGTCAAGTCCCGGCGGGCAGGCGGCCCCAAGTCAAGTCCCGGCGGGCAGGCGGCCCCAAGTCAAGTCCCGGCGGGCAGGCGGCCCCAAGTCAAGTCCCGGCGGGCAGGCGGCCCCAAGTCAAGTCCCGGCGGGCACGCTGCCAGAAGTCAAGTCCCGGGCGGGCACGCTGCCAGAAGTCAAGTCCCGGGCGGGCAGGCTGCCAGAAGTCAAGTCCCGGGCGGGCAGGCTGCCAGAAGTCAAGTCCCGGGCGGGCAGGCTGCCAGAAGTCAAGTCCCGGGCGGGCAGGCTGCCAGAAGTCAAGTCCCGGGCGGGCAGGCTGCCAGAAGTCAAGTCCCGGGCGGGCAGGCTGCCAGAAGTCAAGTCCCGGGCGGGCAGGCTGCCAGAAGTCAAGTCCCGGGCGGGCAGGCTGCCAGAAGTCAAGTCCCGGGCGGGCAGGCTGCCAGAAGTCAAGTCCCGGGCGGGCAGGCTGCCAGAAGTCAAGTCCCGGGCGGGCAGGCTGCCAGAAGTCAAGTCCCGGGCGGGCAGGCTGCCAGAAGTCAAGTCCCGGGCGGGCAGGCTGCCAGAAGTCAAGTCCCGGGCGGGCAGGCTGCCAGAAGTCAAGTCCCGGGCGGGCAGGCTGCCAGAAGTCAAGTCCCGGGCGGGCAGGCTGCCAGAAGTCAAGTCCCGGGCGGGCAGGCTGCCAGAAGTCAAGTCCCGGGCGGGCAGGCTGCCAGAAGTCAAGTCCCGGCGGGTAGGCGGCTCCACCCGGCAGGCACGCTGCCAGAAGTCAAGTCCCGGCGTGCAGGGGGCCCCAAGTCAAGTCCCGGCGGGCAGGCGGCCCCAAGTCAAATCCCGGCGGGCACGCTGCCAGAAGTCAAGTCCCGGCGGGCAGGCGGCCCCAAGTCAAGTCCCGGCGGTCAAGCGGCTCCACCCGGCGGGCACGCTGCCAGAAGTCAAGTCCCGGCGGGCAGGAGGCCCCAAGTCAAGTCCCGGCGGGCATGCGGCCCCAAGTCAAGTCCCGGCGGGCAGACGGCCCCAGGTCAAGTCCCGGCTGGCAGGCGGCCCCAAGTCAAGTCCCGGCTGGCAGGCGGCCCCAAGTCAAGTCCCGGCTGGCAGGCGGCCCCAAGTCAAGTCCCGGCGGGCACGCTGCCGGAAGTCAAGTCCCGGCGGGCACGCTGCCGGACGTCAAGTCCCGGCGGGCACGCTGCCGGACGTCAAGTCCCGGCGGGTAGGCGGCTCCACCCGGCGGGCACGCTGGCAGAAGTCAAGTCCCGGCAGGCACGCTGGCAGAAGTCAAGTCCCGGCGGGCAGGCGGCCCCAAGTCAAGTCCCGGCGGGCAAGCGGCCCCAAATCAAGTCCCGGCGGGCAGGCGGCCCCAAGTCAAGTCCCGGCGGGCAGGCGGCCCCAAGTCAAGTCCCGGCGGGCAGGCGGCCCCAAGTCAAGTCCCGGCGGGCACGCGGCCCCAAGTCAAGTCCCGGCGGGCAGGCGGCCCCAAGTCAAGTCCCGGCGGGCACGCTGCCAGAAGTCAAGTCCCGGCGGGCACGCTGCCAGAAGTCAAGTCCCGGCGGGCAGGCTGCCAGAAGTCAAGTCCCGGGCGGGCAGGCTGCCAGAAGTCAAGTCCCGGGCGGGCAGGCTGCCAGAAGTCAAGTCCCGGCGGGCACGCTGCCAGAAGTCAAGTCCCGGCGGGCACGCTGCCAGAAGTCAAGTCCCGGCGGGCACGCTGCCAGAAGTCAAGTCCCGGCGGGCACGCTGCCAGAAGTCAAGTCCCGGCGGGCAGGCGGCCCCAAGTCAAGTCCCGGCGGGCAGGCGGCCCCAAGTCAAGTCCCGGCGGGCAGGCGGCCCCAAGTCAAGTCCCGGCGGGCAGGCGGCCCCAAGTCAAGTCCCGGCGGGCAGGCGGCCCCAAGTCAAGTCCCGGCGGGCAGGCGGCCCCAAGTCAAGTCCCGGCGGGCAGGCGGCCCCAAGTCAAGTCCCGGCGGGCACGCTGGCAGAAGTCAAGTCCCGGCGGGCACGCTGGCAGAAGTCAAGTCCCGGCGGGCACGCTGGCAGAAGTCAAGTCCCGGCGGGCACGCTGGCAGAAGTCAAGTCCCGGCGGGCACGCTGGCAGAAGTCAAGTCCCGGCGGGCACGCTGGCAGAAGTCAAGTCCCGGCGGGCAGGCGGCCCCAAGTCAAGCCCCGGCGGGCACGCTGCCAGAAGTCAAGCCCCGGCGGGCACGCTGCCTGAAGTCAAGCCCCGGGCGGGCACGCTGCCAGAAGTCAAGTCCCGGGCGGGCAGGCTGCCAGAAGTCAAGTCCCGGCGGGTAGGCGGCTCCACCCGGCAGGCACGCTGCCAGAAGTCAAGTCCCGGCGTGCAGGGGGCCCCAAGTCAAGTCCCGGCGGGCAGGCGGCCCCAAGTCAAATCCCGGCGGGCACGCTGCCAGAAGTCAAGTCCCGGCGGGCAGGCGGCCCCAAGTCAAGTCCCGGCGGTCAAGCGGCTCCACCCGGCGGGCACGCTGCCAGAAGTCAAGTCCCGGCGGGCAGGAGGCCCCAAGTCAAGTCCCGGCGGGCATGCGGCCCCAAGTCAAGTCCCGGCGGGCAGACGGCCCCAAGTCAAGTCCCGGCGGGCACGCTGGCAGAAGTCAAGTCCCGGTGGGCAGGCGGCCCCAAGTCAAGTCCCGACGGGCAGGCGGCCCCAAGTCAAGTCCCGGCGGGCAGGCGGCCCCAAGTCAAATCCCGGCGGGCACGCTGGCAGAAGTCAAGTCCCGGCGGGCACGCTGGCAGAAGTCAAGTCCCGGCGGGCACGCTGGCAGAAGTCAAGTCCCGGCGGGCACGCTGGCAGAAGTCAAGTCCCGGCGGGCACGCTGCCAGAAGTCAAGTCCCGGCGGGCACGCTGGCAGAAGTCAAGTCCCGGCGGGCACGCTGGCAGAAGTCAAGTCCCGGCGGGCACGCTGGCAGAAGTCAAGTCCCGGCGGGCACGCTGGCAGAAGTCAAGTCCCGGCGGGCACGCTGGCAGAAGTCAAGTCCCGGCGGGCACGCTGGCAGAAGTCAAGTCCCGGCGGGCACGCTGGCAGAAGTCAAGTCCCGGCGGGCACGCTGGCAGAAGTCAAGTCCCGGCGGGCACGCTGCCAGAAGTCAAGTCCCGGCGGGCACGCTGCCAGAAGTCAAGTCCCGGCGGGCACGCTGCCAGATGTCAAGTCCCGGCGGGCAGGCGGCCCCAAGTCAAGTCCCGGCGGGCAGGCGGCCCCAAGTCAAGTCCCGGCTGGCAGGCGGCCCCAAGTCAAGTCCCGGCTGGCAGGCGGCCCCAAGTCAAGTCCCGGCTGGCAGGCGGCCCCAAGTCAAGTCCCGGCTGGCAGGCGGCCCCAAGTCAAGTCCCGGCTGGCAGGCGGCCCCAAGTCAAGTCCCGGCTGGCAGGCGGCCCCAAGTCAAGTCCCGGCTGGCAGGCGGCCCCAAGTCAAGTCCCGGCTGGCAGGCTGCCAGAAGCCAAGTCCCGGCGGGCACGCTGCCAGAAGCCAAGTCCCGGCGGGCACGCTGCCAGAAGCCAAGTCCCGGCGGGCACGCTGCCAGAAGCCAAGTCCCGGCGGGCACGCTGCCAGACGTCAAGTCCCGGCGGGCACGCTGCCAGACGTCAAGTCCCGGCGGGCAGGCGGCCCCAAGTCAAGTCCCGGCGGGCACGCTGCCAGAAGTCAAGTCCCGGCGGGCACGCTGCCAGAAGTCAAGTCCCGGCGGGCACGCTGCCAGAAGTCAAGTCCCGGCGGGCACGCTGCCAGAAGTCAAGCCCCGGGCGGGCAGGCTGCCAGAAGTCAAGCCCCGGGCGGGCAGGCTGCCAGAAGTCAAGCCCCGGGCGGGCAGGCTGCCAGAAGTCAAGCCCCGGGCGGGCAGGCTGCCAGAAGTCAAGCCCCGGGCGGGCAGGCTGCCAGAAGTCAAGCCCCGGGCGGGCAGGCTGCCAGAAGTCAAGCCCCGGCGGGCAGGCGGCCCCAAGTCAAGTCCCGGCGGGCAGGCGGCCCCAAGTCAAGTCCCGGCGGGCACGCTGCCAGAAGCATTTCCAGATTTAGACGGGTTTCCTCCCCGGGTTTCATTTATATATTATTATCACTGGTGGTTTATGTTCATACTGTTGACATTAGAGCTGCAACTACCGACAATTTTTCTATGAATTAATCCATCGACTATTTAACCAATTGGTTGATTCACTTAACGCAGTAATTCACTTGTAACAGGCGGGAGCTGATATGCAGGTGAGGGGAGCCAGAGATATTAAACACGGTTTTTTAAATTCGCTTATGGGAGCACCACATGCAGCTGTTTTGGTAGATAATGGAAGCAGGAAGTACTTTTTGTAAACTAAAAATTTATTGTGGGTAAACTTGGTATAAAGATGGTGGAGTGACAGTACTTTTATGTTGATTTAATGCCTGACGAGTTTATTAGCTATAGTTTCAACTTTTAGTCCAGTTTTTTTTCATTAGTTTCCATCTTTCAGTTTTATTTAGCAGTAATATCACTGGTCCCAAACAATCCCAATGCATACACACACACATACTGGTACTGTCAATCAATGTATAATAAGTCCAGCTGTTTTAGGTGAACCCCATAATGTCCTGTAATAAAGCTTGTAATGAGATATCCCTCTTGTTTCTCCTTTGCAATGTGGTTATGTATAAAAACATTCAGGAAGGAATCTTATCTGTATTCTTCACCTGATGTGGGTGTCACTATTTCAGTGATGGGTCTTTATGGTAAATATTTAGGTGTTTGTCACAAATACAGATGGATAGATAATAATTACATTAATTATTTAGGTAATACACAGAAGAAATGTGATTGAAAGGAGATTAATGTGATGTAACATAGACCGCCAGGCGTAATGTTCTCGCTGTCTGTATGGGACCATGTTGTTCTTACAAGTGACCCCATAGAAGCACATCTCCAGGTTTTTAATGTTTACAGTCTTCATATCTAGATCAGCATCATTGCTTAATTTCAAAATTGCACGTAGGAGCTGCACAGTGGTTAGACCTGTTGCCTGACATATGTGGGAGGAAGGTTCAAGTCATGTCTGTGGATCTTGCATGTTCTCCAGGTGTCATGGGATTTCTTCCGGTTTCCCCCCACAGTCTAAAAATATTCCAAGGTTAACTGGAGTTGCCAAATTACCCATGTCTGAGTGGTGTGTATGCCCTGTAACAGGTTGGCACCCCATCCTGGGTTATTCCGTGCTTTGTGCTCATAGCTTCCATGATAGGCTCCAGACCCCTTGTTACCTTACACAGGAAGTTCACCATTCCTGTCCAAAGCTTTGAGGAAGTTACAGGATCCCCGCGGATCTTTGAAAAGTATCAAAGTCTGTTTTTCCCCCCCTTTTTTTTTTCCCACGCACGTCACTGCCTATAGCACAGGGGGCAGTGTGTACCCGATAGGCCTATATGCACGCCATAGAAAATGAAGATATAGTGCTGCATGTGCATAGCTGGTGTGTAGCAGGTTTCCCTTAAAATGGTAGAAATGGTAAATGCAAATGATAAGTACTGTGGCTTGTTGAAAAAGACGACTAATGTCTAAAAAGCACAATACAACCTTTGTAAAAAAGTTATCAAACTGGCAGCAATGGGCTCTAAAGCCATCGATGCACATATCAAGGGAGAGAAGCACAAATATTTTGTCAATAGTCGGACAACTGTCCCCATTCAGTTTTTTACCAGTATTGGCATTGCAAGCACAACCTCTACAGATAGGCCTACACCCGTTTTGGCAGTGTCTCCGGATCCCACAACAAGTAATGCCTTCAGTACATTCTCCTCAACCGACACTGAAAGCAGAAGTGCTATGGGCTTTGCCAAAACATTCACTTGTGGTAGGGATATAACCGCTTTTCTTGCATGATTCGGACTCGCTCCATATATTAAAAGGGAGCTTCGTTGTCATGTTTGACGTAAGTATGAACAGGACCATCAAAAGAAAACAACTGGATGTGCATGTCAGGTATTGGGTAAATTATGAGAATGGCTCTCGAGTGCAGTCCTGGTATCTGGGATCACAGTACATGAGCCACTCCACCGCTGAAGACTTACTGGAGAAGTTTAAGGTAAGCCATTCAATAACATTTAAACTCATTAACGAACCCACTCTGAGACGACGAGCGAAGGAGAAGAAAGAGCAGTTGGTGGTCTTAAATGCAGATACTGCATAGACAAACAGGCGCACACATACACAAGCATACGTTCCCACCCTCATGCACACATAAACAAATATTTACACATTCACCCAACATAGAGAGATGTACACATACTCTCACTCCCCATATATACTCTATGTGGACCCCTATTTTTTCCTCTGGCGAGGAGACCAGAAGACCACCCCGGACCCTGCAGCAGCCGAGAAGCCCACCAGCCCAGACCCCGACCGGACGGCCAGCTCTTCCTCTCAGCCCCCAGCTCCAAATGTCGAACAGAGAACGGGGGTGTGAAAAGACCCTATGCCCCCCCTTCGCCCACTCAGATGTGGTGTTGGTGCATGTTCTAAAGTGCTTTTAAAACGGGAAGGGCATGGCGCTAACTACCCCCTGCCAACCAACAGCTGGTGTTAGCTCAGCCCCCCCGGCCCAGCCGGAACCCCAGCCCGGAGGCAGAGCGCCCCCAGAACCCCAAGCCCGCCCCGGATTCACCAAGGAGCAGCGCTGCTGCCAGGCCGGTAACCTACGTCCGCCGGCACAGGCTCCCCCAGCAGCTCCGCCTGCAGCCACCAGAAGGACCCCACCCAAGAGCCACCAAAGCCCCACCCAGGCCAGGATCGCAGTCGCAGTGCCGAACCCCCCAGCAACCCACCCCCAGGGAACCCCCAGACGGCCCGAGACAATATGCCCCCCACGTACAACGACAATGACCAAAGCGGGACAGAACCGTGACCCCCCACCCCCACTAGGTGATGGAGCTGATCAAAGGAGCACAGAGAGATTGATCTAGTGTGGCAGCAGAAGCTGTATCAAGACTAATATGGTTCAACAAACTGTCTCTATATTGGTCGATATTAAAATTATTTTTATTTTTCCAGTTCATAAGGACAGTCTTCTAGGCAGTGCATAAGGCGGTGAAAGCCATGTGGATTGTGTTAAAATCTGTACTGACGCCATCTAGGTCACCCAACAAGCAGACTGAAGGAGAGGCTGGAATGGTACATTTCAGACATTTTAAGTCTTCACAGATCCTGCGCCAGAACATCTGAGTAGGTGGACAGAACCAAAAAGCATGGATGTAACTGTCAGGTGTATCGCCTTGACAGTGTGAGCAGATGTTAGAAGACGTAAAACCCATCCTGAACATCCGATGCCCTGTATAGTGCACTCTATGCAGGATTTTGTATTGTATTAACTGTAAACTGGAATTTCTAATCAGTTTAAAGGTTTTTAAACATATCTTAGACCAGAAATTGTGGTCCCAGCTGACTGATAGATCTGCCTCCCATTTTGCAATGATTCATCCATTTTAGAAAGTGTCCTGTATATTTTAGACAGTAATTTGGGGGGTTTTAGATTAAGGAATTCTGCCACACTTTGTGGTATTTGTAATTTGATTTGATTAGACCTTAATTTTTTTTTACTATAGATTTAACTTGTTGATATTCTAAAAATCTATTCTTGCTAATCCCATATCGTTTAACTAATATGTCAAAGGGAATAAAGTCTATTCCTTCAAATATATGTTCCAAGTATTTAATACCTTTACAACTCCAATCTGGGAAGTTTATCAATTATTGTTTAGTAGTACGTCAGGGTTGTTCCAGATGGGAGTACGCTTGCATGGGATTAATGAAGACTGAGTCATTTTTAGAAACTCCCAGCACGCTGTCAGAAAAGAGCTGATACTGATGCTTTTGAAGCATTCCTGTCGTTTTGATGTTTGAGCTAATGAATGGTAGATCCGAAATCTCTATCTTATTGCATAGTGCCTGTTCTACGTCTGGCCAAGGCTCATCTAAGAGGGTATGTTTTAACCACCCTGAGATGTTTTGGAGCCTGTTGGCTAAGAAATAGTGGTGAAAATTAGGCCGATCTATTCCTCCTTTGTCCTTAGTCCTTTGCAGTGTTTCTAAGCTAATACGTGGGGGTTTATCTTTCCAGAGGAATTTAGAGATGGCGGAGTCCAGAGATCTAAACCAGTCAGGTGATGGTTTACTCGGGATCGTTGCAAATAAATTATTAGTTCTTGGCAAAGCCATCATTTTTATTGAGGTGACCCTTCCCATAAGTTATATGGGTACGGACTTCCACCTGACCAGATCATCCGCTACTTTATTTAAAAGTGGGAAATGGTTTAGTTTAGTTAAATCTGCCAGCCTAGGTGTAACATTAATACCTAAATATTTTATATCTCCAGATGGCAGTGGAGTGGGAGAATTATTCTGGAAGGAGCAATTAATTGGAAGAACTGTAGATTTTAACCAATTTATCGAATAATCTGAGACTCTTGAGAAAGAGTTTATTAATGCAATCACCTCAGAAAGAGTGGTTTGTGAATGCTGGAGAAAAAGTAACACGTCATCCACATAAAGACTCACCTTATGTTCTACATTCCTGCGTTTAATGCCTTTAATCACTGTAGCCTGTCTAATTGCTGCTGCTAGTGGTTCAATAAAAATCGCAGACACTGAGGGGGATAGAGGACATCCCTGCCTGGTGCCCCTCTTCAGACTGACCAAACATCCTCCAGTTTCTTTCGTCCTGACACATGCCGTTGGGGAACGATGTAATATTTTTAACCAGTTTATGAAAGAGTTTCCGAAACCAAATTTGCATAAAGCTGCAAATAAAAAATTCCAGTTACTGTAACTCTATCGAATGCTTTTTCTGCATCTAGAGACAATATTGTAATTTGAAGGTTTTTATTGCATGAATAGTCTATGTCTAGATTAAGTAATCTACGTGTATTTGTTGATGAGTGCCTCCTTTTATGAAACCAGTTTGGTCAGGATGAATTATGAGAGGGGTTAACTTCTCTATTCTTTTTGAGAGAGCTTTGCAGATTATTTTAAGGTCAACGTTTATAAGGGATATTGGACGATAGCTGGTAGATACTGTAGGATCTTTGCCTGGTTTTAGCAAGAGACTAATGTTGGCAGAATTCATATTTGGTGGTAGCCGACCATTTTCCCTGGTTTCTTGCAACATTCTGCAGAATGTTGATGCCAGAATTGTCCAGAATTCTTTATAGAATTCTGCTGGAAATCCATCTGGACCTGGAGCCGTTTTATTGGGCATACCGTTCAGGGCTTCCTGGAGTTCACCTGGTGTCAGCGGAGAATCCAGTGCCATCGCTTGATTGTCTGATAATTTCAGAAGGGTTATACTATCAAGAAACTGATCAATTTCGTCTTTAGATGCGTTTATCTGTGGTGAATATAAAGATTTGTAAAAGTCCCTGAAAGTGCTGTTTTTTTCTGTCAGAGTCATATACTGTATCCCCATTTCAGTCTTTAACAGCACATATAGTTGTTTTTTCCATATTTATTTTTAACTGATTAGCTAAAAATGACCTGATTTGTTACCATGTTCATAATTTTGCCAGCGAAGTGTTTCTATTAATAATTTCATTTAAATCTAGTTTTGCTTTGCGTATTTTATTCAGCATTTCCTGTTCCTGGGATGATATGTAGGCTTCTTCTAAGGATTTGATGGTTTCTTCTAATTCCTGGATACACTTGTTTTCTCTTTTCTTTTTATGTGATGAGAATGAGATTATTTTACCTCTCATCACAGCTTTGCCTGCTTCCCAGAGAACAGATGCTGATGTTCCAGGCAGGTCATTATAGTCTAAATATAAAGCCCACTCTTTTTTAAAATAGTTAATAAAATTTCCATCTTTAAGCAATGATGTATTAAATCTCCAGTTTCTGCTTGGTGGAATGGCCTTCTTATTTATTAGGGTTAAAGATACAGGAGCATGATCGCTGACAGCTATAGGGTGTATCTCTGTGTCTGAAATGTCACTCAGCAGAGAGCTACTGACTAGGAAATAATCCAGATGAGAGTAAGAGTGATGGACATGTGAGAAGAAAGTATATTCCCTACGGGTGGGGTGAAGAGAACGCCATGCATCGCAAAGTCCGTAGTCGCTCATGTGCTGTTTAACTATATTTGTGGATTCCCAATTGCGCTGAGCAGCTGTACTGAGCCTGTCCATTTCTTTATTTAGTCCAAAGTTGAGGTCGCCCCCAAGAACAAGTGCGCAATCCAGGTGTTCAGAGAGTGTGGTAAAGAAAACGTGGAAGAATGAGGGGTTATCAACATTTGGACCATATATACTAACAATACATAACTTTTTGTTAAGTATAGATAATTTAATGATTATAAATCTACCCTGTGGATCTATAATTGTGTTGAGTACTGTGAAATTGACATTTTTATGTATTAGAATGGGGAGGCATGGTGGTGCAGTGGTTAGCACTGTTGCTTCGCACCTCTGGGACCCGGGTTCGAGTCTCCGCCTGGGTCACATGTGTGTGGAGTGAGCATGTTCTCCCCATGTCGTCGTGGGGTTTCCTCCAGGTACTCCGGTTTCCCTCCACAGTCCAAAAACATGCCGAGGCTATTTGGAGTTGCTAAATTGCCCTTAGGGTGAGAGTGAATAGTGTGTGAGTGTGCCCTGCGATGGGCTGGCCCCCCATCCTGGGTTGTTCTCTGCCTCGAGCCCATTGCTTCCGGGACCGGCTACGGACCCCCCACGACCCAGTAGGATAAGCGCTTTGGAAAATGGATGGATGGATGTATTAGAATTGCTACCCGTCTTTGCCTAAAGTTATAGCAGGCTGAGAACACATTAGGAAACTCAGGTGTTTTAAGTTCATCATTTGGCAGGTCTATGAGTCTTTTGTAATAAAACAACGTCTGCCTGTAGTTTTTTAATATTTTTAACCTCTTCTCTCTGGAGCCAGCTCCATGCCCATTCCTTGAGACAATCCTTAGTGTGTCCTTAGACATGTGTGTGTAGCTAATGTAGCACATGCAAATGAATGAGGTTTGAGCGAGCTTGTACGGGCTTGTGTGTGCCCTATGTGTCTGTGTGCGCTATGAGGTCGGAGTGGTTGTGTTGACGCTGACTGCATATGTACGTGGTTGTGCTGTGCAGATGCGTGATGATTGAGGGTTTTGTGTGTGACAGAGTAGAAAAGCAGGTGATCGGTGCAGTGAAAGAAGGGGGAAGTGAGAGAGACATACAAAGGGGCAAGTTGGTGAGGGTATACGTGAGGACAAGAGAGAAGCGGAAACATTGTTAGCACTGTAGCGCTGCGGAGACTGACGGTAATGTATTTGATATGACATCATGTTCAATTAGCAGATTAACATGTATAAGCTAGAGAGATGTTAATGGAAGACGATTAGAGGAAATAAGAAAAATATATAACGGGTTCTTATCTGGACTGGTGTTAATATAACCAGGGAGTGGTACTGGGGTCGCGGTACAGCTGCCCATCCACGTACAGCTGGTCTACGGCGATGACAACTCGGGAGCCCTTCTAAATAAAGTTGCGTCGGATTGGGAGCAGAACTTTGCGTCGCTCCAGGATTTCTGGGGAACTGGTCGTTTACGCCAAAGTCCGTTCCTTTCAGCTCCCTGCCGTGGCTCTTCACCTGCTCCTGCTTAAAATATCCAAATTTAGCCACAATAGGACGCGGTCTCAGTGCACCAGGCCTCTTGGCTCCCAGCCGATGGACTCTCTCAAAGCAGATGTTTTTCACAGTGTCCTCCGAAAGTTTCAGGTGGTTCTTGATAAAGGTTTTGACGGTAATTCTGGGATGCCTGAAAACACCAGGCCTGTAGATCGATGAGTCTCTTATTTTTTTATTTTCTTCATTTAGATGGGTCACATTTTCAGTTAGACACTTAACCGAGTCCCGTAGTGAGGCGTTTTCAGCAGCGAGTGTTTCCACCTGCTGCTGGTTGAATTCCAAAGATTCCCTCAGGGATTTGAATTCCTGATGTAGAATCTCGAGCAGAGCCAACCTCGCGTCGAAACTGGACAATCGTTTGTCGATTGAATCCAAGATGTCGGCAAAGTCTTTACCAGTCGGCGATGCTGTGCCAGGGGAGTCTGCCGGGCAACTTCTTTTGGAGGACGGCGTCTCGCTTTTGGCTGGAGAAGATGCGTTTGCGTTCTTCTTCATGACTATAATGTTGAAGTACCAGTCGATATATTCCACAAGAGATTCCAAATTCCCCTCGCTGTTCATTCAGATTTTCCACCAAGTCTCCGGCATCTGACGTCACCTACAGCATTTCCGCCTCTGACGTGCCCTCCAATGTACTCATACTTGTACTTGCAAGATCTCAATTCTGCATTACAGTAGCGTACATTGTCCTGGAGGATATGGGTGTGAGGCAAGGAACAACCCAGCATGGGCCACCAACATATCGCAGGGCACAGATACCAGTCACACCTACAGGCAATTTGGTAACTCCAATTAGCCTCAGTATGTTTTTGGACTCGGGGGGGAACCCCACAACAACACAGGAAAAACATGCAAACTTCACACGCATGGTGTTATGGCCGCAACTCAAACCCAGCTCCCAGAAGTGTGAGGCAATAATGCTAACCATTGCACCACCATGCTGGAAATAAGTGGAAATCCAACAAGTGAAACTGATTTATTAGGGTTAAGCTAACAGACACCCAGAAAAATTAAAATGTAAATCACTGCAGTGCCGTGCAAACCTGTGTGAACAGCCAATCAGATCAGCCTGCTCTGTAGCATGTACCTCCCTGTTTCCGGTCCCTTTGTCAGTTTCTCACTGGCTGATTCAAAACAAGTGGAACCACTATGATGTTCAAACCCTTTGCTCTTCTCATTTTCATTAGTAAGCTCCTGATCACCGTAACCAGTCTGCATTTGAGACATTTTTCCCACACCCCACTCACAATAAGCTGATAATAATACTAATAATACTACTGTAATAATAGTATTACAGTTGACTTACTCTTTAAAGCCAGATGGCAGTGCTCTCATACTGATGAATGGTTGCATAGCCAAGTGCTAGAAAGCAAACAAACTGATTCACCACTTACTCTCATGTACATCAATTAAAACTGTTTGCTCCAAGATAAAAGATAAAAATACAAAAGTAATTTTTGCTGTCTAACCTCTGTTTACTGCATGACATTTCTGATTAACTGATAAGTAGAAGATACGTTTAATCTGTTGCTTGGTGGTAAGATGTTTCCAAAAGGAGAACCACAAAGAGCACAGTCATTTTCAAGGTTATTTCTCACTGGTCAGTGTGAAAGGCTGCATCATTAATATAACGCCGGGCTCAACACAGTGACTGTGTGGAATTAAAATTGGACATCGGTAGGCCCGGGAGGTTGGCATATTGGAACTGTGTGTGTCTTTAGGCCTTAGGCAAGAAGAGATTGTTTTGAATACTGTGTTACCTCGCTTCGAGATAGCTGCCTGCAGTAAGTTCCGCAGACCCTGAGGAAAGCTCGGGCCTTGGAGAGGCAGACAGCGGAACAAAGGGGGGGGAGAAACCACCTGCAGGGAGAGATTCAAAGCTACCCCAACTGGTGCACAGCGAGTTATAGCTTTATAGAATAGTTGTGGCAAACAATATATAGCAAGCTATGCGGTAGTGCAAATGTATAAGTAATTGTTAATCATACTAATCATATGTTAACCATGTATTGGCAGTGATTCAATGACAATACGTCAATACGTTAATCATTAATCAAAGGACAACTGAGTATTTACAGTGATTCAATGTCATGTAATCAATATCTATATTCATATCTCCAGTAGGAGCCTAGCAGTCGAGACATGTTCTGGTAGACTGAGTAGAATGGGTGGACTTTACCTTGCCACCAAGGTGAACCAATAGAATTCGAGAATTGTGTTTGTTATACGTTTAAGCTTGGTTCATTGGTGTGTTGTGACCAATCAGGATTTAGACACTTACTGTGAAGTGGGAGTTATGGTATATCAACTGGTTGCTCGGAGAGCTAAAAAAGATCTTGGTACCGAATGCCACAGTGTGATGAGAGCGCTTTGCTGAGTTGCTGAAATAAAAGAGGTTTTCCTTTACCTCATCAAACTGAGAGGTCCGACTTTTATAATAAGTATATATAAGTGTTATATTCTAAATTTTTCTACCACAACTGCGCCTGCGCTGCACTGTAGATCGCAAGCCAGGCTGCAGACCATCAGCCCTGAAAGTTAAAACAGGACTCGTATGTGTGTCGTGTGTTGTTTACAGTTTTTCTCAATTGCTTTGGCACATTTTTCGAAACAGTCTTAACATTCTCTAAACTGTGAGTGCAAATGTCACAACTGTTTGCAGGAACTTCAAAACTTTATAGCATGTCTGCAAAATGTAGTTACTCACCCAAAACATTTAATTCATGCTTCAAAACCTAGTTTTTGTGTCAATAATTTGGCCAAGGCCACCAAAATCTAAAGTATTTTTGTCATTGTGTGAGCCACACTGGTCAAAATGTTTAGTTGTTTTTTCACCACAACAGTGAACCATGAAAATTAAGGGTTTAAACAAAAATCTCATATTTGTTGAGAAAAGTCAATAGTATGTAGAAAAGAAAAGAAAAAATCTATGAACATTTGTATTTGTACAGTGTTTATTTTTGTACTTCACGTGTATATACACAATACAAGTGTATTACTGTACATGTAAAGTAACTGACAAGAGTAACAAGATTTCACTTTACATTTCATATTTGTGTATTACCACAAATACACAAAAACAACAAATAACATTCTTGGGGAAAAAAAAAAATATATATATATTCTTGGTGGACATCTTGTCGCTCACGTTGGTCAGGCCAAAGATTTTCATCAACATCACATCTGATGTTTTCCATTGCCACACACCGTGGAAAAAATCTCCTTGAATGCCGCACCCATCCCCTGCAATGGTCAGCTGTGATGTCCTCACATGCAGCATTCATGGCATCCAACAAAGACATCTGATTTTGTGGTCTATGATCATACACTTTCCACCTCCATGCTGAAAAAAACTCTTCTATTGGATTTAGGAACGGAGAGTATGGTGGAAGGAATTCCACTGTTATCCTTTCATGTGCAGCAAACCAGTCACTAACACTGTTGGTTCGGTGGAAGCTGACATTATCCCAGACAACAACATAATTAGGCAAATGTGGTCTAACCAAACCTCTTTCTTGTTCTGGAATCAGGTCTCTGTAAAGTGCATTTAGGAAGGCCAGGAGAAGTTGGGTATTATAGGGCCCAATGTGTGGAATATGTGTGCACACACCGTTCTCTGAAATGGCAGCACACATTGTAATATTGGCCCCACGTTGGCCTGGTGTGTCAATTGTGGCTCGGTGTCCAATGAGATTGCGACCACGTCTCCGGCCTTTGGACAGATTAAACCCAGCCTCGTCCACAAAAACAAGAATGTGGGTCGTTTCATGTAGTTCTAACTCCATGATTCTCTATGAAGGAACACAGGAAAAAATGTAACAGTAAACGTATTTTCTTATGGGTTTCTGAAACTTACAGTAAAGTAATACAGGCATCTTAGAAATACAGGAAAACTCACTAAGTGCACACCAGTGGTTTACCTGGACATACTGGTACCGCGATGCCTTGACTCTTTCACTGTTCCTCTCAAATGGCACCTTATAGAGCTGTTTCATAGTCATCTGATGTCTTTCTAAAACTCTGTCTATGGTGGAAATGCTGACAGAATTAATATTTGCAAAGACCTCATTGTCATTTATGATTGCACTTTGGATCTCTCTTAGCCTGATGGAATTGTTGGCTATGACCATGTTGCAAATTTCTTGTTCTTGCAGTTGGTTAAATACTGCTGCTCTGCCACCAGCGCGAGGTTGTCGTGCAGTTCTATAGAATGAACAAATAGACTTGCATTTACCTTTACAATATTGTTGTTTATACTGTTAAAATACTTTACATACTGTAAAACAAAAAAATACATATGTACCTGTTTTCCCTACGAAAGGTTTGCACAATTGATGACACTGTGGACCTGTTTACATTAGGCTGTACTCTTCGACCAGCCTCTTCCATTGTAAAACCATGATTTATGACATGATCCACAAGTGTGGCTCTGATTTCATCAGAGACTCTGACTCTTCTATTTCCACCTCTTCCTCGATTATTTCTTCCTCTACCACCACCACGTATTCTTACACGCCTTCCAATTGCTCTTCCACGAGCATGTTGCTGCAGTTCAGCGTTGTGAACGTCCTCCATTCTCAAAACATTCTACAGCAGTGATTGTGCTGTGGGCAATCTACATATATATACTCCCAAAGTTGATTGGTTAAGTGGTTAAATGGTTGAGTCATATTAGAGGTACTTTGCAATTAGATTGCGATTGCAATTACAGGGCATGTGCCAATGTAGCAGACATTACAAACAATGTCAATGTTAGATATATTTTAGAATATACATTCATGTATACTAATTATGATAATTGAATAGATCGTTTTGAATGTGATGGCTTACACAATAAAAAATGTCTGAGAAGTTCTGAAGTGTTTGACAGTGTAAGTGAGAATCGAGTCATCAGTTTTGATCAACAAGCCATTTGCAATTATTTGTTGTCCAAACTGCAGACAGTTGTATGTACTCTTTGCACACATGTGCCAAAACATTTGCAATTTGCTCAAATCAATAAGAAATTCCAATCTGATGTGAAAAAGATGCGAATTGTTCAGAGATCTGAACTTAATGTTTTGGGAAATAAAAAAATCATTTGAGAACTGAGCCAAAGCAATTGAGAAAAACTGTAATAAAAATTTACAGGACAGAACATACAGTAGTGGATTCAGTTTCCTTTGCTCTTACACTCAGATAAGGTCAGTTGTCAAGTCAAGCTTTTTACAATTGAAGCAGTTGGCCAAAATAAAGCCAATTCTTTCTAGGCAGCACTTTGAGACAGTAATCCACTCTTTTGTCACTACTAGTCTGGACCACTGTAACGCCCTCTATGTTGGGGTTAGAGGCTCCACTATTGTTCACCTCCAGAAGGTTCAAAATGCTGCCGCACATGGAAATATGAGCATGTCTCCCCCATTTTAGCCTCACTCCACTGGCTGCCCGTACATTTTAGGATTCATTTTAAAATTCTGTTATTTGCTTTTAAAGCCCTCAGTGGTCTTGCTCCACCTGACCTCTGTGAGCTGCTTCACCCTTACACCCCCACCCGCTCTCTCAGGTCAGCTGATCAGCTGTTCCTGACAGTTCCTAAGACTCAGCATGAGCTTAGAGGGGATCGAGCTTTTGCAGTCGCAGCTCCTAAAATGTGGAATGACTTGCCTTTTCACATTAGGGAGGCCTCTTCTCTGTCCGTTTTTAAATCTCTTCTTAAAACTCATCCTTTCTCTTTGGCCTTTGGCATGTTGTGAGATGTTGACTTTAATAGTAAATTTTATTTTAATCTTAGCCTTTTCTTTATTAATTAATGTAATTTTTTGTTTTTATTTTATTAATGGCCTTTTACTCTCATTTAATTTGTGTTCTGGTTTTTATTAAATTTATTTTACTTCGTTTTTAAGTATGTGAATGTTTTTATTTATTCCTCTGTGCAGCACTTTGGTCCATATGATTGTTTAAAGTGCTTTTCAAATAAAGCTGGATTGCACTGGATTAGAAGATGGCTCAACAAATCTCTTTCACAGTATGTAAAATTCGACAGAGGGGCGCAAGGTGACCTTCTGTCAGGGGCCCAGAATTTTTAGCTACACCTCTGTGTTACTGTGTTGATTTTGTTCTGTTGGGTGTTGGGTTTTTTCCCCTAAATATACGCTGAAAACCAACCAATCTCTGAACACAGAACAACACAGACAGCTGTGATGACTTTTTACTTGCTGCAAGGGAAGTCCGGTCCTGACTTCGAGGTGTCAGCCTCTCAGTCGAACTCAGCCAACTTCGAAAGAGTAACTCCCCTCGCAGTATCTTTTATTGAGGTACACAAACAGGATATCTAAATAACATTTTGCATTGTTTATCACCATGTATGGGGTGGAAATATTCAAGCGACAGTTCTTAAGAAGGGTGATTGCTAAATTAAGATCAAGCTGCTGCAGGGTGTTATGTCTAAGAAATGGCATCTAGCAAAATGACAATAGTAAAAGTACATATTTCTCGAACAGTGGGTGTCAGCAAGAGCCGGCTCACTTATTCATTACATCATAGTGGGGGATCTCATTACAGTCAAGGTCCCACCCAGAACCCAGCAGGGGCCAGCCAAGGATCAGCCAAGGACCAGCCAAGGTCCCATCATGGAAACTGGGGAAAATTCAAGCGGCTACATCTGTATATATTTATAGAGATGACTAATTGGCTCTGTTGTAGAAATTTCCAGCCAGAGACTTGGTTCCTATATGACAAGGATATTTTATTTTTACTCGGACTGAGAGGCTACAGAAAATCATCTCTACATGTGATCTCCCCTTTACTGCTCGAGCAGAGCACATGTACATCAACAAGTGTCAAGGCAGTAAGTGCATACAAACAACTTCTCAGGACAGTTATAGGGCCTTCAGGAGGAACCAAACTGCTGCCTCATTCAGAGATACCATTGTCTAAGACTTGCACTAAAACATTCTGAGCACTTGGGCATATTTAAACAAAGTAGTATGGCACCTGTGTCAGAATCCATCCCTGCCTTGTCCTGTTCACATGTCACTGGCCATCCTATTCTCTCCTCTGTCTTGTACCCCTTAGCCCATAGTGTGTTTGCCTGCTCATAGGGCCACCATGTGGCTTAACGGGTCAAGTGGTTCCTGACTCCCCTTTTAGTTGTGGGTTTTGAGGATATCACAGGGTCTGTGTTTTCATGATTGTCCCCCAGGCCACCATGCAGCTCAGCCCAGGATTCTCCACCCATTCTACCTTTACTCCTTCAGCCGCATACACGAGTCAGGCCTAGGTTATTCAAATTTCTTCCTGCCAAATTTACTGGACAGGAAGTGGACACTGCAAATGAATCTGTGAATACTCCAATACCTACATCTTTACAAGTTACATTAAGGGGTTTGGTACAGTAAATGGTTGTGAGGTGGGATTTCTTCTTGATGTCTGTTTGTAGCCCGTCCACCAGCAGCTGCTGCTGTATTTATCACACCAAGCAGGGAACGTATATTGCTAAGTTTTTCTTAGTTCAATTACACTTGACTAAGCTAATTAAGCTGGCTATGTTATTTACATTCAGAAGGATGCCGCCATATTGGGTTATACACAGATGCCACAATAGCTCACACTCACATTCCCTCTTCATTATTTTTCTAAATACACTCTATCCTGCCTTGTCACCTGCAACAAGATCTCACTCCCTGTATCGAGTAAAGTCTTTCTAATGGTTGAGCAGATTTCTGCTTCTCTCCTAACCATGGACATCCAAAGTAAGATGAAGCAAAATGTTAGGGAATTTGACAACACATGGTTACTCTTTTGGTAACAGTGACTTTGGTTTTATTTTGATAGATGTAAACCACATAATATGGTCTTAACCTTGTTTTCTGTCCTAAAAGCAAACTTTTGTGTTACAGGAGAAAAGTGCACAGCTGCTCAGATCAACCCCAGCTAATCAGCGCATATGGGAATCTTTTCAAAATACCATGTGAGTCTAAATACCATCTAAAGTAATATAAGCTCTTTAGATGACGCTCAAATAATCAATTCCCATCAACTTGGTGTCAGAACACAAACTCGGTGGCAAAACAGTGAAGCACAACAGACTAAGTTGTGAAAATGAAATCTGCATGTGATGAAAGGGCATGTGACAGTATCTCGATGATTATAATATCAGATCAAACGGAGTTGGCGGTATGGCCACACTGCTGGTCCCATGTCAGTAGGGTATAGCACACCCCTGGGCCCGGATACCACTAGGATGTCACTGGTGTACCACTGTGCTGTCAGAGTGTGGTGTGTCACTCCACAGCGTTGGCAGGATTGCTCTTCTCCCTGCGGCGCCACCATACGCACACGACGGTCATCTGTGGTACTGCAGAACTGAGATGTATCGCTGAACATGGTAGGACGCCAGTCGTCATCAGTCCATGCCTCCCAGTGACTACACCACTCCAATCGCAACAGTTTCTGTGCTATTGTGAACGGCAGCCTATGCATGGGACGGTGAACCTATAGTCCAGCTGATGCCAGTCATCGCGACACGATGATATAGGGTGTTGTAGAGAGTCCAGTAGCTGTGTCCATATATCAGGCGCAGGTGTCATGGGGATCTGTGATGCTTGGAGCACAATCCGACGATCCTTCCTTGGCGTGGTCTGTCTTGGATGACCAGAAACTTCACGACGTGTGTGGATGCCTCACGTGCCCATTGGTTTCAATATCAGGCAACTGTGATATCCGCATGGCCCACATGCAGTTGCACCATATGACCACCTGGCTTCATGCAAACCCGCAATGCAACCCTATCAAACTCCGTCAAGTGCTGTTAACACTGTCTAATGTGACTACGAGGCATCCTGTGTCTGGTAATTAAACATGCCAACTCCTTGCAATTCTAATCATTTACATATCCATCACTGGTCTGCACGTGTACCAAATTACATCTAAATTGGATAGTTCTGGGTTTTCAACTTTTTTTTCCCTGAGTGTATATGCCCTTCACTGATGAGAAATTCATCAACATCTAAGTCCTACATTCATGTACAATGCATATTAAATGAATATTTTGTCACTATTAGTCTTGATGTATCATTCTTTGAATGCACTCAATTGAATCCTGGACAGTGGTTCCACATGGTAAAAAAATGAATATTCTGAAAAGGAAACATCCTTCTTCGGTTGATACATTCATTTTGTATTCTGAGAAGGTTTTTCCCTTGATTGCCTTGTACAGTATGTCTAGTGTGTTTTTTGGTATGAATGTGGCATTAATCATACAATGAAAAAAACACTGACTTGTAGTGAACATGTAAAACAACAACATGCAGTGTCATCTATCCATTTTTCAAACCGCTTATCCTATTGGGTCACGGGGGGTCCGGAGGCAGGGAACAACCCAGGATGGGGGGCCAGCCCATCGCAGGGCTCACTCACACATGCACACCTATGGTTAATTTAGCGACTCCAATTAGTCTCAGCATGTTTTTGGACTGTGGGGGGAAACCGGAGTACCTGGAGGAAACCCCACGACGACATGGGGAGAACATGCAAACTCCGCACACATGTGATCCAGGCGGAGACACGAACCCGGGTCCCAGAGGTGTGAGGCAACAGTGCTAACCACTGCACCACCACGCCGCCCCCATGCAGTGTCATATATAACTGAAATAAGAAATGCTGGATTGCCTGAGTTGCATGCGTGTGTGTTTTTTAATATGGGCAACATGGTTCCCTGAGATGCCTCAGTGTTGCTCACCTCCATCTCTAACACACAGCCTCAGAAATGATTTTAAAACTACTGAAAGAAATAATTGGCTACACTGCAGCTCCACTGTTTTGTTCGGCACCCCTGCATGTCCTGCATTGTGTGGGGAAAAAAGTTGAAGGCTGTGTTACATACTGTAACACAGCTAGAATGCAAAAACACTTTATACTTCACATAAGATGGTGGACCTTATTGACAAAGGCAAATTTGTGTTGACCCCAGCAAGGCAGCTAGCGTACTTTGCATTTCTCACTTACCCGGATGTGACAATAAAGCGCTCCACTACAGTAAACCCTGCAGACAGCATTCCCCTGGAGGATGAGGGGCAGCCACATGAGTGTGTGGCAGAGTCTTTGGTTTACACTAAACTGAGAGCAGACTTGTGAGAGCTCTCCCACTGAAAATAGCGAGATGGTTTTGTTTGTGGATGGCTCATGTTGGAGAGATGGGGATGCCTTGAAGGCTGGGTTTGCTGTAGTCCAGGCACAGGGTGATGATTTTCACACTCTCGTTTCAGAGCACAACCCTGTTCCGCTCAATTAGCGGAGATAAAGGCTTTGACTACAGCGTGCCGGCGAGGACAACATAAGACAGTTACTATCTACACAGACTCTGCATACGCACACGATGTATGCCATCTGTTTGGAGCAGTCTGGAAGCAAAGGGGCTTTCGCAAAAGTGACGGCTCCCCCATTCAGCATTATAATCAGATTTTGGAGTTGCTACACACAATGATGCGTCCCAAGCGTTTGGCTATTGTTAAGTGTCAGGCCCACCGCAAAGGTCGTGATTTTGTTATTCAAGGAAATGCAGCCTCTGATGCGGCAGCCAGGGCAGCTGCGCAGGTGAGTACTGCTGATCTTTTACCTATGGTGAGTACAGAGCAGGTTTCTGATCTGGTGGCCCTGCAGGAGCGGGCGGGCCCCTATGAGGCCTCAGTGTGGCTAAAAAGGGGGGCCTCTAAGGATGCTAATGGTCTGTATCGCAACCATGAGGGACTTTTGGCTGCACCTCTGTCTCTGGTGAACATTTTGATAACGGATGCGCATGGTCTTGACCATTGCGCAAGGGGGGAGGAGTTAAGGAAAATAACACAACAAGCTGCAAGCAATGATGGATGCAAGGTTGTCAGAATGTGAATATGAGGTGTGCATTAAGAACAATGTACGCAAAGCAATCACGACCCCAGTAGGGCACATTCCAGTGCCTGAGGGACCGTTCAGACACTTGTGGTGGACTATGTGGACATGGGAAAAACAGCATATGGAAAGCGATATATGCTTGTGATTGTGGACAGGTTCAGCAGATGGGTGGAGACAATACCGTCCAAGGACATGGGGGCGATGACAGTGGTGAAATTCCTGATCAGAGAGTCCGAGGTTTAGGATACCAACTGAAATAAGCTCTGATAATGGAGCTGCCTTTGTTGGGAAAGTTAAAAGTTAGTGGTTTAACAGCTGAGAATAAAACAAAAGTTGGCATGTGTGTGTGGAATTAAAATTGGACATCGGTAGGCCCGGGAGGTTGGCATATTGGGACTGTGTGTGTCTTTAGGCCTTAGGCAAGAAGAGATTGTTTTGAATACTGTGTGACCTCGCTTCGAGATAGCTGCCTGCAGTAAGTTCCGCAGACCCTGAGGAAAGCTCGGGCCTTGGAGAGGCAGACAGCGGAACAAAGGGGGGGGAGAAACCACCTGCAGGGAGAGATTCAAAGCTGCCCCAACTGGTGCACAGCGAGTTATAGCTTTATAGAATAGTTGTGGCAAACAATATATAGCAAGCTATGCGGTAGTGCAAATGTATAAGTAATTGTTAATCATACAAATCATATGTTAACCATGTATTGGCAGTGATTCAATGACAATACGTCAATACGTTAATCATTAATCAAAGGACAACTGAGTATTTACAGTGATTCAATGTCATGTAATCAATATCTATATTCATATCTCCAGTAGGAGCCTAGCAGTCGAGACATGTTCTGGTAGACTGAGTAGAATGGGTGGACTTTACCTTGCCACCAAGGTGAACCAATAGAATTCGAAAATTGTGTTTGTTATACGTTTAAGCTTGGTTCATTGGTGTGTTGTGACCAATCAGGATTTAGACACCCTTACTGTGAAGTGGGAGTTATGGTATATCAACTGGTTGCTCGGAGAGCTAAAAAAGATCTTGGTACCGAATGCCAGAGTGTGATGAGAGCGCTTTGCTGAGTTGCTGAAATAAAAGAGATTTTCCTTTACCTCATCAAACTGAGAGGTCCGACTTTTATTCTAAGTATTATATTCTAAATTTTTCTACCACATGTGTATCACCCTCAGTTGCAGGGTATGGTGGAGAGAGTGAATGGCACACTTAAGCAGAAGCTGAATAAGATTTGCGCCACCATGAAAATGAACTGGGTGGATGCCCTGTCAACAGCCTTGATGGCATATCGGATGGAAACGCACAGGTGATGCATTTGTCTCCGCATGAAATGCTGACTGGGAGACCTATGCCTGGATCGACTTGAGGGGGCGTATAAGGGACCCAGCCTAGATCAGCTGGGGGATGAATTAAAGTTGTACATGAGGACTTTAACCAAAATACACAAAACTATTTCCAAACAGGAAAAGGAGAAAGCACAGAAAGAAGACACAGACCAGGAGGAGCCAGTCATCTTTCACGGAGATAAAGTCTACCTGCGAGTGTTCTGGTGAAAGTGGCACGAGCCCCGACGAAAGGGACCCTTCAAGGTGACACGAGCCACAGCAACAGCGGTGCAGGTAGAAGGGAGTAATACGTGGTACCATTTGAACCACTGCACTAGAGTACCGCACGAAAGACAGAGTCACTGAAAACTACACAGAGGATGCAGTTGCCCTTGACTCAGATGGCCCTGATGGAGCTCCCAGAGGAGCTCCACAGCTTGGGGTGGAGTCAGTTTCAGGATCAGAGCAGAGTGAGGGCCAAGAGGGAGCATCGCAAGCAGACCAGCCACTCCAGACAGGACACGAAGCTGTGGGTTCTGGTACGGCTGACAGCAACGATGTTAGTGATGCTAATGATTTATCAGGCCCTTCAGGTCTGGGTGCACAGCAGGACCACAGGTCAGGTGAGCACAGGACAACTGACTTCACTGACTCAGCCTGGTCCTTTGATGCTGAATAACCTCTCAGATTACAGTGAGCGAAAGCGGAGAGAAATGGGGGGAGATATGGGAGTGAGGAGAGTGAGCAAATTTTAGAAGGATGCCCAGGATGAAGTAGACCTGTATGGGTTAGCAAAACGTACACTTGGAAATTGGTGGTATAAATGGGCTAAGTATACCGCCACTTCATTAGGGCAGGAGGGGTGTGTGTTGTGTGCAAGTCCTGACCCTTCAGTTAGGGTTGTCCCGTTCCCATACACTAATAAACAGTGTGAAGAATGGGAAATGGAGAGGAGTATGAGATTCTGGAAGAGTCTGTGTCAGGAGGGGCAGGCCCCTAAGAAAGTGCAGGCCCACATCTAACCAGACGGAGCGCATACCGTACTGCCCATATCAGCGTCTGATATATCAGGGAAATACTAAATATGCATAGAGGGTGGAAAAGCATTGTGGGCAGTTTAAGCCCTGGGAAGGAGGTCAGCAAGATATTATGGCGAACAAATTGAGTTTTTTTACAGCAAATTTTCCTCTCTTCATGTTGTCCCTACTGCGCAGATTAATCGTCCCATGTGCCTGCCAGCAAATATTGCTCCTTTACCTGCCGAATGCTGCCTAATTTTAATGCTGCAATTGAAAGGCTTCAAACATGATATGGGTGTGTGGGTTCTTACTAAAAAGTTATAATTCAAGTAGCCTCAATAACAGTCCATTTTGATGGCAGGTACCTGAAAGTACAACTCTGGAGGACCTTGAGAAGTGAAAGACACCTCTGCTTGACTTCATGGCCAATGCAGGTTGTCTGAGGCCTATCCGGTCAATAAGAGACGGGAATCTGCTGGAACATGACATTGTCACGTTTCAGGTCATCCACAGGGGTCAGGGTCCATTTCAGAGGTATTCTGTGTTCTGTTTACATGTACGTTAGTTAGGATCAGAATTTTATCCTTTGACCAACATGGATCAAGTTGCTATTATTTCTTTGAATATAAACTAATAAAGTAACCAGTAACACATTGATAATTAATAAGTGAGTTATAAACACTGTCTACATTCTGCGCCACCTGTTCTGCTTTGAGCCAATCACAATTACTGCTGACCAGATGGAAGATCTTTTCAGCATTCATCTGTCTCCAGAAGGTAGCAACAAGAGAGTTGCTGAGGAAATAGACTCTCCAGAAGGTAATGACCATCTCCAGGATGCAGAAGGTACTTTAATTGACCGTATAGTGTAGAAGTAAATGTTGTTTTTGTAAAACAAAATATACCTGTATAACAAAAAACACTGTAGCTAAAGTTAAATCCTCTTACTGGACAATCACCTATTTTAAATCGCTCTTCAGTTTTATCCGTTTTCCAAACCTCTTATCCTTCTGGGTCACGGGGGTCGGGAGCCCATCCCAGAAGCAATGGGCACGAGGCAGGGAACAACCCTGAATGGGGTCAAGCCCATTGCAGGGCACACTCACACACCATTCACTCACACATGCACACTTACGGGCAATTTAGCAACTCCAATTAGTCTCAGCATGTTTTTAGACTGTGGGGGAGAACCGGAAAACCCAGAGGAAACCGCACGACGACATGGGGAGAACATGCAAACTCCACACACATCTGACCCAGGCGGAGACTTGAACCCGGGTCGCAGAGGTGTGAGGCAACAGTGCTAACCACTGCACCAGCATGTCGCCCCATCCTATTAAGCTTATTGTTCAGAATTAAAAATGGGGTTATTAAGAAAGAGTAGCCTCCTATAAAATAGCCCAGCACTCCTCCCTCCAGGCCAAGAATATTTTCTTTATGGTCCAGTTCAAAATAATGTCATCTGCAGAAATACGGAGCACATGTAATTTATCTGTATTTTAGATGGTAGACGAGTGGCTGGGTGACGTCGTGGCTGGATGACTTGCAGTGTAGCTTGTTATCTGTGCGTTCTGGGCAGGCTGCTGACTTCTGATTACTTTTGGCATTTGGTTCAATGTTACGTCATTTCCAGGTGTGTCGGTGCCCAGTATGAAGCTAATCGCCGCATTATAGTTATGAAAAGAAGACAGAATAGCAAAGAAATTGAGGCAGAATTAATTCAACAAAGTATTAAAAATATTACTCAAGTAGATGAATCGCTTCTTGAGACTGAAGGCGACTGTATTTGCATGAACGAGCGTCGAAAAGAAATGCATTATTGTCGCGTTTAAATGAAATAGTAGTAAGTGTCACATTTGCGACGTATTACAGGAGGATGTTAATCTTAACTTTGACTGTAAAATATCATAATAAACAAGAAATGTGAGTTTTTAGTCTGCTTAAACAAGACTACCGATGTTACAGCGAGCGGACGCTGCTGCCGCGCAGGAGAAGCGAAGCGACATTGCCTTTAAAATGAGAGATTACATTCCGTGGCAGGAGGACAGTTTACAGCACGACACCGGCATTAGGCAGCAGGATGGGTGGGTTAGGTGATCTCCCAGACTGAAAGGGATTCTGGGGACTCAGGGGACAGTGTCGCCCTGAGAGACTGAGGGCCACATCAGAGGGGGCCTGCTGTAGAGGGGCCCAGACAAGGGATGGCTGATGTAGAGGAGCCAGGTGTGGAGGTGCCACATATTGAGGAACCCTGGTGATCACACTACAGGGGGCCAAATGTTGGTGGGCCAAGAGGAAGTGGCTGGGGAGTAGAAAGCATAGATGTCTTGGAGGTGGGTAGACTACAGAGATTTATGCACCCCGGGATTCCCTCAAGTGCCTCTCAGATCTAGGATGGCCAATACTCGGTCCTCCCCAGGAGTGAGAGGATGCAGACTGGCTCCCCCCAGCCCTCCTCACCGGCTCCCTCCAAAGAGCTGTAGCCCTCCTTTTGGTGATGCCGACATCGTCCCTGCACTTCCCCCTCACACCCTCTGCCATGCGGCAGCAGACATGGCCCACAGAATGTATCAATTTTCTTTGATCTCTTGCTATATATTTTCCTGACATATATTTGTCTTTTGCCAATGTGCATTGTGGTATAGGAAACGTACCCCAGAGCAGGACTTTAGACTACACCATTTTCAGTAAGGATAGGTGTGCTTGGGGTGAAAACACTTTAAATGAACTGTTGAGATTGATTCATTTCATCTGTACTTTTTTGAATATGAAGAATTATTTTAGTGGATATCTCCCTATTTTAATGCTAGAGGGAGCCCCCCCCCCCAAATTTATGCCTGACCCACAAACCCACACACTGTCCACAGATGAGAACAGCGCAGACCCTGCACAGTCAGGTTTGGCAACTCCTTCCAATTTTATAGCCCAAACCAGGAGTAAAAGATGCAGAAAATCAGACCCTTCATAGAAAAATTTATGTTCAACGACACTCCATAATGCTGCTTAAAATGAAGCAATGCACGCACAAGTTAAAGCTCTTTTCGTTTTAATGAATGAGGAGTTTTGGATAAAGAAATGAATTAGGCTTATTTTTTTCATGTGAGCATCCTCCTGCAGCATTTAAATACGGTAAAGTGGCTGATGGATGGACTTGTATTAAATTTGGGAGGGTCTGAATGAAGCTCATTACCCCAAATTTTCTTAAATTGGCTTATATATTTACAACATGGTGACTGCAACAATAATACACTCACGACTGTGGTGTTCTACCTAGAGCACCACTAGAGGGAGCTCACACATTCTGTCGTACTTGCCACAGTAACAACAGTGATGTATAGGAACAGAGTTAGAAGCCGGTAATTTATATATAAAAAATGTCATTTCATTAATCTGACTGGGTAGGTCCAGCTGTCAATCCCACCCAGGCCTATCCTCAGCTCCGCCTCTGCGTCAGTCCATCTCTTTGCAGTCCAAGTTGTACATCTACCAAACTTGGCAACAAATTGAGAACCGTTCTGTTTCGGTGGTTGTATTTAAGGAATGTCACATTAGTAAACATCTGGACATCTGAAATGGGCAGAGACAAAATCGGCAGTACAGGCAGTCCAATGTCTTTGAAACTCCTTTTTCCTTCAGCACCCTCTTACTGCAAAACCTAAATCCAAAGTTCTCCATGTTGTTCATCTCTGTGAAACTGCAACAGGAGAGCTCTCTCCACTGGTGTTCTAATTCACCAAGGGAACAGGAAAGGCCCTCTTTTGGTAGACTGCCTACTGCAGGCTCTCTTTCCCGGGGATGAATTATCTCCAGCTTACTCAAGTGACTCTGGAAGTCGCATTAGATACTGTGTCCAGAAGCAGTCCATGCTGCGCTTAGGAATGATGTCTCTTCTAGTGTAGAACTGACTGTGGAATTTACTGTAAATACCTAGCAAAAAAAAAGCTGCCAGAAAAGTATTGCAAAATTGCTGTTAATCACTGTAAAACCCCCAGCTCCATGGGTGTCCCTACAGGTGGCTGCCCTTTGCTGCCAGGTTTGCTGTTACCTTTGTCTGTGCCCGTGTGTCAAGTAGAGCAAGATGGGGTAGGTGAAAAGAGAATTTCCCCAAGGGGAGTAACAAAGCATCTTCATTTCATTTAGAAAATAATTACAAAATGTCTTTTACAGGTTTTGTCCTATGTAAATTACAGCAATTGTCTTTTTTAAACAGAAAAATAACAATTAGCTGTAATCTAGTTTAAAATATTATCTTGTATTCTATTCAAAATATAGAAGTTACCTAGCAACTGGAATTGGCAATAAATGCTATTAATACTCCACAATACTGAATGTTGTTGTAGAATGCTTTCCAAGTTAATTTTTGTATTTTACATTTGCAGCTATGCAATCTATGCATATTGTTAAGTGGTTTAAATGAGACTAAGACGAAAATGACAGCCTGAGACAGAGACCCACACAGAACAAACTCACATTAACTGGAATGACATTAACTTGAAAATTTCAGGATAATCTTCACACCCGTTAACCACTTCATGGAATTCAACTTAGTCAGAGTTGCAGCAAAGTCAAGTATTTTTAAAACTGACCATATTCTAGGCTTAAAGGCCCAATTTGAAATCAGGACTGGACATAGAAATCTATTCAGAACAACATTACATTAATGTTAGAATAATGTTATATTTTTTGCTGTTCTGTGTTAATGTGATGCAACAGAGATATTAGGTGGTACATTGGGCGGAGCTTAATTCTCCGCTTCTGACGTCATAAGAGGAAGTAGCGTATCCTTGATTCTGATTGGTCGAGGGTTTATGCCCATATATGGTATAAATACATGCTTATGCCACGTGCTGCCGATAGGGGGCGATATGGTTTTGGGAGATTGCCGTTATGCCCATATATGGTATCAATACATGCTTATGCCACGTGTTGCCGATAGGGGGGTTTGGGAGATTAAACTTTAATAGAATAAAAAATACATTACATGTATTTTATTAATGTGCTTTTTGTATTACGTTTTTAAAGAATAATAAAACATAGAGCAGGATGAAGGCAAGCTAGCGCATACACGTTCAGTGGGGGCGTCCGTCCGGCCGCGGGTTGTTAGTAAGCGCCGCGGCGTATTTTAAAAGAAAGTACCCAAATGTTTTAAAGAAGAAAGCCCCAAAAGAAGGAAAACTTTAGTGTTATTTTAAAAGAAAGGCAGGGTGAATTTAAACAAGTAAGCGCCGCGGCGTATTTTAAAAGAAAGTACCCAAATGTTTTAAAGAAGAAAGCCCCAAAAGAAGGAAAACTTTAGTGTTATTTTAAAAGAAAGGCAGGGTGAATTTAAACAAACATGCCTGAAAGAAGCAGCAAATTTAAACAAGCGAAACCAACAAACATACACCCCGTCGTTTTAAAAGAAGCGAGCACTCATTACATTTAACCAACACGAGTGGTACATTGGGCGGAGCTTAATTCTCCGCTTCTGACGTCATAAGAGGAAGTAGCGTATCCTTGATTCTGATTGGTCGAGGGTTTATGCCCATATATGGTATAAATACATGCTTATGCCACGTGCTGCCGATAGGGGGCGATATGGTTTTGGGAGATTGCCGTTATGCCCATATATGGTATCAATACATGCTTATGCCACGTGTTGCCGATAGGGGGGTTTGGGAGATTAAACTTTAATAGAATAAAAATACATTACATGTATTTTATTAATGTGCTTTTTGTATTACGTTTTTAAAGAATAATAAAACATAGAGCAGGATGAAGGCAAGCTAGCGCATACACGTTCAGTGGGGGCGTCCGTCCGGCCGCGGGTTGTTAGTAAGCGCCGCGGCGTATTTTAAAAGAAAGTACCCAAATGTTTTAAAGAAGAAAGCCCCAAAAGAAGGAAAACTTTAGTGTTATTTTAAAAGAAAGGCAGGGTGAATTTAAACAAGTAAGCGCCGCGGCGTATTTTAAAAGAAAGTACCCAAATGTTTTAAAGAAGAAAGCCCCAAAAGAAGGAAAACTTTAGTGTTATTTTAAAAGAAAGGCAGGGTGAATTTAAACAAACATGCCTGAAAGAAGCAGCAAATTTAAACAAGCGAAACCAACAAACATACACCCCGTCGTTTTAAAAGAAGCGAGCACTCATTACATTTAACCAACACGAAAGACTTTAGTTATATTTACCAGGTTGGAGAAAGCATGCAAGCGGCAAACTTTTAGAAGAAATAGGACGAAATGATCCCGGAGCTCCGACACATGCGACTACTCTGTTTGAACAACGCGGGGCGGAATGGCCGATCGATAGTCCGGCGTTTGGCGCATGCGCACCCACGCCGCCTCCCCTTTCAAAATGGCGACGCCGGCGGAGCGCCTGTTTTAGCAAATAAAACACCTATAGCCGTAATGTTTTTAAGGAATGAAGCACTTTTCTGCCAATGTGAATAATAAAGTAAAGCGGTCTGAGCATTTTCGACAGCAATAATCAAAGAATAACGCGGTTAATTCTTGTTTAAGCGAGCGCATGCGCGTAGATCCACACAGCATTTCCTTTATTGAGCCAACTCGTTGCGTCAAGCAACTGTCAAATGGCGAACAATTGTCGCTGGACCAAGAATTCATGCATCTACCTTTGCAATGCAACTACCTTTTTTTCGGGTCGACAGGCAATACTTGGCAATACCGTTAAGCAGGGGTTAGCTCATCAGAACAGCAGGATGTTGTGTAGGAACGGCTGAAACTTAGGCAGCAACAAATTCTTTCGTTATAGCGTTATTTTAAATTTGTATGGGTGTGATATATGCCATTTATGCAATGAGGTGGAATTAAACAACAGGGGATCCGACTGGTTCCACAAACAGCCGCACCACTAATGTGTTAAACAACGAATAAAAAACCATTAATTACACATGCTTACGTATAAAATATATAAAAGTTTAGGGAATAAAGAACACGACAAACAGCCGCACCACTAAACAAGGAATAAAAAACGATCATTACCACAAATTATGATATTTAAGTATAAAAATAAATAAGTTGAGGACTAAAGCAGTCGACAAACTACCCCGTAAACAAGGATTAATGAATAAAATTATTTCAATGTGGCTAAAGTAGACGTACGCGATTATTTAATAGGGGGGGGGGGGGGCAAAAGCACATTTAAAAAATTGGCAATAACTCGAACGGCGGTAAAGACGGGTCGCTAGCGCCACCCTGTGTCCACAGCATGTGGCCCCCACAGCGGGGAAGGGGCGGTCCACCCCCCCCCCCCCCCCCCCCCAAAAAAAAAAAGTTTCCCCTATATTAAGGGCGACGCTGTCGACCAAAAATACAGAAGAACTTGAAACGTTATCGACGATCAGCTCACGACGCCAAAGATGGAAATGACAAACTGGAGGTATGTTAAATTTCTTTCGCCATACTTTAAAATTGTTTGAATTGTCGCTATTGTGAAAACATTTGCGATTACTTTTGACCAAGAATTTTCCACGGTGTCAAGCCCGAGTAAGCCCCGTGAAGCAGAGGATTGGAATAGCGGTAAGTTAATATCAATGATAAGCACATCAATGGATTTACTGTTTTAAAAAATTGTGGAAAGACTGAAAGTTTTATGTTCACTGTCGCAGATAAGGACGCCGACCTGTTAAGCACGCCGACGGTTATTTTCAGAGATAATCGTGAAGGGACTGTCCACGGACAACATAAGCGGAAAAGAACGGATAGTTTTAACGGTACGTGGAACAATACCCGCATCGTGGATTTTTGTGTATGAAATGCTTAAAGACTGATTTTTGTCCTTCTCTTCCCCCCAAGACACTGCCGATGATGAATTGTTGATCGCTGCGGCTGAAAAAATTGAAGCGGGTCTAGCGACGGCAGAAACTTCAACCGACGGCGCTCAGAGCGAACCTGAAGAACAGTTGGAATCTACGCCGCCGGGTACTCCTACTACAGGGGTTGTGACCCCGGACCAAGGGTTCCCAGCAAGCGGTGATCCAGCGACCACATCCCGGGCCTTATCGGGGCCCCTGCAGAGGACGCAAGATTGGGATATTGACCAATTAACACCTTGGCAGTGGCCGGTTGCGAGCTCCCTGGACGGCGCTGTATCCCGGGCTGAGAGGCTGAAGGGGCTCAAGGTAGCTTTTTTCCTTTTTCAGGATCAAATGTGTGATTTTTTGGCGGATTTGTCTGATCAGATATAAAGAATAAGCACAGACATGGCAGAAAACTGGCGGCATTGGAGTTTTGACGGGGGTAGAAGCATGCATATAAATGATGACGATGGTGAAACGCCGCTGAACCCCGATCTGCTTCGGCTGATTGATGAACTGAATGACGGACCAACGGCTGAAATTAACCCCTACATGCTCGCCTTAATAAATGATTTAAATGAGAATGGTGCTCATGAAGCTGTTGAGGATATGGACTATGTTAATATGGGAGACGCTATAGACGATGTAGACGGGTGGCTACCAAATGCTCATGTGTCTATGAATGTGGAAATGGCTGACGACCACGCGGCTGACAGCGGACCAGACAACGATGTGCAAATGCTTGACGCTGATGACGGATCGGCCATGTACGCTGAACTGCATCAGATGATTGCTGAACTGAATGGTGAGCAACCGGGTGAATTTAACCCCATTTTACAAAACTTCTTAAATGATTTAAATGATGATGAAGATGGAGCGGCGGGGGACCCTGAAATTATGGACATTGATAATGGGGAACAACAACATGGTGGGGGCGCAGCTGATGGTGATGTTAATGTAATACGCAGACCACAGTTTAACAACACTGAAATAAGGCAACGCTTTCATTTTGAGGGGATTGAGCATGAGGACATAGTAGATGTCTACAGGTCTGTTATACAGACATTCCAAAATTTGGTGGACAGAGTGAACGCTTTAGCGGGGCCTGGGGATATCATACAGGTGGAACTGCAGGGCGATTCAGTGACTAATGACACAGCTATACATGTTCGAGGCGAGATCGATCTAAATGATCTGCTATCGATGGTAGACAACCTTACACAGAGTAATGCCGAGGTTTTTAGCGATGAAACGCTGGAGCTGGTCGTGCAGATTATTCATAATCGAAATGGTGGCGCGGGCAATCGGCAGAAATTAACAAAGCTGTTAAGGTCTGAAATTTTGCAAAAGAAGCTCAGTTGTCTTATTGTTTCTGAAAACTCTGGAAATAATCTGTGCTTTGCTTACTGCGTAGTCCGCCTCTTAAACCCTGACATGTCACATGAGATTGCTGAGATAGAAGCTAAACGTTTGCAGGAATCAGTCGGTCTAACTGTGGCCGACATGGTTTCATTCTCAAACATAGCAGAGTTTGAGCGAATGCTTGGGGTCAAAATTGTGGTGTGGTACCGCTGTGACAAGTCTGACATTTTTAAGAAATTTCAGACAAACCCCGAACCTCGTAATAAAACAATCTTTCTGTACCTTCAAGATCAGCATTATTTTGGTATAAAAAGCTTGAGTGCGTTTTTTGGGGAATCGTACATCTGTGATTACTGTTACGCCTCATTCAGTGTTAAAGCACACCACAAATGTGAGTATTACTGCAACGTGTGTCTCAGTCCCGAATGCCATAAGCACCGCAGACAGTACATACATTGTGATGACTGTGGGTCGTTCTGTCGATCGCGGTATTGCTTCGATCAGCACAAAATCGCAAAACAGCAACCAGGCGGGGGCAGTGTACACAGCTTATGTGACACTGTCAAGTATTGTGACAAGTGTTGCCGACGGTACCCCCGTCACTAAAAATAATCGAAAGGCTCATAAATGTAAACCAAATACCAGATGCGCTTTTTGTAAGGAGGACTTGACACCTGACTGTGCGCATCAGTGTTTTATTGAGCCAGTAAAGACTGAGGAGTTGACAGACCGCTATGTATTTTACGACTTTGAATGTAGACAAGATGAGGGGACGCACATTGCTAATTACATCTGCTGCATTGACTTTGAGGGCAATTGTTGGACCGCTAAGGGGGATGGTTGTGTGGCGGAATTTTTCAAAAAGTACCGCAACCGTAAATACAAGGGGTACACATTTATAGCGCACAACTCTAAAGGCTATGACAGTTACCTGCTCATGAAATATTTAGTTGAAAATGGCATCACCCCCCACATCATCACACAGGGCAGCAAACTTCTCTGTGTGACAGACGAGGACTTTAGCCAAAGATACATTGACTCCCTCTGCTTTCTGCCCATGAAGCTGAGCGCATTCCCCGCCGCTTTGGGTTTTGAGAGCGAAAAGAAGGGCTATTTCCCACATTTTTGGAATACCGTAGAAAATCAAAATTACATCGGTCCCTACCCGCCACCAGAGGCATACGGTGTGCAAACCATGATGGAGAAGGACAAGAGAGAGTTTATGGAGTGGTACGGTACTATTGCGGGCGAGGTGTTTGACTTTAGAAAAGAAATGGCAGAATACTGTAAAAATGATGTTGTCATCTTGAGAGAGGGCTGTCTCAGGTTCAGGGGTGAGATTATAAACAGCTGTAATCTAGACCCTTTTCAATGTGTCACCATAGCCTCTGTGTGCATGAAACAGTTTTGCATGAGCTTTTTGCCTGAAAATACCGTCGCGCTGACAACTCCAGATAATTACATCAAGCGACAAAAGGCATACTCCACGCCATCTATCCAGTGGCTGGAATACATAGCACATAGCGAAAAACTAGAGATACAGCACGCGCTCTGTAGAGGGGAGGTGAAAATGGGTCCCTACTACCTCGACGGCTATGCCGAAATCGACGGGGTTCGTACGGCGTACGAATTTGCTGGGTGTTTTTTTCATGGCTGCCCAGAATGCTTTGATTCTAACACACTTAACCCCGTAACAAAACTTCGTTTTGGGGACATGCATCAGCAGTTTCAGGATAAAATATTTGCCCTTAAACACACGTACAACCTCAATGTACATGTTATTTGGGAACACCAGTGGGACAAAATGAAGGCTGAAAATGCAAGTGTACAGGCGTTCTTGAGGGAATTTGACTTTCCAGAGCGCATCGATCCTCGGGACGCTCTGTTTGGCGGCAGAACTAACGCCTTGCAATTGCACTACAAAGCAGAGGGCGACGAGCGTATAGATTATTACGACTTCACGAGCCTTTATCCCTCTGTCAACAAGTTTAAGGAGTACCCGGTAGGACACCCCGTGGTCATTTACCGCGATTTTGACAGTGTGGAAAACTATTTTGGGTTGATCAAAGCCAAGGTTTACCCACCGAGAGGTCTTTACCTGCCGGTTCTGCCTTACAGGTCCGGCGGTAAACTCATGTTCACACTTTGCAGAACATGCTGTGAAACTGAGACGCAGGGGGTCTGCAATCATTCAGATGAGCAGAGAGCTCTGAGCGGTACGTGGTGCAGTGTCGAAATCAACAAGGCTGTTGAAAAGGGCTACAAAATTGCCAAGATTTACGAGGTCTGGCATTTCCCCGACAGGACAGACACACTCTTTGCTGACTATATTAACACCCATTTAAAGGGAAAACAGGAGGCTTCGGGCTATCCCTCTTGGGTAAAGAGTGCTGAGGATAAAGAGAGATACATTCAGACCTACTTTGAGAAGGAGGGCATCCGCTTGAACCCCGAAAACATCGGGGTGAACAAAGTAAAACGCCAAATTTCCAAATTGTTTTTAAACAGTCTTTGGGGAAAATTTGGACAGAGGATAAATCAGGCAAGTACGACGCTCATCAAAGACCCCGATGAGTTTCTCATGTTCATTTTTTCAAAGCTGGTCAATGTGTCTCACTTTTCCTTTTTGAATGACAATGTGGCAATGGTCCAATGGCGGAACATAAAAGGGTTCCCTAACATGCCGCGGCACGTCAACACGTTTATTGCGGCGTTCACTACCGCGTATGCAAGGCTCGAGCTGTACAACCTCATGGACCGCTTGGGGAGGCGTACGCTGTACCATGATACAGACTCTGTCATTTTTGTCAGCAAGCCGGGGGACTGGATGCCACCTTTGGGTGACTTTCTCGGTGAGCTGACAAGCGAGTTGGACCCAGATGATCACATTGTGGAATTTGTTTCAGGGGGTCCCAAAACTTATGGGTACAGAACCGCAAAAAGTAAAACAAACTTGAAAGTTAAGGGAATAACGCTGCACAACACCAATTCGAAAGTTGTCAACATCGCATCCCTCACAGAGTTAGTTCACGATTTTGTGAGTAACCCACGTGACCCCCCTCGAGAGATCAGGACATCTACGCAGCAAATCTTGAGGGATAAAAGGGGGTTCCTTTTGAAAACTAAGACAGTCAACAAGTGTTTCAAGGTTGTGTACACCAAGCGGCAGCTACTGCCTGACTATTCCACACTGCCTTATGGCTTCTAGTGACGGGTTCGACAATAGGCTTCAGCACCCATTCTCGTGCATTTTATCGGGACCGAGCAACTGTGGCAAGTCTTATTTCATTAAAAGACTGCTTGAGAATGTGGATTGTACATTGTCCAGAGTGCCTGAAAACGTCGTATGGTGCTATTCTTGCTGGCAACCATTGTATGATGATTTGTTGTGCAAAATAAAAAATATTAAATTTGTGGAAGGAATCCCAGAGTCTCTGTGTGACGACGAACTTTTACCATCAAATAAAATTAATTTGATCATCATTGACGACCTTATGGAAAAAGCCAGCGATAACGGCGAGGTGGAAAAAGCTTTTACCAAGTACACGCATCACAGAAATCTAAGCGTCATATATCTGGTGCAGAATCTTTTCTTCCAAGGTAAGAAGAGCCGGACCATCAATCTCAACGCTAATTATATAGTATTATTTAAAAACCCCCGAGATAAATTACAGACGAGTGTATTGGCAAGGCAGATGTACCCGCAGCATTCAAAATTTTTTCTAGAAGCTTTCGAAGACGCTACAAAAGTCCCTTACGGATATCTGTTGGTGGATTTAAAAGCCGTGACACCCGAGGACTGTAGGCTCAGAACAGGAATGCTTCCACCCGAGTGGCCGGCTGCTTACGTGCTCAAGAAAAAATAATAATGTCGGCTCGTATAAAAAGAAACTGGAGTGACCTGAAAGCTTTATTTGACAGTAACGCCAGACAGAGAAAGAAAATTTTAAAGACGGCATCTCCGGGTTTGCTGAACACTCTTTGTGAAATAGCTTTGAACGTGCTGTGCGGCAAGATCCCGCTAACCAAAGCCCAGATTGTACAACTAAAAAAGCAAAAGAGCGGCATTAAACTATTGGCAAACAAACGGACATCGTTTAAAAAAAAGAAGAAGGCTATTATACAGACCGGTGGGGGATTCATTCTACCCCTGCTAAGTGTCGCCATACCGTTTCTCACCAGTCTTTTTCAACGGAGCTAAGTAAATGGAACACGCTAGGAAAATGTATCTAGTTCCTAAGGCTCAGCTTGAAAAACTGCATAATGCCACATCTCCTAAAGACACGATAAGACAGACTGCCGAAAGCGAATTGGACATTGCAATGCGCAACATTTTATCAAGAACGGATGTTGCTGACCACGAAAAGGTCCGCTTGTACACAGAGGTGCTACAGAGATATTTGACTTTGGCCAGGCAAGGTGATAATGAGCCCTTATCTTTAACACTTCCTCCTGAAGACCCCGTAATAGATAATGCTGTGGCGGCACGTGCCACCGTTGCTGGGGATTCCATTATGGACGAAGTCATTAAAAATGTTGCTTCGCGTAACAAGAAAAAGGCTGAATATATAATGGGTAAAATGCATGAAAACTCTGCTGTCACTGCGTGGAATCCGCGCGGGGAGTTTGTTTTTAATGGTACAACTATCGCTGGATCACACATGCTCGATTTGCTTAAAAACATTACCAACCCGCATAACGTGAACGAGGGGAGAAGGCCTGTGGGGTGGGGAGAATTTCTACAAGGCCTGGCTAGACTCAACATGCCTTGCACCCTCATACCTAACCAAGATGTTGGACGTCTCATAGAGTCGATCAAGAACAAGCCCCGCACCGAGGAGCGGCGTGACGGGACACCCCGAGATGGTCGGTCACCGCGAACCCCACGGAAATTCTTAAGACCCGACTGGCTTGTGTTTTAAAATGCTTTTGTACTTACTTAATTAAAACACTCAAACGTGATATTTTGTCTTTGTGTTTTTTTATTTGTCATGCACAATCTTTTTCAAAGCCTTACAACATCTCACCATCTGCATTTTGGTAAACATATTTTTCACACGATTGATATATTTAAATTTAGAAACAAAATGAGAAACCATAGCATCGTTCTTTTTTAAATCATTGCTATAAAACGATAGAATTTTGCAAAAAGAAAAGCCTCTACAGCGGTTAATTAAATAAAAAATGCAATGTTGTCCACACGTCACACTGAGATCGCTTTGAAGCTGCTTCGCGTTGCAAACGAGACGGTCACAGTGCCTTGTCATAAAAGCGTTTATGGTCCTCGGAAAGCTGGGGTGATCCGGAGGATTTCCGTACGAGTCGAAAAACTCTGCGGTGCTGTCAGTACCGATGAAAAGCGCCAGCCAGTGTTCACCGGGTGCCCAACTCGGATGTGTGTTGACGATGAAGATTGCGGGTAATTTTTCAAGTTTTACAGCCTCCAGCTCGTCACAAGCCAACACCCCATAAAAATGTCTAGCAGTCCAGCGGTTTCTGCCAAGGATGTTGGATAGCTCCAATGTGTTCATGACTAGTAGTAATCGTACAATACATTTCTCCTTTGGTTAATCTCGATTATATTGTCGAATGATGCGTAAACTATCAATGTCGCAGTCCTGGGCAGCGGCTGTCGGAATCTCATCTCCAGGCGCATATTTCCGCTTTTAACCATGGAGAGATGCTGATTACATCCCTCGTCGGGTGACAAGTTAAAGGCGTACAAAGTGTAGCCATTTATGTACTCGTTTCTGTCAACAGCGAAAGGCTCGTTTTTCAAATGTCTCCCCGTAGCCAAAATCAAACTGTAATATTCACGGGCCACGTTTCCTCGGATAAAATCTGGTTGAAAGGGTTTAGATGGATACTGCTGGCCATCTACGTAAAGCGCTACAAATTCAGCGTCGTAATGTTGAAAATTGAAGGGGTTTCGATCGTACGCGCCCATAAAACCCATATTATCTACAAGCCCGATGACTACGGTTTTAGGCAGCTGACCTAGAAACAAATTTTCTTGAGCGCAGACACGGCTACCCGCGGCCACACTAAAAGTTTTCATACATACTCTCTCGATCGGGTATTTCGCGTTGGCTGTCAGCAATGCGCTCGCGTGCCCCAGTTTGACAGCCGTCGATACAGAAACTTTTTTAACAAAGAGGGATGCAGATACTATTTTGAGCGAGTACTGCTCAGCTGCATCACCGCTCATGAGGCAGAACTCATCTTTGTTTCGGACCATTTTAATTTTGACGTCGACCCCATTTAGCATTAGCCGCTCCTGAAAAAATATGTCAGAGTGTATTGGGCCCATCAAATCGAAAACGCTGCTTCTTGCCGAAAATGCGGCTCTTTTCTCTAGCCCCGCGTTAAGGCCTTGCGGGTCTGTCTCATTCATTCCTGTACTGCTGTCTTTGAAAAACAACCCGCAGGTAAACTGTCTGGAGAGCGTACCGACGCTATAATTAAGCAGGCACTCTATCATCGCTCTGTAAGGGTAAGTGTTGCTAGATTGGCTCACTAGCCGGTCACCCAGGGATACGTCCACTTGTGAGAAAATCGAGGCGATCGGGTAATTTATGACTCCCACATTTGCACCGGCGTCAATGTTTGTACCGTTAGCTCTTGTGATCCGACACCGGAGATGCAGTAGCGTGTTGTTGAGATCTAGGTAATCTTCCCCATTACCGGCGATAAAAAACTCCAGGGGGCCGTTATCAGTTAAGGCTGAGAGTGGTGGCACTTCCACGTATATATTCTTATCAATGCTTGCTTGCGTGTATGGTATTGCAAAAATATCCAATTCTGATTTCATACACTCTTCCGACATGTTGTGAATGAGGGCCATAGTTTTAGAAAATGTATCTTCTTCTCTGTGCTTTTTTGGCAACCTTCTTCTCGCGCTTCTTTTTGACTACTGTGACTCTCTTGGGTATTGCTTTGCGTTTTTTAGCGGTGGTAATTCGATCCCCAGGGGGTCTACGACGCTTGCCTCGAGCAAGCACCATGAGCCCCGAGCCCTCTTGTGGCTGTGCTGTCAATTGACCCGTCATGGTTCCTGTTACTACGTCTTTAACGATATTTTGGGCGGCCGATTTTAAATGCGGTTTCGCCATATTGAAAGTCCTTTTCAGAAATGGCACCGCCATTCTGAGGAGTCCTCGAAAAAGCCCTCCCAGACCCCCACCGTACATAACGGGGGCTCCATTGTATCCGGGTAGACCGTTACCCGCTTGGTTTCTGTAGTATTCCACATATCTATGTGGATCTGAAAAGCCGTCGGCGCTGTACATTATTGGGGATAGTACTGCTTAACCGGTCTGAAATGCAGTTTTACGAGCGTTTTCCCGTATCGGAAGGGTATCGCCTTGTTCTGGTCAGACTTTAACTCGATGGCAATGTTATCAATGTGATTCTTGCAGAGCGATACGTAATGAATCCTGTCGTAAGATATTGTGACCATCGAGTTGTGTTCCCCCGCTATATGTACGCTCCGTAAAAGAGGCACGTGGCTGTCACCCACTCTTTGATGCTCGACAATGTCTGAATACACGTAAATCGTGTAAAAACCGGCGCTTATGTCGGCGGGGTACGGTGCCGCTGGTCTATCACCAATCTTCTGAAATACATCAGGCACAAACCCTAGCATCCGTGCAAGGTTACCTTTCGCTTTAAAGGCAACGTGCGGTGGTCCGATCATATACACTTTGTTTTTTATCACGCTATAGTCAAATTTTAGTTTTGACCCTCCTAGAACCGCATTCGTCTCACTGATTAGTTTTTCAATATCTCTGTAATATCCTGCCTTTAGCTTGTACTGTAGGGTCGACGGTATCGACATCCATCCTGTCACGTAAAATAAGGTGTCTTCTTCTTCTACCAGCGTATCCCATGTACGCGGGTAATGGATTTCGGCTAGGCCTACTTCCCATTTACCATTCAGTTCAATCGGCTTGGCTAGTTTTGTCGTGTAGCTTGATATGGTATTGTGTGGGAAAACATCCATAGACGCATTGCTTGGGAGCGTGACATAAAAGCCGCTTTCCTCCATGGCCGCTTTTGGTGGAACTGAACACTACAAACACGGCCCGTCGCACTTATATGTCAACTACTTGATTAGCAGGAACCCAGCTGTTAAATTTGTCTGGCCATCCCTGCCATTTCACTAAAAACATTTTTTTACCACGCAGCGTTTTTTCCGCAACGATTTTCTCAACTTTGAAGTTTTTGTCTTTGTCTAGTCTGATCTTTTGTAGCTCTTCGGTGTAAAATGTCCCCTCTATGATTTCGCCGTCATAATCTTTTAACCTATACACCGGCGGTGCTCTAGGTAGATGTTCGGCGACGGTAAAGTACTCGTCCGTAAAAGTTTGCTCGTATCCTTTGGTGAATTTTCCCCGTGCTTTAGACACCCTGACCACATCTCCAATTTTAAACTTATAGCGGCGCTTTTTAGATGTACTCGGCATCAAACCATAAATGTTGTTGAAGACTTGGGCCGCATTCTGTGCATTTACCTCAACCGGTTTCATTTTAATGGTACTGTGGTGGGTGTTATTGTACGCTCTCGCTAGGTCTTGTACAATGTCCACATACCTTCTTGTATTATAAGCTGTAAAATAACGCCACATTCGTGTCTTTAATGTTCGGTTAAACCTTTCCACTACAGACGCTTTGACATCGTTACCAGTGGCGAAATGTATTATTCCATGTTTCTCGGTAAGCTTATGAAACGACGCGTTAAAAAACTCTGTCCCGTGGTCGGTTTGTAGCTTTTTAGGGGTCCTGCCTTCAGAGAGAATGTTTTCAAACACTTTCTTTACCTCTGCACCCGTCTTGCTTTTAAGACATCGAACCCATGCGTATTTTGATAGAATGTCTATACACGTTAACATGTATTTAAAATCGTCATTCTGTTCAGCGTAAGCCGACATGTCCACCAAGTCAGCTTGCCATTGAGAATCGATATTAGTCACAAAGACTCTGTTCCTTTTAAAGTTAAACCTGATCGGTTTATGTAATGTGTACGCATCTTCACCAGATAGCCATGTAGCAACTTGTTTCTTATTTATATTACCCGCACCTTCTTCTTCATCTATCAGAGCTCTGTATAATCTGTCGGGGCCTCCAAAAGACCCAGGGTTTGATGGTGTATAATAGACCCGTTTCAAGCGCTTATCATCCATCGTGGACCTCTAGCAATAATGACAAAGTGTTTTTGAGTCAACTCATTTTATTTAGAACGCATGCAAAATTGTCAGAAACACATAGTTCAGCGTTTACACATCAGCCTGGGGTTGTTTGTATGCGTGCAAAATACAGAATTCATTAAATGCGTCATCTATAGCCCCCTCGTAATCTGCCCCTTCACCTTCACGTTTCAACTCGCGCAATTTCTCCCGCACGTTTATTTCATCTTTAAGATCACACATGACTGCCTCAACAGCGCCCTGTACTTTCACTGGTGAGGGGTGGGGATTGAACACCGACACCGCTTTCGTGATGATGTGTTTAAACCATGGTCTATACAGCTTTTTGGCCAACTTTTCAAAATTGTGAAAGAAGTAAAATGGCTCGGGGTCGTACAGGCACGTGTGCCGACGCTGGCTAGGATGCATCACAGAGCAACCTACACAGTCCTCCTTCAAGTCCTCCTCGATCACATGATCCAGAATGCAGGCAAGTGCCCCTTTGATAATTTTCATGGCAGAGTCAGTGATGCTCCCATCCACAACATCTTCAGACAATGACAGCGCAGCAAAACGCTCGCAGAGTTCGTCGATCGTCGGTGACGGGGACCGTGGTGTTCCCAAGAATACATGAGGGGTCGCCGCTGCAGCCTCAAACATCGAAGACGGCCATTGCGCCCATGTTGGGCTCGAAGGGGGTGCCGATGAAAGGCACGGGTCGCCATACGGCCCCCATGATGCGGCCTGCTGAAGGTCAAAAGGCTCTGGTGAGTTGTCAAGTCGCAGCCCAAAAGTCGATTGCGGTATCGGTGGCAGCCGAGGACGGGTTTCAGCGTTGTTCAGCCGCAGTCCAAAAGTATTCTCTTCTATCAGTGGCAGCGTGATCGTTTCAGGAGATGGCGGGATAGTCGAAGTTGTCTGTTTGCACGCCATTGCAAGCTGGGGAGGTGTGTCTCGTTGTCTTTGAGTGCTGGCTCACAGGAGCGATGGGTATTAATACGTTTTTCACCATGGTTAAGTACAGCCTTCTCTCATCTTATTGGTTGCTACTGCCACAAATGGGGAGTGGCTAATGATCCCCCCGTCGATCTCACTTTGTTCAAACTTTTTCTCGAGTTTTATACAGATACATTCTTTATATGAGAATATGCTGCACAGAGCCCCATGCTTGCGTTGTCTCCACGGCTTGCGGGGTGCCCATGTTGGCTTTAGCGGCACTAAGTCACAGTTATGGAGCGTCGCTGGTGTCATCAAACTCATGGCTGGAACTGTCTGTATGAGACAATTTGACAATTGCTCGCCATTTGACAGGTGCTTGACGCAACGAGCTAGCTCAATAAAGGAAATGCTGTGTGGATCTACGCGCATGCGCTCGCTTAAACAAGAATTAACCGCGTTATTCTTTGATTATTGCTGTCGAAAATGCACAGACCGCTTTACTTTATTATTCACATTGGCAGAAAAGTGCTTCATTCCTTAAAAACATTACGGCTATAGGGGTTTTATTTGCTAAAACAGGCGCTCCGCCGGCGTCGCCATTTTGAAAGGGGAGGCGGCGTGGGTGCGCATGCGCCAAACGCCGGACTAGCGATCGTCCATTCCGCCCCGCGTTGTTCAAACAGAATAGTCGCATGTGAGGGGTCTCCGGAGCGTTTCGTCCTATTTCTTCTAAAAGTTTGCCGCTTGCATGCTTTCTCCAACCTGGTAAATATAACTAAAGTCTTTCGTGTTGGTTAAATGTAATGAGTGCTCGCTTCTTTTAAAACGACGGGGTGTATGTTTGTTGGTTTCGCTTGTTTAAATTTGCTCTTCTGCTGCTTCTTTCGGGCATGTTTGTTTAAATTCACCCCTGCTTTTTCTTTTAAAATAACACTAAGGGTTTTCTTCTTTTGGTGCTTTCTTCTTTTAAAACATTTTGGTGCCTTCTTTTAAAATACGCCGCGGCGCTTACTAACAACACGGGGCCGGACGGACGCCCCCGCTGAACGTGTATGCGCTAGCTTGCCATTATCCTACTCTATGTTTTATTATACCTTAAAAACGTAATCAAAAAAGCACATTAATAAAATACATGTAATGTATTTTTTATTCTATTAAAGTTTAATCTCCCAAACCCCCCTATCGGCAACACGTGGCATAAGCATGTATTGATACCATATATGGACATAACGGCAATCTCCCAAACCATGTCGCCCCCTATCGGCAAAACGTGGCATAAGCATGTATTAATACCATATATGGGCATAAACCCTCGACCAATCAGCATCAAGGATAAGCCACTTCCTCTTATGACGTCAGAAGCGGAGAATTAAGCTCCGCCCAATGTACCACCTAATATCTCTCTTGCAACAACTCTGGTCTAATACCTCCCTGTCACTTTAATGCTGGATGTGTGTGCAATTTATAACAAGTTAGGCAAGCCACGGATTCAACCATTAAACTGCATTTTCATTCCACATTTTTTAACAGTTCTGTCCAAAATCATATTCCACCAAATCAGCCGTTACAAATTCCAATAACTTCAACCTTCAAATGTATTAAAGTTGATCTTTTTCAGTGTGTTCCTAAATCTTACGGTATAAGCAAAAGGTATAAATAAAAGATTAAGAACAATTTCCATTTGAATAGTGGAGAAGAGTCCTCATCTTTTGTACATGTCTCATGCTCAGAGTCCATCAATCGCCTGAGGAGAGAGGAGACGTGAGGATTGACTGAGTTGTTCTTCTCAGGCATCGTCCCACTTCTTTGGCTTGCAGTCTTCATGCTGCTGGTTGGATTGATTCCAATGAAACAGTTTAAACCGCAAAATCACATGAATAAAACTTACGCTGACCCTCACTGAAGCGGCCTGGTATCTGTTTCATACCTCACTTTACAACACACAGGACTTTTTTTTTAAAATTTAAAGGCACAAGTTATTTTACGTCATGGCCAACCCACGTTTGCTAGTTTAATGGCAGAAAAATAGTCAAAGCCAGGCGCCTGGTCCACAAGGGTGTACTCAGTCACTGCTGTTTTTATGGTGTAAACATGCTATAAACTAATTTTTTCAAACATTTTCTTTAAGAGCTAGGGGCGCTAGGTGGATTGCTATTATAATGATGGATTTGCCAGGCAGAAGAAAAGAATGCTTCTCTGCAGAGATACAAAAAATCTGCTTGTGCACAATGTGAAAGCGTGCGAGCAGACCATCTACAACAGCAGCAGGATTACACCAAAGTAGAGGTCTGCATTCCTGTGGAACCCACGGCAATAAAGTGCAGTGCAGGACAAACTTTCATTTTTGAATGCAGGAGCAGGAGGGAAGTGACTGATATGTTCGCAGGTAAAAAGAATGAAACAAGTGTTTTTGTTATCAAACAATTATTTATTTGCGTGAGTAAATACAAAATTATACAACAAAGTATAGCACGTTATCACAACATTACATTGTGTGAAAGCGCTTTACAGCATCCCCACCCAAAGCCCCCAGTGAGTAAGCCATAGGCGACAGTGGCAAGGAAAAACTCCCTAGAAGGAAGAAACCTTGGGAGGCACCAGACTCAAAGGGGAAGCCCAAACCTCCAGGGGCCGGCAGGGAAAGTCAAAAACACACACACCAGATAACTGCAACAGGTTCTTCTACATATCCTATACAGGGGCGTGGTACAGTGATGCAGTGGTTAAAACTGTTAACTCACACCTCTGGGGACATTCATCCATTTTCTGAAACCGCTTCTCCTGTTCAGCGTTGCTCCAGCTGACAGCTTAAGCAATTCATCTGTATCTGAATGAGGAAAAACAACATACAGGCAATACAATGGAGCTGTCAGTCACTCCTGGCACATGGAATACAGTTCTGCACTGACACCTCCGCAATGAACAATTGCATTATAGCATAGGAAACTAGTTAACTTTCACATAAAATTTAGATATAATCAAAACAGAAGCCTGGAACAATTTTAAATTTTACTAAATGGCAATATACTGATTTTAGTCACCAAACAAACTTTACAGGACTTGCTTCACTACTTTTATTTGTGTTTCTTACAATACATCTGCCCTCTCCTGGTCTGGTGGAATATCATTGCTGTAGGCAGCACCGAGCGAAACCACCCGCATCCGCAGTAGAATGCAACATGAAAGCGCACGCGGAAAAGTAAAATATCACCTAGACTTTGCGGCACAGGAAACTAGCCGACTTGCACATGAAATTTAAATTTAACCAACACAGCACCCCACAACAATGTTCACTTTATTTAAAGGAAATGAACTAATTTACTCACTAGCAAGCGCAATAATGTACTTAAACGCAGGAAAGCGCACGCGGAAAAGTTAAATGTCAACTACACTTTGCGCATAAAATTTAAATATAATTAACATAGTAGCCCGGAACAAAATCACTTTATTTAAAAGCAATATACTGACTTTACTCATCAAACATATTTTAATATACATGCAAATTTGACAAATACTAAATAATAAGATAAATTATCCGATAAAATGGGAGCAGAATGGCAACCCACCTTGGTGCAGAAAACAAGTGAAGCCGCGTCTTTCAAACCGGCAGCGTCCCACGTGCCGAGGAGTCAAATGTAATCAAGCAACACGGCCCACACATTAAATAATAACATCATAATAATTATAGTTCTTGTATAATTATTCTATACATTATTCTATAATTAGATGAACAGACTTTTATAAGTTAAGTTGTACACCGAGAACAGTATACAACAGCATAAGCTTATAACCCTTAAAGGTTTATTAATTAAAAATCACACATTCATCCTGCTTAACATAAAACAATGACTTAAAGAGACTTAATTGTGAAATGAACGCTACTGTCCGAGGGTATTTATCTCCACAAATCGCTATGGAACATAATGTCTTAAATACTCAGATTTTCAGAATGACAGAATCTTAACATTTTAAATTTTGTTTTGCGATACCGATACGTAGTGATATTGGTATGTGGAACAACGTTAAACTGTAGTTAGATTAAGTGCGTATTCACAATTTACCCGTTTGCCTTTTATCGTGACTGAGCACAATCCCCCACCCCAGCTGGTCTGCACTCCCCACATTGCAATTAACGATCCAGACCTCAGCGCTTTTGTTACCGTGGGACTTTGTTGCGTTGAAGAAAACATTAAAATGAAGTCTGAGGAATGTTACATGACACAGCTAAAATGCAAAAACTCTCTCTGGTGTAATTCACTGCATAAAACCAATAGTCTTAAGTGTGGTGCCTTCTTCATAACACTCCCTGACTTTTGTATTCGTGACCATGAGATACTGTGGCCTTTTCTTCCTTCATTTGACTAGTGTTCCTCCCTTTCCTCCCAGCCTTGGTTGGTGGTTCAGGCAGCATCACCTTCTTTTAATAGACCCAGGTTTATCCATCCATCCATTTTCCAAACCACTAATCATACTGGGTCGTGGGGGGTCCGGAGCCTATCCCAGAAGCAATGGGCACGAGGCAGGGAACAACCCAGGATGGGGGGCCAGCCCATTGCAGGGCACACTCACACACCATTCACTCACACATACACACCTAGGGGCAATTTAGCAACTCCAATTAGCCTCAGCATGTTTTTGGACTGTGGGGGGGAAACCGGAGTACCCGGAGAAAACCCCACGACGATATGGAGAGAACATGCAAACTCCACACACATGTGATCCAGGCAGAGACTCGAACCTGGGTCACCCAGGTGTCATTTATTTTGAAATTCGGTTCAAGTGCAGAAAATGTTCTAGCAGAAGTCTTGGACAATCTCTGAATTACACAGAAATCTGACTTCTTCTGAAGCTGTGAGAAATTGTTCTTCTGTAATTGTTGCATTGATATTTGTTGATGTGCGTGTGCCCTCCTTGAGCAGTAAAGGGGAGATCACATGCAGAGCTGATTTTCTGTAGTTTCTTAGTCTAAATAAAAATAAAATATTCTCTTCATATAGGCTGGACATTTCTAGAAAAGAGCCAATTAGTTATTTCTAGAAAAATATATGGAGCCAATGAAAGGACCTGACGTCATAGTAGCACAGATCACTGTCCGTGGTGCTGAATTTTCTACTTGTTGGGTTGGCGCTGAACAAATAGGATAACCGGCCACCGTGTCTGTGTGCCTCCACTGATTGGCCCCCTGACATATAATTATTTTTAAGACTGAAGGGGAGAAAGATCATACAGGAAATTAGTTAACAGTAATTAGCAATCACTTATAGTTCTCATTTATAATGATGTAAATAAAAAAAAAATAATATATATATATATATATATATATATATATATATATATATATATATATATATATATATATATATATATATATCATTAAAAACAAAATATAATCCTGATTTAATGTATCCCTTCTGCTCTTAAAAAAGCACAATATGTCTGAAAGACAAATATGTCTATTACTCTACATGTTTTAATAATTTTGTTAATATTACCTAATTTGCTTATCTTATTTTCTGTAATCACTCTGCATTAAAGCAATTTTTAAAACTAGCTGTGAAATTGATGATTCTGTTGTTATTCTGACTGTTGTTGCCCTGGTGCCTTAGGATACGTCTGTCTAAACATAAGTGAGGGGATGGATGCACTATTCTATGGAGGCCTCTGAAGAGAATAAATGATCCCAATATTATATTGAGAGAGATGGTTAAATCAGAGCTGGATAAGATTTTAACAACGCTGAGCTATTAGTTAAGTTCTTCCCAAACGAGCTTGATGGGCCGAATGGGCTCCTCTAATTTGTAAATTTCTTATGTTCTAAGATATACAGTACTGTGCAAAAGTCTTAGGCAGTCCAAAGAAATGTTTAAAGCTGTTTATCTGGGTAGCAAGTGTACTTTGGCTTAGAACAAATAACACAATTTAACATTAGAACGTGTAAATTAAGAGGAACACAATAAAAACTAGTAATAATTTCTTCTCTTTTCTAAAAAGATACTGATATCTAGTCGGATGGCTAGATGAACACCGCTTCAGTTCCCAAACTTCTCCTCAGGGGCACCTCAGCCGTTCCATGATTTTGACAGATTGACTAGCTGTATGAGGTGTGCTAGTGGCCAAGTCAAAAAATACATGGCTGCACTGGACGGTCGCTACAAATACTAGGATGATGTTAGCAGAGGTTCTGAAATGGCTAAGCTGAGACACTTTGACAGGCATAATATCATAGTTTTACACCAACACGAGGACAATCTAAACATCGTTTTCTTTGCCTGCCTAAGATTTTTGCACAGTGCTGTACATGGAAGTCTCAATTCAACCCTATCCTTTCCTAAGTGCCATACTTCTGTTGAAAAAAGAAAATTACAGATTGGAAACCTTTTAATAAAGAAACTGTGATAGAAAATTCTTGATTATGCTAATCAGTAATCAATAATGGAATATAGATGATTATGCAAAATGCATTACCTAATCAGTAATTAACAATTGAGTTTACAATGTGTTGTTGATTTACACATAGTGGTTGAAACAATGTAATTTACTTGTCATTAATTGAATGTATCAAACAAGAATGCAAATCTGCTTAAGTAAGAAATTTCTATTTTCTATAGAGGAACTAACATGTTTGCCATATATTGCTTGTTCGGCAAGAGGCCCAGGTCAAAGCAAAGGCATGACCTGAGAAGTAAGCTGTTGCAGAAGATATTATAAAATGAATGCATGGTATTGGATAACATAAAATGTAGAAAAAGAGAACAACGAGTCCTAGAATAATATAGCAAAAGGAAAAGTCCCAAATAGATAGACTTGTTCTAAGCTGATAGGTGGACCTTGAAAACGTAGAAGAAACTGGTATCTCCAAATGGCCAAACTTTCTTTGAACTGCCTGGACCTTGAAAGGCAGAAGTAACTGGAACGTCCAAAAATCCGATTTGTCCTTGATTTGTCAGATGACTGTCGCATTTTAGGCCATAAAAGATGTATGCATTTGTTGCTCAGGGAGCAGAACACAAGACGCATGATTGCTGAGTGTCTGTTCCCTATGAGCTCATCGAATAATAAAGTTCTGTCAAACACTTAAACATCGGACTTCGAGAAATTTCTTCCACAAAACACTCTGTTCTCGTTAACAATTTTTCAGTTATAAATTCCATATTATACACTTTCTTTCCTCTTTCTTTCCATTGTACTGTCGTGGGTGGCTGGGGTTTTAGCCAGGAGATCGTTATCATCCTCCTGGCAATTACAAGAAGAACTCTCTGTAATACAACCTTATTTTCATGCACTATATTCTGTGGCATAATTCCTAGTATGAAATGAGCTGGTTCAAGTGGTAATTTTATGTTCAAACATTTTTTTTATCTCTTCCTGTATATTTTGCCAGTACTCTGACAGTTTTGGACAATCCCAAAAAATGTGGGTGTGGTCTCCTACCAGGTCACAACCCCTCCAATAAACCCCTGATTTGAGGTGTTGCCAAACGTAGAGGTGAGAAGGGGAGTCTTAAAGTATCTCATCTTAACTTTCCAATCAAATTCCCACCATGTAGGACTGTTTGTTATTCTGTGTCCTTCTTTACATGAATGAGTCCAATCTTCATCATTAATGATAGTATTCATCTCTAGTTTCCATTTCTCTTTGATATTAACACTGTTGACTCTTTTTGTAATATTTTATAAATATATGATATAAGGTTCTTTTTAACCAATCCTTTAATTGTTAATATAAACAATATATTTGTTGACTGTAGGTATCTAAAACAGTTGGGCACTGGGAGGCCACATTTGTTTCTAAGATGTTCGAAGGACATTAGATCTCCTCCATTACACAACTGATCCAACTGGTTAAACCTCTTTTCTCCCCATGTCTTAAACCCTGTATCTAATTTATATGGTAGAAAATCAACATCATGTGCAATTTTCATTGCTCTTGATATTGATGAAGAGCGTCCCAGCCTCTCTCTCACTTTTCAGAGTGTTTCCTATCCAAATGTTAATCATTTTATTTACTTTCCATGTATCTTGATTAAAAATAATTGCTATGTCCAGCGGCAAATTTGGGCAGATACTCTGTTCCATTCCCACCCACTGAGCCTCCCTGTCCTGGGTTATCCATACCACTACTGATATAAGTTGGGCTGCCAAGAAATAATTTTTTAAATTAGGTAAGTCCAGACCCGCGTTCTCTTTTGGGTTTAACAGTCTTTTCAGTTCAATCTTGGGTCTTTTGTTTTCCCAGGTAAATTTGGATAACCATTTATTGAGTGTTTTGAATGTGGATATAGGGACCCCTATGGGCAGGGACTGGAACATAAAGAGAAGCCTAGGTGGTATGTTCATTCTAATGCTCTCCACTCTCCCCAATAAGGATAGAGGGAGGATTTCCCATCTTTCGAGATAATTCTTTATTTCACATAGTAATTTACCATAATTAGTTTTGTATAAGTATGACATACCAAGGATCCCTAGGTATCTAAAGCCATAACTGTGGAATCGAAATTTAATATTTGCGAGCTTTAATGCAAAAACTTTCTCTGTAGTATACGTGTGGGTAGGTTACTGTAAAATTTGGACGAATCTTAAACTTAAAGCAACAGTAAGGTGTAGCGATCAGGGAGTTCAGTATAGGACTAAACATGCAAGGGAAGAAGTAGATAATTAGTGAAACTTTTGACCGGGCTGGAGATCTGAGGATTCATACACAGATGTATGGCACAGCAGATATTTTTGTCTGCTTTTGAGATGGTTGACGTGACATATTTTCCGACGCGCGCTCTCTGTCCACTGGTGGGAGTGTGCTCACCTGTCTGCATCGGGGCGGAAGTCCGCCATGCGCAATACAGAGAGCAGAGGAGAATTGTAAAGGCGCGACCATGTAGAGACAAAAATGACAAGCTTTTGCGTAAATAAGATAAATAGCATAAGGCTATTTAGTTTGTTTAATAAAAGGACAATGTATAGACTTGTTCTATAGGAAAAGTAACCTTAAGAACATAAGAATTTTACAAACGAGAGGAAGCCATCCGGCCCATCAAGCACTTTTGGGGAAAACTTACCTAACAGCTTAGAGTTGGTAAAATCTTATCTAGCTCTGATTTAAAGGAACCCAGGGTTTTAGCTTGCGCTACACTAGTAGGAAGACTATTCCATACTCTAACTACACGCTGTGTAAAGAAGTGCTTCCTCAAATTCGTTTTAAAATGTTCTCCCGCTAAATTCCACTTGTGGCCACGAGTTCTAGTATGTCATGTCACTCGCCATCCAGACCTGTTAGAATCTTATATACCTGGATCATGCCCCCACTTAGTCTCCTTTGCTCGAGGCTGAACAGATTCAGCTCAACTAACCTGTTCTCATAAGACATTCCTCTAAGACTGGGAATCATTCTCATAGCCCTACGTTGCACCTTTTCCAAGGCAGCAATGTCCATCTTAAGGTATGGTGACCAAACCTGCACACAATATTCTAGGTGGGGTCTTACCAAGGAATTATATAATCGTAGCATCACTTCCTTTGACTTAAACTCCACACAGCTAGAGATGTAACCCAACATTCTATTTGCCTTTTTTATTACTTCCCCACACTGACGAGAGTGGAACATGAAAGCATCAACATACGCACTGAGGTCATTCTCATAATCAGCTAACTTTATTTCAGTGAAACCCATAAAATATCTGTACTTTATATTTCTGCTCCCTGCATGGATAGCCTTACATTTATCTACTTTAAATTTCATCTGCCATGTATCAGCCCAGTTGCTAATTAAATCCTATTGTAGTCTCTCCGCTGATAGATCAGTATCTGCTACATCACTCACCTTGGTATCATCAGCAAATTTAACCATTTTACTGTATGTACTGATGTCAATATCATTGGCGCAAATTAGGAACAATAGTGGTCCTAAAATTGAACCCTATGGTATCCCACAATGAACGCAGGTCCACTGTGACATTATGCCTCTAATAACTACCCACTGCTTCCTGTCTGTAAACCAGTTTTCAATCCAGGCTGATACAGTTTGTAAAAACCCTGTAGCTTTGAGCTTAAGGACTTCTGGAAATCTAATAATTCAATGAATCTACATGGTGCTGAGTTATTTGTGTTCTCTACTGTGAACACCCGTGTAAAATAATCATTAAATTCATTTACTATATCAATTTCATTTTTAATTATAAACCCCTTACTATCCTGTAAATTAGTGATTTCAGCTTTTAGACTCTTTTGGAGATAAAACATCGGAAGAAACTTTTAATGTCATTCTTAGCTTCCAATTCATTCCTTTCTACATTCCTCTTATTGAGTCTAATGTTATTTTTTAACTCAACCTGTAGACTCCTGCTTTATTTTGCCCTTCTCCTCCGGACTTTATTCTTAATTTCCTTAGTAAACCACCTTGGTTGTAGTTTCCTAGATTTAGTGTTGCTGGAAACAGGTATGAAGTCCTCTTGCACTTGCAACAATGTCCTTTTACAAAATTCCCATGCCTCTTCAACCGTTTTGCTATTTAACTTGTTTACAGTTTCTAATTTCAGTCTCATACCATTAAAGTTTGCCTTCCTCACAATATATTTTTTTCTTTTGGATTTTGCTCTTCCGACACGAAAATTAGCCTGAAATTTAACCATGTTATGCTCATTACTGTCCAGTGGTTCTAAAACCTCTAATTTTCCAATCCTAACCTGGTTATTAGAGAAAAGAAGATCTATAATGGCTTCTCCCCTGGTAGGGGTATTAAACTGAGTAAAAAAACAATCCTGTACCACTCCCACCATCTCGAGTTCATTTACAGAAGAGCCAGAGACTGTGTCCCACTGTATCCCTGGTAAATTAAAATCACCCATAACCACCACATCATTTTTATTACTCATAATCCTGATGTCGTCATATAACATTTTGCTTTCCTCTGCAGCTACATTAGGTGTCTATAACAAACACTGACAATTAGGCCATTTGAGTCTTTAGCATCTATTTTAGCATCTGTCATTTCCGTACTGGGCATCTTCCCAGTGGGCTGAGGGCTACGGGGACCTTCAGAATTCATTATGCCCCCCCCCCCGCTCCCCATTATGTACTGGGGATCCCAAAGTGGAGGGGTGGGTTTGAGTCCCATCTAGGATGACTCCTTCTCTTTATCATATTGATTGTTGCGATGAACCAAGGCAGTAGAAAGTGTAACAGGAAGCTTCATCACCATACCAGGTCTGAGGCTTAGAACGGCCATGTCCTCTGCTGGGTCTCACTTTGTCTATGGCCAACAGCTTTTACCTGCTTGTCATGCATACATTAGGCATCGCTTGAGGAAGGCTCATGCTGCACCTCACGGGGGCTTTATAACCTAGGGTCTCTGAAAAGAAGCACTAAGTACCATTATGTGTGTCCAGAGCCCCTTTGCTGTTTAAAGTTTGGCGCAGAGGAAGTGAGCTGGGCCCATAACCCAGAGGTCGATGGATTGAAACCATTCTCTGCTATGTTGTCTGTCTTTTCTTATGCCAAGTTTAACTAACTTGTTTAAGTGCTTCACACCAACTTGCTGATCTTTCCTTCATTAAGGCTCTTATCCCCTAGTGTTCAGAGGTTTTCAAAGGGGGGTGTTTTCCCCCCCTTTCCTCAGCTCTTCTTTGAAACTCTGCTTCTAAGGTCAGCATCCCAGACACCTTTTCACTGATGTTGATGACACTGATAGAGATGGTGAAACATGGCACCAAGATAGAAGAATGAGTGAAGTACCAAGTACTCTAAAGTGTGTTATGATACCCTTTGCTATTTAAAGTAGAAACACTGAGGAAAGACTCAGCTGGTCATTGTTCTACTACCTGCAAGCCGATCATTAGTGCATCTCCAGCCAACCGCCTCTGCTGTTTTACAAAATTCACAGCTAATCAGTTCAAAAATTTGTCAGACTTTTTCATTTTCTGTTGGCATTTAAACCCCTGACCACTAGATGGCAGTGTTGTCTTCTATCTTCAGCCATCTGACTCATCCACTCCAACGTAAACAGAGTCAAAAACCAAAACGGCAGTGCATGCAGAAACAGCGGCCTGGAGCTTTTCAATGCTACGCTGTTGTTGTGTAATATCTAACAATGTGCTAGTGATGGGAATTCCGGCTCTTTTAAGAGATCCGGCTCTTCTGGCTCGGCTCACTTAAAAGAGCCGGCTCTTTCGACTCCCAAGTGGCTCTTCAGATTTTCTTTGGTGCTTAAATGAATTTATTACCAGAAATAATGTAAAATTATTAGTGAAATGAATTACTATGGTTGGAAATCACACACAATCATTTTAGACAATTCCTCATCAATTGTGTTCTGTTTGCAGAAACTGTCTCATAGAGCTCTAGGTTGTAGGTCTAGGTGGTTGTGGTGCTGTACTGGATGACGGTGTAGACATTGACAAACTGCAGTAGACAAACTGTCACTTTCCTTAGTAGCAGGTTCACTTGCTTGTCTTTTTTCTTCCCACTGCACTGATGGATGTACAGTTCTCATGTGCCAATGCAGGTTATTTGTAGAACCTGTTTGATATGAGATTTTAACCTTGCAAGCTCTACACTCTGCCTTTGTATTATCAATGCAATTGAAATGTATCCAAATTTTACTTTGCGTTTCCTACAGTCACTCATTTTGTCGCGCACATCTCCTTCCTTCCTGTTTCTCTCTCAGTGCGTGTGATTGCTGTATTTGTCTATGGGTGCGTTCGACTTCACACAGCCATTTGCAGTGCTTGCTTAAAGCAGTGCATTGTGGTCCCAACGCAATGCATCATGGTTAGATTTTTTTGTCCGACTTCAGCCGGCGCTGCAAAATGTTACCATCCGTGACCATGTCACATGGTACAAAAACCTCACGAGAGCAAGACGACTTAAGACTTAAATCCCAAGTCGAACGCACCCTGTAGCACCGCCCCTCCCCCCCCTGCTCAGTGCAGACACACATCGTGTAGTTGACCAATCCGTGCGGGTGGAAAAAATAGAGAAAGAAAAAAAGCGGCTCTGACTCCGGCTCACAGGCAGGAGCCGGCTCCGATCGTTCACTTCGAAGAACCGGCTCCGAGAGCCGTTTTGTTCGCAACCGACTCATCACTACAATGTGCTACTGGTTTCTTTGCTTCCAGCACCAGAATTTTTTCTTTATTTTTATTCTTTTTTATTTTTGGTGTATGTATCTTTAGCCTTTAAATGTATTTTTTCTGTATTTATGCTCTATAAGTGTTAGTCTATAGTTTTATGCATACTATGGCGTCTACAGGCTTGCTCCAAATGACATCTCATTGTATTTTCAGTGACAATAAAAGCATCTCACTTTATCCAAGGTTGGAGGTAGGGTAAGGGCGCACCGATAAAGTTTAGCTTTAGCAAACCTAGCAAAGAGTGCTTCGTTACAGGATGCAAGACGGCCAGGCCCACGGGCAGCCTGGCCCACTCATTTCTGATTGGTCAGAAATTACACTGTCTCTCAGATCTGATTCGTTGACTATTTGCTCTATGTATTTCTCCATGAAAATTAGCAACACTTGAGTCGCTCGGGCTGGCCGTGGCAGGGACCATGACCTGGCCGTATTGCAATCTGCAATGAGGCATCGTTGAACTCTGACGCATCTGGCGCGAGACTCAGGCTGTCAGATCATATGCAGGGGACACATAACTGGTATGAGAAATGTCTTGTAGCAGCGCAAATGAGTATTTATGTTATGTGCATTCGCGCTGTTATGACAAAGAATCACTGTGCATTCTAGCCTTCATGTCCAGAACGAAGTACAAATTAGCCACATAAATGTTAACATGCACGGTAATTTTTTTGTCGTTACGTGAATGCACATAAAACAAATACGCATTTGCGCTGCTAACAAGGAATTGCCGCGCGTGTACGGGGAATGCGCCATGCGCCCCTGACTGTATGTATAGTAGGCCTATATTGTACAATGAATTATATATTTAAGTCGGGCAATACAGGTAGCGACTCCAATGACAGGACTGGGGAAACATACTTTGATGTGGAGTTAAATACATAGGACTAATGAAAACAAGTGGAAACTGCTAATAACATCGGGATTTCACACGAGGTTAACGAGGGAGCGTGGCACACCGGAGGAGCGGACAAGCGGGGCATGATAATTGTAAGATAGTCCAACAATTCAAGGTGGTCTGTCACTCAGTACTGGAAGGCAGAACACAGTTCTGCATGCAAAGGTCGGCGTCAGTGGACCTGCAGCAGCATACCTGTAAGTTTACATAACTGCAAGCTGCCTGTAAACCCTGCTGACTTGTTTGTACAAGAGTCTATGACAGGTTACTGGTGATTTAATATGACATTACTAGGAATACAATGCATTGTATATGAAATAAAGTTACGTCAAAAAAGCAGACATACTGGAGCAAAACTAAATATACTAAAAATGTTTGTTTATGAAGGGTGTTTGAAAAATGTCATTTGATATTATTCACCAAATTTGATGTCGTTAGTGTAATTTATGTTGAACTTTAATTGTAAATTGTGACAAAACCAGACATGTGGTGGCAAATTGGAAGCCATATTCTGAAACTACAGAAAAAACTGTAGAACATGCACTTGTTTTTTGTTAAATCACCTAACAAAACATTTTAAAATGTCGCCCAGTGTATTATATGTCTATATTATATCTTTATTTAGGCCATATGTGCTCTTGATGTGTTATTTCTCAGTGAGCTGGAGGGATTTGACAAATACATCCTTTTAGAAATGTGTGAGGAAGTAAGTTCTTTTCTTTTTGAAAAGTAGTGTATCTGTAAGGTTTGTGGCACAACAGAGAAATTAAATATTTTATTTGACTCCTTAAGGTCAAGACTCTGGTCTCCAGCTCACAGCTCTCTGTTACATTTCCATGGCCATTTTGTCCGATAGTATTATTGGATTTTTCTGTGCTATATTTGTATGTGTAGTTATTGTCTGCTGTATAAATCATTATAAATAAGTTTCTTTTCCTTGTGATGTCTCTGCTTAATAGTATTAAATAGGAGTAAAAGAAACCGCAGTTTTCTCAGTAATGTATTTCATGATATTTTCCCAACAAAACCCATGTTTGCATTCAAGTTTCTGTCACAGTTTGTACATAATATTTGCAACAACCATTATAAAAATTTTGCTGAATTTGTACTACAAGCCTCTCCAGTCCCAAATCCAAATTCATATATGATATCTTTGTATATGTGTGTATCAACATTCCTACAAAACCATGAGTTACATAATATATCCAAATGTAGGGAATTTCAGTGTGAGTCCTGACGTCCTATGCGTACTGCTGTACTTGCCCTACACAAGGTGAGTTTATATTAGTCACAGAAACATCTTAGCCAGTCATTACTGTGTAGTCGTCACATGTTGAACCCCTTGTTTTTGGTCTGTGAGGGTATAAAATGTCTCTCCTTTGTTACCTACAGTGAGGCTGACATTTGGTTAACTGAAATATACATTAATATAAATTTAAAAGGAAGACATTTTTATCCAAATCCACATTAATATGATGGGGGGAAAAATGTTCTAGTCATATAGGTGTAATGAACTTGTAATGAATGTTGCAAGGCTGTACTTCAGCTTCCCACATACAAGTGCGTAACTGATTATACATTATAAGAGGTATGAATAAAAAGACGTACATGAAGACTGTAATCTCAAGTGATCAACAGTAAACCTTCCTTAATGATATAACGGCATTTAACACCTCTGTAAGATAAAGACAAAGTTTCAGACAAGGCTGGAGAAAGTCAGGCAAAATCTTTCACTTTTACCTTTTTATTTAGATCATTCATCCTAAAGCTCTTGACTTGATAGGTTATTCAGATTATTTTCTACAGATTAGTATGAAGTCTCTCCTGTATTTAATTTGGTACATCAGAGTGAAGAAGGATAAACCCTCGTGTTTAATGTATAGAAGTGGCAATGGTTTGTTAGATTGCATATGTGATGTATGTGTAACTGAAGGCAAGCAGAAGTGCAGCTTTCTGATTGGTGCATGCATGTATATCTCTGATTGGTGGATTACACTTCTAATCAAACATAAGTCTTAAAAAGCGTCATTGACACAGCTGTGTAATTGATAAGGTAGGGTTACTGGGTTACTGACACAGGGGCGATTTCTGCCGAGTGTGTGTTAGGCTTTGCTAACTCTAACATGACAAGCGGAACATTCTGTCCTTCTCTTTTTCACTGTTTTCACTCTTCCAATTAACACTCTTTCCCTCTCTCACTCTGTCGCAGTGACTGCTGGGGGTGGATGGGGCGTGTGAGAGTGTGCGGTAGCCACTTGTGGCTAGTGCGAAAGCTCTGTGTGAATTTCACAGCAAATTTGCCAGTGTTAAATTAACACTGCATACTGTTTTTATAATTCTCACCTAATCAGCGTTACATTTAACACTTTGTAGAGTGCAATGCGTGTTGTTGTATAGTGTTAAATTTTATTAGCTCTTATAGTGTTCATTTGACACTATAGAGTGTTAGATCACTGAAACTCCACCTCTTCCCAGAATTCAAGCCCATATAAGTGACACACAGGTGCATAATGGGTGGCTTATGTCTGGGGCAGCTAAGTACTGTGTTTGATTAACCCACCGTCATGAAAAAGAGCAAAAAAGCAATAAGGTCTCTTGGTATGTAAACTTTAAATAATGTTAACTTTGATTTTTCTGAAGATCAGCACACTGTGTTTTGGTAAGCTGAATACATGCTTCTTCTTGATTCTTGCCTTACATGTGCTATGAAGTTGGGATTGGGTTAGAGAATGAATGTTTTAAAAATGTAATTATTAATTTCCTTTTTAAGCATGTATTAAACAATTTCCTTGCACTGGTATAAGAGTAAACTAATTAAGCTTTCTTGCAATCATCTGCAGTATGCAAGTGAATAAAATGTATGGTACCGTTCTTGGGGAAAACCAGGGAGAATCCACTGTGAAACAGCACTCTGCAAATTCTCTAAATGTGTTCCTAATGATAAGGCCAAGACTGGTAATCAAATTAGTCTCTCAGCAGGAGTGTTAGTGTAAAAGTAATGCCTATTAAAACAGATTATAAAGCTTGTTAGAATGCATGACATAATTATTAGCAGGGCTCAGAGAAGGTGAGGGCTCCCCTAGTGGCTACAGGAGTGCATTTTCCCTAAAGCAGATATAATGGGTGGTGGCCTTGTTGCTTTTAGACCACAACTTTGGATAGAAGAACAAATCAAATTATTTTGCTCATTTAATATTCAGATTGTTTATTGGGCTTAAATTTTAGAACACACCATGTTTTAGGATGGTATGTCATGGATATTAGTCTCTACCACATTTTAATGTTACAAATCTAGACCTTTTCCTATGCTTGAATTGATGTGTGCCAGGTGGTCTGAATAGTATAGTACTTATGATAGGTGTGTGATCCCAGAGGAATTTATGTGGATTCTGTTCAATGTGGCAAGTACATACAATACTGACATTTTTCCTGGGAGATGGTTTTACTCAGATTTATCATCCATTAGTATTTGCCTTATCATGGTATTTCTATCTAGCTCAAGAAAACTTCTTCAGAGAGCATCAATCGCTCACTAACCTACCAAAGCAGACCCCAGGAAAAATAATTCTAATAACTGCCCTACAAGCTTTACTAATATTTCTTATACTTGCTTTATTGAACACCATCATGGTGGATAAAAAAAAAATACAAATCTGTTGAAAGGCTGTACCATACCATGGTATGCAAATAAACATCCAGCATCATTACAGGGAAGTGGGTGGTACCAGGAGCTGCATAGCAAAGGTGTCGCAACTCTTGTAACATGTTTCCACATATAAAGCCCATCAACCAAGGTCAGAATGGGTGACCAAAATCGGCTTAGATCAACAAATACACCACACCTACAATTGAAAGATACAAGCACAAACTTTTTTCTGACAAAAGACTAACGTAAAAACCATACGCAATAAAAAGCAAGGTGCCGCTTAACAAATTAACACATGGGTCTTTGGTTTTCAAAAACAATCAGCACTGAGCTATAAAGACTTTGATGCACAATAAGAAAAGGCTGAGGGGGCCTTTTTGGTCAGAGTCTTTCTCATGATGGTTGGTAAATAAGGACAGTTCGTGCGGGCAGGCAAACAAGAAACAGGCTGGAAGCCACAAATCAGGTCAAACGAGGGGTTTAATGGAAACGAAGGCACGGACATTCACTAACATCAGGTAACATAGGACGCTAACTTACATCAATGACGGACAAGGGGAACAGGTCAGACCAGGACTTAAAACACACAGAGACTAATCAAAGTAACAGACAAAGCTGGAGACGATCAGGGAAGCACACATGGGTAATCAGGGGGCGTGGCACACATGAGGAGCGGACGGGCCGGGCATGACATGTATGATCAGCAGGGTTTAAATATGAGTACAGTCGAATCTATTTCAATACATCTATATTGTACAGCACAATACGTTATACAGCACTATACACTATATACAATATCTATATAGTATCTAAGTAGTATTGCATTTGTAAAATCCAACTAGAAAACCCTTTGTCTCATGCTGTCTTGCCATGCTTCCCTGAAGATAATACTTGTCAAATTGGAACGAGTGTCTTCTGTTCAAGTAATTTAGCTGTATATAGCTTGATGAAAAATGGCAGGACCACAATTCCTGTCAATTAGCATAGCACCGCGCTAACAGACCGTCGCTGCTCTGGGTAAAATTGTTCTGAAACGTGTAGGAATTATTAGCTCAGGTAAATTTTTATATCTCCACCAATATGTTTTAAAATTAATTAACTTTAATTATTATTGAATGCTGATTATTAACCCATTGTTATGCTGAATGGTCGGCTCCTCCACACTCAATTTGCGAATCCCCGTGAGTCTGTTAGTGTGCCACTTAAATGGGATTTACTAATTACCAGTATCGCTTAGTAACCTGGGTTAGAAGGCTTGTCCAGAGAGCTGCATCACCAGGCAATGTAAACATTGCGAAGCTCCCCTGATGGTCGTGGAGAGAGAGTCTCGCGATATTTCAGGCGAATTTGAGGTTTCAGAGCTTAGTAGCCAGATCGCACATAGGCAGGGACTATTGTGAGCATTCAATGAACGGAGGCAGAAGTTGTGTAAAAGACATGCATTTATTCCTAGCTAACACTACAACTAACATAAGACAGACATTACACTTAACACAAACAACAAACACGAAATAACGGAATAGAAACAAACAGTGTAATTATGGAAATGCAATGACCAGATTTAAATGAGTAACCTTAAAAGGGAAATACTGTTCTGCAAAGCAAGCACAGTTCGTGTGAACACGACCCTAACGTCATATAGCAGGTTAAAAACAGCTTAGGTTGTTAGAATAAAAGGAAGTTGGTTTACTTGTTTGCAGAGTGGGGGGGGGGGTCTTGGCAGTTGGTTGCAGAGACTGATGAGCTGACGGGTGATGGCACTCAGGGAGCCGCGGCGTTTGCAGCAGTTGTTGGAGTGGAGCCCCTTTGATCTCTGCAGATTTGCATTATTGTTTGATACATTCAATTAATGACAAGTAAATTACATTGTTTCAACCACTATGTGTAAATCAACAACACAATTATAAACTTAATTGTTAATTACTGATTAGGTAATGCATTTTGCATAACATCTATATTTCATTATTGATCACTGATTAGCATAATCAAGAATTTTCTATCACACTCCCCCCTTTGATACAATATGTCAAATTTTGTATCACACCATCGTTTCACTGTCAGTATCTTCCTCAGGGAGGAACAATTCTTTAAAACCTATGTAGTCGCCGCCATCAGTGGAGATTGTTGTCTCCTCTGAGCACTGCACACAGTCAGCCCTGGCAGGGAGTGCCGGTGGAGTGGCACCAATAGTATCAGTCCATTTTCCTTTGTCTTCCTCATTTCTCCAGCGGTGGTGCAGTGCGTCGACAGTGAGACAGATGAGCCCATGCAGTCACTCCTTCAACTTTCACAGCGTGTGGGGTGGCCAGCAGGACTTGGAATGGTCCTCTCCAGCGGGGTTGGTTCCAGTGGTTGCGTCTCAGGTCCTTGATCAGCACCCACTCCCCGGGTCGGACGAGCAATGTGTTCGGTCCCGCTGCTGGCTCAGTAGCGGCTTTGACCTGCTGATGGAGCTCCTTCAGAGTCTCCTGTAAGCTAGACAGATAGGTTAACAGATCGCCATCTACAGTTTCTAAGTTCACCCGTCCCCCTGGATACGGGACTGGCATTGGTCGTCCTGTCAATATTTCATGTGGTGCCAATCCTGTCTGCTGGTGTGGGCGGCCTCTCATTGCCCCCAACACAATCGGCAGGGCTGTCACCCAATCTAGTCCCGTGTCACTACACAGTTTTGCCAATTTTAATTTCAGAGTCTGGTTTGCTCTTTCAACAATCCCTCCACTCTGCGGGTGATAAGCGCAGTAGTGTCGAAGGTCGGTTTGGAACCACTCAGAGAGCTTGTGGACCACCTGATTAGAGAAATGTGTACCATTGTCAGTGGTAATACGGGCTGGAACACCCCATCGTGGGGTTATCTCTTTTAACAGATTTTTCGCAACTATCTGGGCCGTTGCTTGCTTGGCCGGGAAGGCTTCCACCCATCTGGAAAAGAGATCAACAACCACCAGACAATAACGATAACCTCTACAGGGTGTTAGTTCTATGAAATCCATCTGCAAATGTTGGAAAGGACCCTCAGCTGGAGGAGTTGTGGCAGTTGGTGGCTTCAATGCACGACCCATGTTGTGAGTCATACATGTGGAACACCTGGAAATGAAAGTTTGAGCATAAGCCGTGAATGAAGGGGCGGCCCAGAGTCTCTGGACCAACTGAACCATTGAATCGCGTGAGGCATGGTCCAATCCATGGGCCACCTTTGCCAGTCCTGGAAAGGCAGACTTTGGGAGGAAAGGAAGGTTAGTTGTTTGTTCCCTCCAGTCCCCATCACTCCCCAACACTCCAGCTTTCCGTTTCCAGTGTCCTTTTTCCTCCGGCGTTGCCCCTGTCTGCAGGAGAGAAAGGTCAGCAGGATTAGTAGTAATGCACATCATCAACTTAAGTTCATATGCTAACTTTTTCTATTCCATCCTATCTTACCCATTCTAATCCTACCACATCCTATTCTATCTTACAATTGGCATTCCTATCCTACCTTATCCTACTCTATTATATCTTAGCCGTTCCTATCCTATCTTATCCTATCCTACACATTCTTATCCTACATAATCCTATTCTATCTTACCTTAGCCATTCCTATCCTATCTTGGACTATTCTATCATACCTTAGCCATTTTTATCCTACCTTATCTTATTCTATCTTATATTAGCCGTTCCTATACTACCTTATCCTATCATATCTTTGCCATTTTCATCCTACCAAATCCTATTCTATCTTAGCATACCCGTTGCTATCCTACCAAATGCTATCTTAGCCGTTCCTATCTTATACGATTCTATCATACCTCAGCTGTTCCTATCGTACCTTATCCTATTCTATCTTATATTACTCTTTCCTAACCAGCTTATTCTATCATATCTTAGCCGTTCCTATGCTACCTTATCCTATTCTATCTTACCTTTATCCATTCCTATCCTACCTTATCCTATCCTATAATGTCTTAGCCGTTCATATGCTACCACATCCTATTCTATCATACCTTAGCCATTCCTATCCTACCTTATCATATTCTGTCTTATATTAGCCGTTCCAAACCAGCTTATTCCCTCATATCTTAACCGTTCCTATACTACCTTATCCTATTTTATCAAATCTTAGCCATTCTTATCCTACCACATCCTACTCTCTTACCTTACCCGTTACTATCCTACCTAATGCTATCTTAGCCGTTCCTATCTTATCCGATTATATCATACCTTAGCCGTTCCTAACCTATCTTATCCTATCTTACACATTCTTATCCTACCACATCCTATTCTATCTTGCCCTAGTCATTCCAATCCTACCTTATACTATTCTATCTCATATTACTCTTTCCTAACCAGCTTATTTTATCATATCTTAGCCGTTCCTATGCTACCTTATCCTATTCTATCTTACCTTTAGCCATTGCTATCGTACCTTATTCTATTCTATCATATCTTAGCCGTTCATATACTACCTTATTCTATTCCATCCTATCTTACCCATTCTAATCCAACCACATGCTATTCTATCTTACAATTGGCATTCCTATCCTACCTTATCCTATTCTATCATATCTTAGCCGTTCCTATCCTACCTTATTCTATCTTACACATTCTTATCCGACCACATCCGATTCCATCTTACCTTAACCATTCCTATCCTACCTTACCCTATTCTATCATATCTTACCCGTTCCTTTCCTACCTCATCCTATTCCATCCTATCTTACCCATTCTAATCCTACCACATCCTATTCTATGTTAAAATTGGCATTCCTATCATACCTTATCCTATTCTATTATATCTTAGCCGTTCCTATCCTATCTTATCCTATCCTACACATTCTTATCCTACCACATCATATCCTATCTTACCTTAACCATTCCTATGCTACCTTATCCTATTCAATCTTACCTTAGCCATTCCTATCCTATCTTGGCCTATTCTATCATACCTTAGCCATTTTCATCCTACCACATCCTATTCTATCTTAGCTTACCCGTTGCTATCCTACCTAATTCTATCTTAGCCGTTCCTATCTTATACGATTCTATAATACCTCAGCTGTTCCTATCCTACCTTATACTATTCTATCTTAAATTACTCCTTACTAACCAGCATATTCTATCATATCTTAGCCGTTCCTATGCTACCTAATCCTATTCTATATTACCTTCAGCCATTGCTATCCTACCTTATTCTATTCTATCATATCTTAGCCGTTCATATGCTACCTTATTCTATTCCATCCTATCTTACCCATTCTAATCCTACCACATGCTATTCTATCTTACAATTGGCATTCCTATCCTACCTTATCCTATTCTTTTATATCTTAGCCGTTCCTATCCTACCTTATCCTATCTTACACATTCTTATCCTACCACATCCTATCCTATCTTACCTTAACCATTCCTATCCTACCTTACCCTTTTCTATCATATCTTACCCGTTCCTTTCCTACCTTATCCTATTCCATCCTATCTTACACATTCTAATCCTACCATATCCTATTCTATCTTACAATTGGCATTCCTATCCTACCTTATCCTATTCTATTATATCTAAGCCGTTCCTATCCTACCTTATCCTATCTTACACATTCTTATCCTACCACATCCTATTCTATCTTACCTTAACCATTCCTATCCTACCTTATCCTATTCTATTATATCTTAGCCGTTCCAATCCTATCTTATCCTATCCTACACATTCTTATCCTACCACATCATATCCTATCTTACCTTAACCATTCCTATCCTACCTTATCCTATTCAATCTTACCTTAGCCATTCCTATCCTATCTTGGCCTATTCTATCATACCTTAGCCATTTTTATCCTACCTTATCTTATTCTATCTTAGCTTAACCGTTGCTATCCTACCTAATTCTATCTTAGCCATTCCTATCTTATACGATTCTATCATACCTCAGCTGTTCCTATCGTACCTTATCCTATTCTATCTTAAATGACTCTTTACTAACCAGCATATTCTATCATATCTTAGCCGTTCCTATGCTACCTTATCCTATTCTATATTACCTTCAGCCATTGCTATCCTACCTTATTCTATTCTATCATATCTTAGCCGTTCATATGCTACCTTATTCTATTCTATCATATCTTAGCCGTTCATATGCTACCTTATTCTATTCCATCCTATCTTACCCATTCTAATCCTACCACATGCTATTCTATCTTACAATTGGCATTCCAATCCTACCTTATACTATTCTATCTTAAATTACTCTTTACTAACCAGCATATTCTATCATATCTTAGCCGTTCCTATGCTACCTTATCCTATTCTATCTTACCTTTAGCCATTGCTATCCTACCTTATTCTATTCTATCTTGCAATTGGCATTCCTATCCTACCTTATCCTATTCTATCATATCTTAGCCGTTCCTATCCTACCTTATCCTATCTTACACATTCTTATCCTACCACATCCTATTCTATCTTACCTTAACCATTCCTTTCCTACCTTATTCTATTCCATCCTATCTTACCCATTCTAATCCTAACACATGCTATTCTATCTTACAATTGGCATTCCTATCCTACCTTATCCTATTCTTTTATATCTTAGCCGTTCCTATCCTATCTTATCCTATCCTACACATTCTTATCCTACCACATCCTATTATATCTTGCCCTAGTCATTCCAATCCTACCTTATACTATTCTGTCTCATATTACTCTTTCCTAACCAGCTTATTTTATCATATCTTAGCCGTTCCTATGCTACCTTATCCTATTCTATCTTACCTTTAGCCATTGCTATCGTACCTTATTCTATTCTATCATATCTTAGCCGTTCATATGCTACCTTATTCTATTCCATCCTATCTTACCCATTCTAATCCAACCACATGCTATTCTATCTTACAATTGGCATTCCTATCCTACCTTATCCTATTCTTTTATATCTTAGCCGTTCCTATCCTATCTTATCCTATCCTACACATTCTTATCCTACTACATCCTATCCTATCTTACCTTAACCATTCCTATCCTACCTTAACCTATTCTATCATATCTTACCCGTTCCTTTCCTACCTTATCCTATTCCATCCTATCTTACCCATTCTAATCCTACCACATCCTACTCTATCTTACCTTACCCGTTACTATCCTACCTAATGCTATCTTAGCCGTTCCTATCTTATCCGATTATATCATACCTTAGCCGTTCCTAACCTATCTTATCCTATCTTACACATTCTTATCCTACCACATCCTATGCTATCTTGCCCTAGTCATTCCAATCCTACCTTATACTATTCTATCTCATATTACTCTTTCCTAACCAGCTTATTTTATCATATCTTAGCCGTTCCTATGCTACCTTATCCTATTCTATCTTACCTTTAGCCATTGCTATCGTACCTTATTCTATTCTATCATATCTTAGCCGTTAATATACTACCTTATTCTATTCCATCCTATCTTACCTATTCTAATCCAACCACATGCTATTCTATCTTACAATTGGCATTCCTATCCTACCTTATCCTATTCTATCATATCTTAGCCGTTCCTATCCTACCTTATTCTATCTTACACATTCTTATCCGACCACATCCGATTCCATCTTACCTTAACCATTCCTATCCTACCTTACCCTATTCTATCATATCTTACCCGTTCCTTTCCTACCTCATCCTATTCCATCCTATCTTACCCATTCTAATCCTACCACATCCTATTCTATCTTAAAATTGGCATTCCTATCATACCTTATCCTATTCTATTATATCTTAGCCGTTCCTATCCTATCTTATCCTATCCTACACATTCTTATCCTACAACATCCAATCCTATCTTACCTTAACCATTCCTATCCTACCTTATCCTATTATATCTTACCTTAGCCATTCCTATCCTATCTTGGCCTATTCTATCATACCTTAGCCATTTTTATCCTACCTTATCTTATTCTATCTCATATTAGCCGTTCCTATACTACCTTATCCTATCATGTCCTTGCCATTTTCATCCTAGCAAACCCTATTCTATCTTAGCTTACCCGTTGCTATCGTACCTAATGCTATCTTAGCCGTTCCTATCTAATCCGATTATATCATACCTTAGCCGTTCCTAACCTACCTTATCCTATCTTATACATTCTTATCCTACCACATCCTATTCTATCTTGCCCTAGTCATTCCAATCCTACCTTATACTATTCTATCTCAAATTACTCTTTCCTAACCAGCATATTCTATCATATCTTATCCGTTCCTATGCTACCTTATCCTATTCTATCATATCTTACCCGTTCCTTTCCTACCTAATCCTATTCCATCCTATCTTACCCATTCTAATCCTACCACATCCTTTTCTATCTTACAATTGGCATTCCTATCATACCTTATCCTATTCTATTATATCTTAGCCGTTCCTATCCTATCTTATCCTATCTTACACATTCTTATCCTACCACATCCTATTCTATCTTGCCCTAGTCATTCCAATCCTACCTAATACTATTCTATATTAAATTACTATTTACTAACCAGCATATTCTATCATATCTTAGCCGTTCCTATCCTATCTTATCCTATCCTACACATTCTTATCCTACCACATCATATCCTATCTTACCTTAACCATTCCTATGCTACCTTATCCTATTCTATCTTACCTTAGCCATTCCTATCCTATCTTGGCCTATTCTATCATACCTTAGCCATTTTCATCCTACCACATCCTATTCTATCTTAGCTTACCCGTTGCTATCCCACCTAATTCTATCTTAGCCGTTCCTATCTTATACGATTCTATAATACCTCAGCTGTTCCTATCCTACCTTATACTAATCTATCTTAAATTACTCTTTACTAACCAGCATATTCTATCATATCTTAGCCGTTCCTATGCTACCTTATCCTATTCTATATTACCTTCAGCCATTGCTATCCTACCTTATTCTATTCTATCATATCTTAGCCGTTCATATGCTACCTTATTCTATTCCATCCTATCTTACCCATTCTAATCCTACCACATGCTATTCTATCTTACAATTGGCATTCCTATCCTACCTTATCCTATTCTTTTATATCTTAGCCGTTCCTACCCTACCTTATACTATCTTACACATTCTTATCCTACCACATCCTATCCTATCTTACCTTAACCATTCCTATCCTACCTTACCCTTTTCTATCATATCTTACCCGTTCCTTTCCTACCTTATCCTATTCCATCCTATCTTACACATTCTAATCCTACCATATCCTATTCTATCTTACAATTGGCATTCCTATCCTACCTTATCCTATTCTATTATATCTAAGCCGTTCCTATCCTACCTTATCCTATCTTACACATTCTTATCCTACCACATCCTATTCTATCTTACCTTAACCATTCCTATCCTACCTTATCCTATTCTATTATATCTTAGCCGTTCCAATCCTATCTTATCCTATCCTACACATTCTTATCCTACCACATCATATCCTATCTTACCTTAACCATTCCTATCCTACCTTATCCTATTCTATCTTACCTTCGCCATTCCTATCCTATCTTGGCCTATTCTATCATACCTTATCCTATTCTATTATATCTTAGCCGTTCCTATCCTATCTTATCCTATCCTACACATTCTTATCCTACAACATCCTATCCTATCTTACCTTAACCATTCCTATCCTACCTTATCCTATTCAATCTTACCTTAGCCATTCCTATCCTAGCTTGGCCTATTCTATCATACCTTAGCCATTTTTATCCTACCTTATCTTATTCTATCTTAGCTTAACCGTTGCTATCCTACCTAATTCTATCTTAGCCATTCCTATCTTATACGATTCTATCATACCTCAGCTGTTCCTATCGTACCTTATCCTATTCTATCTTATATTACTCTTTCCTAACCAGCTTATTCTATCATATCTTAGCCGTTCCTATGCTACCTTATCCTGTTCTATCTTACCTTAGCCATCCCTATGCTACCTTCTCCTATTCTATCTTACCTTTATCCATTCCTATCCTACCTTATCCTATCCAATAATATCTTAGCCGTTCATATGCTACCACATCCTATGCTATCATACCATAGCCATTCCTATCCTACCTTTTCATATTCTACCTTTTCATATTCACATCCTACTCTATCTTACCTTACCCGTTGCTATCCTACCAAATGCTATCTTAGCCGTTCCTATCTTATACGATTATATCATACCTTAGCCGTTCCTAACCTACCTTATCCTATCTTACACATTCTTATCCTACCACATCGTATTCTATCTTGCCCTAGTCATTCCAAACCTACCTTATACTATTCTATCTTAAATTACTCTTTACTAACCAGCATATTCTATCATATCTTAGCCGTTCCTATGCTACCTTATCCTATTCTATATTACCTTTAGCCATTACTATCCTACCTTATTCTATTCTATCATATCTTAGCCGTTCATATGCTACCTTATTCTATTCCATCCTATCTTACCCATTCTAATCCTACCACATGCTATTCTATCTTACAATTGGCATTCCAATCCTACCTTATACTATTCTATCTTAAATTACTCTTTACTAACCAGCATATTCTATCATATCTTAGCCGTTCCTATCCTATCTTATCCTATCCTACACATTCTTATCCTACCACATCATATCCTATCTTACCTTAACCATTCCTATGCTACCTTATCCTATTCTATCTTACCTTAGCCATTCCTATCCTATCTTGGCCTATTCTATCATACCTTAGCCATTTTCATCCTACCACATCCTATTCTATCTTAGCTTACCCGTTGCTATCCCACCTAATTCTATCTTAGCCGTTCCTATCTTATACGATTCTATAATACCTCAGCTGTTCCTATCCTACCTTATACTATTCTATCTTAAATTACTCTTTACTAACCAGCATATTCTATCATATCTTAGCCGTTCCTATGCTACCTTATCCTATTCTATATTACCTTTAGCCATTACTATCCTACCTTATTCTATTCTAACATATCTTAGCCGTTCATATGCTACCTTATTCTATTCCATCCTATCTTACCCATTCTAATCCTACCACATGCGATTCTATCTTACAATTGGCATTCCAATCCTACCTTATACTATTCTATCTTAAATTACTCTTTACTAACCAGCATATTCTATCATATCTTAGCCGTTCCTATGCTACCTTATCCTATTCTATATTACCTTTAGCCATTACTATCCTACCTTATTCTATTCTAACATATCTTAGCCGTTCATATGCTACCTTATTCTATTCCATCCTATCTTACCCATTCTAATCCTACCACATGCGATTCTATCTTACAATTGGCATTCCAATCCTACCTTATACTATTCTATCTTAAATTACTCTTTACTAACCAGCATATTCTATCATATCTTAGCCGTTCCTATCCTATCTTATCCTATCCTACACATTCTTATCCTACCACATCATATCCTATCTTACCTTAACCATTCCTATGCTACCTTATCCTATTCTATCTTACCTTAGCCATTCCTATCCTATCTTGGCCTATTCTATCATACCTTAGCCATTTTCATCCTACCACATCCTATTCTATCTTAGCTTACCCGTTGCTATCCCATCTAATTCTATCTTAGCCGTTCCTATCTTAGACGATTCTATAATACCTCAGCTGTTCCTATCCTACCTTATACTATTCTATCTTAAATTACTCTTTACTAACCAGCATATTCTATCATATCTTAGCCGTTCCTATGCTACCTTATCCTATTCTATATTACCTTCAGCCATTGCTATCCTACCTTATTCTATTCTATCATATCTTAGCCGTTCATATGCTACCTTATTCTATTCCATCCTATCTTACCCATTCTAATCCTACCACATGCTATTCTATCTTACAATTGGCATTCCTATCCTACCGTATCCTATTCTTTTATATCTTAGCCGTTCCTACCCTACCTTATACTATCTTACACATTCTTATCCTACCACATCCTATCCTATCTTACCTTAACCATTCCTATCCTACCTTATCCTATTCTATTATATCTTAGCCGTTCCAATCCTATCTTATCCTATCCTACACATTCTTATCCTACCACATCATATCCTATCTTACCTTAACCATTCCTATCCTACCTTATCCTATTCTATCTTACCTTCGCCATTCCTATCCTATCTTGGCCTATTCTATCATACCTTATCCTATTCTATTATATCTTAGCCGTTCCTATCCTATCTTATCCTATCCTACACATTCTTATCCTACAACATCCTATCCTATCTTACCTTAACCATTCCTATCCTACCTTATCCTATTCAATCTTACCTTAGCCATTCCTATCCTATCTTGGCCTATTCTATCATACCTTAGCCATTTTTATCCTACCTTATCTTATTCTATCTTAGCTTAACCGTTGCTATCCTACCTAATTCTATCTTAGCCATTCCTATCTTATACGATTCTATCATACCTCAGCTGTTCCTATCGTACCTTGTCCTATTCTATCTTATATTACTCTTTCCTAACCAGCTTATTCTATCATATCTTAGCCGTTCCTATGCTACCTTATCCTGTTCTATCTTACCTTAGCCATCCCTATGCTACCTTCTCCTATTCTATCTTACCTTTATCCATTCCTATCCTACCTTATCCTATCCAATAATATCTTAGCCGTTCATATGCTACCACATCCTATGCTATCATACCATAGCCATTCCTATCCTACCTTTTCATATTCTACCTTTTCATATTCACATCCTACTCTATCTTACCTTACCCGTTGCTATCCTACCAAATGCTATCTTAGCCGTTCCTATCTTATACGATTATATCATACCTTAGCCGTTCCTAACCTACCTTATCCTATCTTACACATTCTTATCCTACCACATCGTATTCTATCTTGCCCTAGTCATTCCAAACCTACCTTATACTATTCTATCTTAAATTACTCTTTCCTAACCAGCATATTCTATCATATCTTAGCCGTTCCTATGCTACCTTATCCTATTCTATATTACCTTTAGCCATTACTATCCTACCTTATTCTATTCTAACATATCTTAGCCGTTCATATGCTACCTTATTCTATTCCATCCTATCTTACCCATTCTAATCCTACCACATGCGATTCTATCTTACAATTGGCATTCCAATCCTACCTTATACTATTCTATCTTAAATTACTCTTTACTAACCAGCATATTCTATCATATCTTAGCCGTTCCTATCCTATCTTATCCTATCCTACACATTCTTATCCTACCACATCATATCCTATCTTACCTTAACCATTCCTATGCTACCTTATCCTATTCTATCTTACCTTAGCCATTCCTATCCTATCTTGGCCTATTCTATCATACCTTAGCCATTTTCATCCTACCACATCCTATTCTATCTTAGCTTACCCGTTGCTATCCCACCTAATTCTATCTTAGCCGTTCCTATCTTATACGATTCTATAATACCTCAGCTGTTCCTATCCTACCTTATACTATTCTATCTTAAATTACTCTTTACTAACCAGCATATTCTATCATATCTTAGCCGTTCCTATGCTACCTTATCCTATTCTATATTACCTTCAGCCATTGCTATCCTACCTTATTCTATTCCATCCTATCTTACCCATTCTAATCCTACCACATGCTATTCTATCTTACAATTGGCATTCCTATCCTACCTTATCCTATTCTTTTATATCTTAGCCGTTCCTACCCTACCTTATACTATCTTACACATTCTTATCCTACCACATCCTATCCTATCTTACCTTAACCATTCCTATCCTACCTTATCCTATTCTATTATATCTTAGCCGTTCCAATCCTATCTTATCCTATCCTACACATTCTTATCCTACCACATCATATCCTATCTTACCTTAACCATTCCTATCCTACCTTATACTATTCTATCTTAAATTACTCTTTACTAACCAGCATATTCTATCATATCTTAGCCGTTCCTATGCTACCTTATCCTATTCTATATTACCTTTAGCCATTACTATCCTACCTTATTCTATTCTATCATATCTTAGCCGTTCATATGCTACCTTATTCTATTCCATCCTATCTTACCCATTCTAATCCTACCACATGCTATTCTATCTTACAATTGGCATTCCAATCCTACCTTATACTATTCTATCTTAAATTACTCTTTACTAACCAGCATATTCTATCATATCTTAGCCGTTCCTATGCTACCTTATCCTATTCTATCTTACCTTTAGCCATTGCTATCCTACCTTATTCTATTCTATCTTGCAATTGGCATTCCTATCCTACCTTATCCTATTCTATCATATCTTAGCCGTTCCTATCCTACCTTATCCTATCTTACACATTCTTATCCTACCACATCCTATTCTATCTTACCTTAACCATTCCTATCCTACCTTACCCTTTTCTATCATATCTTACCCGTTCCTTTCCTACCTTATTCTATTCCATCCTATCTTACCCATTCTAATCCTAACACATGCTATTCTATCTTACAATTGGCATTCCTATCCTACCTTATCCTATTCTTTTATATCTTAGCCGTTCCTATCCTATCTTATCCTATCCTACACATTCTTATCCTACCACATCCTATTATATCTTGCCCTAGTCATTCCAATCCTACCTTATGCTATTCTGTCTCATATTACTCTTTCCTAACCAGCTTATTTTATCATATCTTAGCCGTTCCTATGCTACCTTATCCTATTCTATCTTACCTTTAGCCATTGCTATCGTACCTTATTCTATTCTATCATATCTTAGCCGTTCATATGCTACCTTATTCTATTCCATCCTATCTTACCCATTCTAATCCAACCACATGCTATTCTATCTTACAATTGGCATTCCTATCCTACCTTATCCTATTCTTTTATATCTTAGCCGTTCCTATCCTATCTTATCCTATCCTACACATTCTTATCCTACTACATCCTATCCTATCTTAACCATTCCTATCCTACCTTAACCTATTCTATCATATCTTACCCGTTCCTTTCCTACCTTATCCTATTCCATCCTATCTTACCCATTCTAATCCAACCACATCCTATTCTATCTTACATTTGGCATTCCTATCCTATCTTATCCTATTCTATTATATCTTAGCCGTTCCTATCCTATCTTATCCTATCCTACACATTCTTATCCTACAACATCCTATCCTATCTTACCTTAACCATTCCTATCCTACCTTATCCTATTCTATCTTACCTTAGCCATTCCTATCCTATCTTGGCCTATTCTATCATACCTTAGCCATTTTTATCCTATCTTATCTTATTCTATCTCATATTAGCCGTTCCTATACTACCTTATCCTATCATGCCTTTGCCATTTTCATCGTACCATATCCTATTCAATCTTAGCTTACCCGTTGCTATCGTACCTAATGCTCTTAGCCGTTCCTATTTAATCCGATTATATCATACCTTAGCCGTTCCTAACCTACCTTATCCTATCTTACACATTCTTATCCTACCACATCCTATTCTATCTTGCCCTAGTTATTCCAATCCTACCTTATACTATTCTATCTCAAATTACTCTTTCCTAACCAGCATATTCTATCATATCTTATCCGTTCCTATGCTACCTTATCCTATTCTATCATATCTTACCCGTTCCTTTCCTACCTCATCCTATTCCATCCTATCTTACACATTCTTATCCTACCACATCCTATTCTATCTTGCCCTAGTCATTCCAATCCTACCTAATACTATTCTATATTAAATTACTCTTTACTAACCAGCATATTCTATCATATCTTAGCCGTTCCTATCCTATCTTATCCTATCCTACACATTCTTATCCTACCACATCATATCCTATCTTAACTTAACCATTCCTATGCTACCTTATCCTATTCTATCTTACCTTAGCCATTCCTATCCTATCTTGGCCTATTCTATCATACCTTAGCAATTTTCATCCTACCACATCCTATTCTATCTTAGCTTACCCGTTGCTATCCTACCTAATTCTATCTTAGCCGTTCCTATCTTATACGATTCTATAATACCTCAGCTGTTCCTATCCTACCTTATACTATTCTATCTTAAATTACTCTTTACTAACCAGCATATTCTATCATATCTTAGCCGTTCCTATGCTACCTTATCCTATTCTATATTACCTTCAGCCATTGCTATCCTACCTTATTCTATTCTATCATATCTTAGCCGTTCATATGCTACCTTATTCTATTCCATCCTATCTTACCCATTCTAATCCTACCACATGCTATTCTATCTTACAATTGGCATTCCTATTCTACCTTATCCTATTCTTTTATATCTTAGCCATTCCTATCCTACCTTATCCTATCTTACACATTCTTATCCTACCACATCCTATCCTATCTTACCTTAACCATTCCTATCCTACCTTACCCTTTTCTATCATATCTTACCCGTTCCTTTCCTACCTTATCCTATTCCATCCTATCTTACACATTCTAATCCTACCATATCCTATTCTATCTTACAATTGGCATTCCTATCCTACCTTATCCTATTCTATTATATCTAAGCCGTTCCAATCCTACCTTATCCTATCTTACACATTCTTATCCTACCACATCCTATTCTATCTTACCTTAACCATTCCTATCCTACCTTATCCTATTCTATTATATCTTAGCCGTTCCAATCCTATCTTATCCTATACAACACATTCTTATCCTACCACATCATATCCTATCTTACCTTAACCATTCCTATCCTACCTTATCCTATTCTATCTTACCTTCGCCATTCCTATCCTATCTTGGCCTATTCTATCATACCTTATCCTATTCTATTATATCTTAGCCGTTCCTATCCTATCTTATCCTATCCTACACATTCTTATCCTACAACATCCTATCCTATCTTACCTTAACCATTCCTATCCTACCTTATCCTATTCAATCTTACCTTAGCCATTCCTATCCTATCTTGGCCTATTCTATCATACCTTAGCCATTTTTATCCTACCTTATCTTATTCTATCTTAGCTTAACCGTTGCTATCCTACCTAATTCTATCTTAGCCGTTCCTATCTTATACGATTCTATCATACCTCAGCTGTTCCTATCGTACCATATCCTATTCTATCTTATATTACTCTTTCCTAACCAGCTTATTCTATCATATCTTAGCCGTTCCTATGCTACCTTCTCCTATTCTATCTTACCTTAGCCATTCCTATGCTACCTTCTCCTATTCTATCTTACCTTTATCCATTCCTATCCTACCTTATCCTATCCTATAATGTCGTAGCCGTTCATATGCTACCACATCCTATTCTATCATACCTTAGCCATTCCTATCCTATCTTATCTTATTCTGTCTCATATTAGCCGTTCCAAACCAGCTTATTCCCTCATATCTTAGCCGTTCCTATACTACCTTATCCTATTTTATCATATCTTAGCCATTCTTATCCTACCACATCCTGCTCTATCTTACCTTACCCGTTGCTATCCAACCAAATGCTATTTAAGCCGTTCCTATCTTATCCGATTATATCATACCTTAGCCGTTCGTAACCTACCTTATCTTATCTTACACATTCTTATCCTACCACATCCTATTCTATCTTGCCCTAGTCATTCCAATCCTACCTTATACTATTCTATCTCATATTACTCTTTCCTAACCAGCTTATTCTATCATATCTTAGCCGTTCCTATGCTACCTTATCCTATTCTATCTTACAATTGGCATTCCTATCCTACCTTATCCTATTCTATCTTACCTTAACCATTCCTATCCTACCTTAGCCTATACTATCATATCTTACCCGTTCCTTTCCTACCTTATCCTATTCCATCCTATCTTACCCATTCTTATCCTACCACATCCTATCCTATCTTACCTTAACCTTTCCTATCCTACCTTATCCTATTCTATCTTACCTTAGCCATTCCTATCCTATCTTGGCCTATTCTATCATACCTTAGCCATTTTTATCCTACCTTATCTTATTCTATCTTATATTAGCCGTTCCTATACCACCTTATCCTATCATATCTTTGCCATTTTCATCCTACCACATCCTATTCTATCTTAGCTTACCCGTTGCTATCCTACCTAATGCTATCTTAGCCGTTCCTATCTTATACGATTCTATCATACCTCAGCTGTTCCTATCGTACCTTATCCTATTCTATCTTATATTACTCTTTCCTAACCAGCTTATTCTATCATATCTTAGCCGTTCCTATGCTACCTTATCCAATTCTATCTTTCCTTTAGCCATTGCTATCCTACCTTATTGTATTCTATCATATCTTAGCCGTTCATATGCTACCTAATTCTATTCCATCCTATCTTACCCATTCTAATCCTACCACATGCTATTCTATCTTACAATTGGCATTCCTATCCTACCTTATCCTATTCTATCATATCATAGCCATTCCTGTCCTACCTTATCCTATCTTACACATTATTATCCTACCACATCCTATTCTATCTTACCTTAACCATTCCTATCCTACCTTAGCCTATTCTATCATATCTTACCCGTTCCTTTCCGACCTTATCCTATTCCATCCTATCTTACCCATTCTAATCCTACCACATCCTATCCTACCTTATCCTATTCTATTATATCTTAGCCGTTCCTATCCTATCTTATCCTATACTACACATTCTTATCCTACCACATCCTATCCTATCTTACCTTAACCATTCCTATCCTACCTTACCCTTTTCTATCATATCTTACCCGTTCCTTTCCTACCTTATCCTATTCCATCCTATCTTACACATTCTAATCCTACCATATCCTATTCTATCTTACAATTGGCATTCCTATCCTACCTTATCCTATTCTATTATATCTAAGCCGTTCCTATCCTACCTTATCCTATCTTACACATTCTTATCCTACCACATCCTATCCTATCTTACCTTAACCATTCCTATCCTACCTTACCCTTTTCTATCATATCTTACCCGTTCCTTTCCTACCTTATCCTATTCCATCCTATCTTACACATTCTAATCCTACCATATCCTATTCTATCTTACAATTGGCATTCCTATCCTACCTTATCCTATTCTATTATATCTAAGCCGTTCCTATCCTACCTTATCCTATCTTACACATTCTTATCCTACCACATCCTATTCTATCTTACCTTAACCATTCCTATCCTACCTTATCCTATTCTATTATATCTTAGCCGTTCCAATCCTATCTTATCCTATCCTACACATTCTTATCCTACCACATTATATCCTATCTTACCTTAACCATTCCTATCCTACCTTATCCTATTCTATCTTACCTTCGCCCTTCCTATCCTATCTTGGCCTATTCTATCATACCTTATCCTATTCTATTATATCTTAGCCGTTCCTATCCTATCTTATCCTATCCTACACATTCTTATCCTACAACATCCTATCCTATCTTACCTTAACCATTCCTATCCTACCTTATCCTATTCAATCTTACCTTAGCCATTCCTATCCTATCTTGGCCTATTCTATCATACCTTAGCCATTTTTATCCTACCTTATCTTATTCTATCTTAGCTTAACCGTTGCTATCCTACCTAATTCTATCTTAGCCATTCCTATCTTATACGATTCTATCATACCTCAGCTGTTCCTATCGTACCTTATCCTATTCTATCTTATATTACTCTTTCCTAACCAGCTTATTCTATCATATCTTAGCCGTTCCTATGCTACCTTATCCTGTTCTATCTTATCTTAGCCATCCCTATGCTACCTTCTCCTATTCTATCTTACCTTTATCCATTCCTATCCTACCTTATCCTATCCAATAATATCTTAGCCGTTCATATGCTACCACATCCTATGCTATCATACCATAGCCATTCCTATCCTACCTTTTCATATTCTACCTTTTCATATTCACATCCTACTCTATCTTACCTTACCCGTTGCTATCCTACCAAATGCTATCTTAGCCGTTCCTATCTTATACGATTATATCATACCTTAGCCGTTCCTAACCTACCTTATCCTATCTTACACATTCTTATCCTACCACATCGTATTCTATCTTGCCCTAGTCATTCCAATCCTACCTCATACTATTCTATCTTAAATTACTCTTTACTAACCAGCATATTCTATCATATCTTAGCCGTTCCTATGCTACCTTATCCTATTCTATATTACCTTTAGCCATTACTATCCTACCTTATTCTATTCTATCATATCTTAGCCGTTCATATGCTACCTTATTCTATTCCATCCTATCTTACCCATTCTAATCCTACCACATGCTATTCTATCTTACAATTGGCATTCCAATCCTACCTTATACTATTCTATCTTAAATTACTCTTTACTAACCAGCATATTCTATCATATCTTAGCCGTTCCTATCCTACCTTATCCTATCTTACACATTCTTATCCTACCACATCCTATTCTATCTTACCTTAACCATTCCTATCCTACCTTACCCTTTTCTATCATATCTTACCCGTTCCTTTCCTACCTTATTCTATTCCATCCTATCTTACCCATTCTAATCCTAACACATGCTATTCTATCTTACAATTGGCATTCCTATCCTACCTTATCCTATTCTTTTATATCTTAGCCGTTCCTATCCTATCTTATCCTATCCTACACATTCTTATCCTACCACATCCTATTATATCTTGCCCTAGTCATTCCAATCCTACCTTATGCTATTCTGTCTCATATTACTCTTTCCTAACCAGCTTATTTTATCATATCTTAGCCGTTCCTATGCTACCTTATCCTATTCTATCTTACCTTTAGCCATTGCTATCGTACCTTATTCTATTCTATCATATCTTAGCCATTCATATGCTACCTTATTCTATTCCATCCTATCTTACCCATTCTAATCCAACCACATGCTATTCTATCTTACAATTGGCATTCCTATCCTACCTTATCCTATTCTTTTATATCTTAGCCGTTCCTATCCTATCTTATCCTATCCTACACATTCTTATCCTACTACATCCTATCCTATCTTAACCATTCCTATCCTACCTTAACCTATTCTATCATATCTTACCCGTTCCTTTCCTACCTTATCCTATTCCATCCTATCTTACCCATTCTAATCCTACCACATCCTATTCTATCTTACATTTGGCATTCCTATCCTATCTTATCCTATTCTATTATATCTTAGCCGTTCCTATCCTATCTTATCCTATCCTACACATTCTTATCCTACAACATCCTATCCTATCTTACCTTAACCATTCCTATCCTACCTTATCCTATTCTATCTTACCTTAGCCATTCCTATCCTATCTTGGCCTATTCTATCATACCTTAGCCATTTTTATCCTATCTTATCTTATTCTATCTCATATTAGCCGTTCCTATACTACCTTATCCTATCATGCCTTTGCCATTTTCATCGTACCATATCCTATTCAATCTTAGCTTACCCGTTGCTATCGTACCTAATGCTCTTAGCCGTTCCTATTTAATCCGATTTTATCATACCTTAGCCGTTCCTAACCTACCTTATCCTATCTTACACATTCTTATCCTACCACATCCTATTCTATCTTGCCCTAGTCATTCCAATCCTACCTTATACTATTCTATCTCAAATTACTCTTTCCTAACCAGCATATTCTATCATATCTTATCCGTTCCTATGCTACCTTATCCTATTCTATCATATCTTACCCGTTCCTTTCCTACCTCATCCTATTCCATCCTATCTTACCCATTCTAATCCTACCACATCCTATTCTATCTTACAATTGGCATTCCTATCATACCTTATCCTATTCTATTATATCTTAGCCGTTCCTATCCTATCTTACACATTCTTATCCTACCACATCCTATTCTATCTTGCCCTAGTCATTCCAATCCTACCTAATACTATTCTATATTAAATTACTCTTTACTAACCAGCATATTCTATCATATCTTAGCCGTTCCTATCCTATCTTATCCTATCCTACACATTCTTATCCTACCACATCATATCCTATCTTAACTTAACCATTCCTATGCTACCTTATCCTATTCTATCTTACCTTAGCCATTCCTATCCTATCTTGGCCTATTCTATCATACCTTAGCCATTTTCATCCTACCACATCCTATTCTATCTTAGCTTACCCGTTGCTATCCTACCTAATTCTATCTTAGCCGTTCCTATCTTATACGATTCTATAATACCTCAGCTGTTCCTATCCTACCTTATACTATTCTATCTTAAATTACTCTTTACTAACCAGCATATTCTATCATATCTTAGCCGTTCCTATGCTACCTTATCCTATTCTATATTACCTTCAGCCATTGCTATCCTACCTTATTCTATTCTATCATATCTTAGCCGTTCATATGCTACCTTATTCTATTCCATCCTATCTTACCCATTCTAATCCTACCACATGCTATTCTATCTTACAATTGGCATTCCTATTCTACCTTATCCTATTCTTTTATATCTTAGCCGTTCCTATCCTACCTTATCCTATCTTACACATTCTTATCCTACCACATCCTATCCTATCTTACCTTAACCATTCCTATCCTACCTTATCCTATTCTATCTTACCTTAGCCATTCCTATCCTATCTTGGCCTATTCTATCATAACTTAGCCATTTTTATCCTACCTTATCTTATTCTATCTCATATTAGCCGTTCCTATACTACCTTATCCTATCATATCTTTGCCATTTTCATCCTACCACATCCTATTCTATCTTCGCGTACCCATTGCTATCCTACCTAATAATATCTTAGCCATGCCTGTCTTATACGTTTCTATCATACCTCAGCTGTTCCTATCATACCTCATCCTATTCTATCTTATATTACTCTTTCCTAACCAGCTTATTCTATCATATCTTAGCCGTTCCTATGCTACCTTATCCTATTCTATCTTACCTTAGCCATTCCTATGCTACCTTCTCCTATTCTATCTTACCTTTATCCATTCCTATCCTACCTTATCCTATCCTATAATATCTTAGCCGTTCATATGCTACCACATCCTATTCTATCATACCTTAGCCATTCCTATCCTACCTTATCTTATTCTGTCTTATATTAGCCGTTCCAAACCAGCTTATTCCCTCATATCTTAACCGTTCCTATACTACCTTATCCTATTTTATCATATCTTAGCCATTCTTATCCTACCACATCCTACTCTCTTACCTTACCCATTGCTATCCTACCAAATGCTATCTTAGCCGTTCCTATCTCATCCGATTATGTCATACCTTAGCCGTTCCTAACGTACTTTATCCTATCTTACACATTCTTATCCTACCACATCCTATTATATCTTGCCCAAGTCATTCCAATCCTACCTTATACTATTCTATCTCATATTATTCTTTGCTAACCAGCTTATTCTATCATATCTTAGCCATTCCTATGCTACCTTATCCAATTCTATCTTACCTTTAGCCATTGCTATCCTACCTTATTCTATTCTATCATATCTTAGCCGTTCATATGCTACCTTATTCTAATCCATCCGATCTTACCCATTCTAATCCTACCACATGCAATTCTATCTTACAATTGGCATTCCTATTCTACCTTATCCTATTCTTTTATATCTTAGCCGTTCCTATCCTATCTTATCCTATCCTACACATTCTTATCCTACCTCATCCTATCCTATCTTACCTTAACCATTCCTATCCTACCTTAGCATATTCTACCATATCTTACACGTTCCTTTCCTACCTCATCCTATTCCATCCTATCTTACCCATTCTAATCCTACCACATCCTATCCTACCTTATCCTATTCTATTATATCTTAGCCGTTCCTATCCTATCTTATCCTATACTACACATTCTTATCCTACCACATCCTATTCTATCTTGCCCTAATCATTCCAATCCTACCTTATACTATTCTATCTCATATTACTCTATCATAAACAGCTTATTCTATCATATATTAGCCACTCCTATGCCACCTTATCCAATTCTATCTTACCTTTAGCCATTGCTATCCTACCTTATTCTATTCTATCATATCTTAGCCATTCATATGTTACCTTATTCTATTCCATCCTATCTTACCCATTCTAATCCTACCACATGCTATTCTATCTTACCTTAACCATTCCTATCCTACCTTATCCTATTCTATCTTACCTTCGCCATTCCTATCCTATCTTGGCCTATTCTATCATACCTTAGCCATTTTTATCCTACCTTATCTTATTCTATCTCATATTAGCCGTTCCTATACCACCTTATCCTATCATATCTTTGCCATTTTCATCATACCATATCCTATTCTTTCTTAGCTTACCCGTTGCTATCCTACCTAATGATATCTTAGCCGTTCCTATCTTATACGATTCTATCATACCTCAGCTGTTCCAATCCTACGTTATATTATTTTATCTCATATTAGTCTTTCCTAACCAGCTTATTCTATAATATCTTAGCCGTTCCTATGCTACCTTATCCTGTTCTATCTTACCTTAGACATCCCTATGCTACCTTCTCCTATTCTATCTTACCTTTATCCATTCCTATCCTACCTTATCCTATCCTGTAATATCTTAGCTGTTCATATGCTACCACATCCTATTCTATCATACCTTAGCCATTCCTATCCTACCTTATCTTACTCTGTCTTATATTAGCCGTTCCAAACCAGCTTATTCCCTCATATCTTAGCCGTTCCTATACTACCTTATCCTATTTTATCATATCTTAGCCAATCTTATCCTACCACATCCTACTCTATCTTACCTTACCCGTTGCTATCGTACCAAATGCTATCTTAGCCGTTCCTATCTTATCCGATTATATCATACCTTAGCCGTTCCTAACCTACCTTATCCTATCTTAAACATTCTTATCCTACCACATCCTATTCTATCTTGCGCTAGTCATTACAATCCTACCTTATACTATTCTTTCTCATATTACTCTTTCCTAACCAGCTTATTCTATCATATCTTAGCCGTTCCTATGCTACCTTATCCTATATTATCATATCTTAGCCATTCTTAACCTACCACATCCTACTCTATCTTACTTTACCCGTTGCTATCCTACCAAATGCTATCTTAGCTGTTCCTATCTAATCCGATTATATCATTCCTTAGCCATTCCTAACCTACCTTATCCTATTCTTTTATATCTTAGCCGTTCCTATCCTATCTTATCCTATACTACACATTCTTATCCTACCACATCCTATTCTATCTTGCCCTAGTCATTCCAATCCTACCTTATACTATTCTATCTCATATTACTCTATCCTAACCAGCTTATTCTATCATATATTAGCCGCTCCTATGCTACCTTATCCAATTCTATCTTACCTTTAGCCATTGCTATCCTGCCTTATTCTATTCTATCATATCTTAGCCGTTCATATGCTACCTTATTCTATTCCATCCTATCTTACCCATTCTAATCCTACCACATGCTATTCTATCTTACAATTGGCATTCCTATTCTACCTTATCCTATTCTTTTATATCTTAGCCGTTCCTATCCTATCTTATCCTATACTACACATTCTTATCCTACCACATCCTATCCTATCTTACCTTAACCATTCCTATCCTACCTTATCCTATTCTATCTTACCTTAGCCATTCCTATCCTATCTTGGCCTATTCTATCATACCTTAGCCATTTTTATCCAACCTTATCTTATTCTATCTCATATTAGCCGTTCCAATACTACCTTATCCTATCATATCTTTGCCATTTTCATCCTACCACATCCTATTCTAACTTCGCGTACCCATTGCTATCCTACCTAATGATATCTTAGCCATGCCTGTCTTATACGTTTCTATCATACCTCAGCTGTTCCTATCAGACCTTATCCTATTCTATCTTATATTACTCTTTCCTAACCAGCTTATTCTATCATATCTTAGCCGTTCCTATGCTACCTTATCCTATTCTATCTTACCTTAGCCATTCCTATGCTACCTTCTCCTATTCTATCTTACCTTTATCCATTCCTATCCTACCTTATCCTATCCTGTAATATCTTAGCCGTTCATATGCAACCACATCCTATTCTATCATACCTTTATCCATTCCTATCCTACCTTATCCTATCCTGTAATATCTTAGCCGTTCATATGCAACCACATCCTATTCTATCTTACCTTTATCCATTCCTATCCTACCTTATCTTATTCTGTCTTATATTAGCCGTTCCAAACCAGCTTATTCCCTCATATCTTAACCGTTCTTATACTACCTTATCCTATTTTATCATATCTTAGCCATTCTTATCCTGCCACATCCTACTCTCTTACCTTACCCGTTGCTATCCTACCAAATGCTATCTTAGCCGTTCCTATCTCATCCGATTATATCATACCTTAGCCATTCCTAACCTACCTTATCCTATCTTACACATTCTTATCCTACCAAATCCTATTCTGTCTTGACCTAGTCATTCCAATCCTACGTTATACTATTCTATCTCATATTACTCTTTCCTAACCAGCTTATTCTATCATATCTTAGCCGTTCCTATGCTACCTTATCCAATTCTATCTTACCTTTAGCCATTGCTATCCTACCTTATTCTATTCTATCATATATTAGCCGTTCATATGCTACCTTATTCTATTCCATCCTATCGTACCCATTCTAATCCTACCACATGCTATTCTATCTTACAATTGGCATTCCTATTCTACCTTATCCTATTCTTTTATATCTTAGCCGTTCCTATCCTATCTTATCCTATACTACATATTCTTATCCTACCACATCCTAATCTATCTTGCCCTAATCATTCCAATCCTACCTTATACTATTCTATCTCATATTACTCTATCCTAACCAGCTTATTCTATCATATATTAGCCACTCCTATGCTACCTTATCCAATTCTATCTTACCTTTAGCCATTGCTATCCTACCTTATTCTATTCAATCATATCTTAGCCATTCATATGCTACCTTATTCTATTCCATCCTATCTTACCCATTCTAATCCTACCACATGCTATTCTATCTTACAATTGGCATTCCTATTCTACCTTATCCTATTCTTTTATATCTTAGCCGTTCATATCCTATCTTATCCTACACTACACATTCTTATCCTACCACATCCTATTCTATCTTGCCCTAATCATTCCAATCCTACCTTATACTATTCTATCTCATATTACTCTATCCTAACCAGCTTATTCTATCATATCTTAGCCGTTCCTATGCTACCTTATCCAATTCTATCTTACCTTTAGCCATTGCTATCCTACCTTATTCTATTCTATCATATATTAGCCGTTCATATGCTACCTTATTCTATTCCATCCTATCGTACCCATTCTAATCCTACCACATGCTATTCTATCTTACAATTGGCATTCCTATTCTACCTTATTCTATTCTTTTATATCTTAGCCGTTCCTATCCTATCTTATCCTATACTACATATTCTTATCCTACCACATCCTAATCTATCTTGCCCTAGTCATTCCAATCCTACCTTATACTATTCTATCTCATATTACTCTATCCTAACCAGCTTATTCTATCATATATTAGCCGCTCCTATGCTACCTTATCCAATTCTATCTTACCTTTAGCCATTGCTATCCTACCTTATTCTATTCTATCATATCTTAGCCGTTCATATGCTACCTTATTTAATTCCATCCTATCTTACCCATTCTAATCCTACCACATGCTATTCTATCTTACAATTGGCATTCCTATTCTACCTTATCCTATTCTTTTATATCTTAGCCGTTCATATCCTATCTTATCCTATACTACACATTCTTATCCTACCACATCCTATTCTATCTTGCCCTAATCATTCCAATCCTACCTTATACTATTCTATCTCATATTACTCTATCCTAACCAGCTTATTCTATCATATATTAGCCACTCCTATGCTACCTTATCCAATTCTATCTTACCTTTAGCCATTGCTATCCTACCTTATTCTATTCAATCATATCTTAGCCATTCATATGCTACCTTATTCTATTCCATCCTATCTTACCCATTCTAATCCTACCACATGCTATTCTATCTTACAATTGGCATTCCTATTCTACCTTATCCTATTCTTTTATATTTTAGCCGTTCCTATCCTATCTTATCCTATCTTACACATTCTTATCCTACCACATCCTATTCTATCTTACGTTAACCATTCCTATCCTATCTTGGCCTATTCTATCATACCTTAGCCATTTTTATCCTACCTTATCTTATTCTATCTTATATTAGCCATTCCAAACTAGCTTATTCTATCATATCTTAGCCGTTCCTATACTACCTTATCCTACCATATCTTTGCCCTTTTCATCCTACCACATCCTATTCTATCTTACCCTACCCGTTGCTATCCCACCTAATGCCATCTTAGCCGTTACTATCTTATCCGATTCTACCATACCTTAGCCGTTCACATACTACCTTATCCTATCTTACACATTCTTATCCTACCACATCCTATTCTATCTTACCTTAGTCATTCCTATCCTACCTTATACTATTCTATTTATATGACTCTTTCCTAACCAGCTTATTCTATCATATCATAGCCATTCCTATATTACGTTATCCTATTCTATCTTACCTTAGCCATTCCTATCCTACCTTGCCCTATTATATCATATCTTAGCCATTCTTATCCTACCACATCCTATTCTATCTTACCTTAGCCATTCCTATCCTATCTTGGCCTATTCTATCATACCTTGGCCATTCTTATCCTGCCTCATCTTATTCTGTCTTATATTAGCCGTTCGAAACCAGCTTATTCTATCATATTTTAGCCGTACCTATCCTACCTTATGTTATTCCATCATACCTTAGCCGTTCCTATCATACCTTATCCTATTCTATCTTATATTGGCCATTCTAAACCAACTTATTGTATCATAGCTTAGTCGTTCCTATACTACCTAATCCTTTTCTATCTTATTTTAGCAGTTCCAAACCAGCTTATTCTATCATATATTAGCCGCTCCTATGCTACCTTATCCAATTCTATCTTACCTTTAGCCACTGCTATCCTACCTTATTCTATTCTATCATATCTTAGCCGTTCATATGCTACCTTATTCTATTCCATCCGATCTTACCCATTCTAATCCTACCACATGCTATTCTATCTTACAATTGGCATTCCTATTCTACCTTATCCTATTCTTTTATATCTTAGCCGTTCCTATCCTATCTTATCCTATCCTACACATTCTTATCCTACCTCATCCTGTCCTATCTTACCTTAACCATTCCTATCCTACCTTAGCATATTCTACCATATCTTACACGTTCCTTTCCTACCTCATCCTATTCCATCCTATCTTACCCATTCTAATCCTACCACATCCTATTCTATCTTACAATTGGCATTCCTATCCTACCTTATCCTATTCTATTATATCTTAGCCGTTCCTATCCTATCTTATCCTATCCTACACATTCTTATCCTACCACATCCTATCCTATCTTACCTTAACCATTCCTATCCTACCTTATCCTATTCTATCTTACCTTCGCCATTCCTATCCTATCTTGGCCTATTCTATCATACCTTAGCTATTTTTATCCTACCTTATTTTATTGTATCTCATATTAGCCGTTCCTATACCACCTTATCCTATCATATCTTTGCCATTTTCATCATACCATATCCTATTCTTTCTTAGCTTACCCGTTGCTATCCTACCTAATGCTATCTTAGCCGTTCCTATCTTATACGATTCTATCATACCTCAGCTGTTCCAATCCTACGTTATATTATTTTATCTCATATTAGTCTTTCCTAACCAGCTTATTCTATAATATCTTAGCCGTTCCTATGCTACCTTATCCTGTTCTATCTTACCTTAGACATCCCTATGCTACCTTCTCCTATTCTATCTTACCTTTATCCATTCCTATCCTACCTTATCCTATCCTGTAATATCTTAGCCGTTCATATGCTACCACATCCTATTCTATCATACCTTAGCCATTCCTATCCTACCTTATCTTATTCTGTCTTATATTAGCCGTTCCAAACCAGCTTATTCCCTCATATCTTAGCCGTTCCTATACTACCTTATCCTATTTTATCATATCTTAGCCATTCTTATCCTACCACATCCTACTCTATCTTACCTTACCCGTTGCTATCGTACCAAATGCTATCTTAGCCGTTCCTATCTTATCCGATTACATCATACCTTAGCCGTTCCTAACCTACCTTATCCTATCTTACACATTCTTATCCTACCACATCCTATTCTATCTTGCGCTAGTCATTACAATCCTACCTTATACTATTCTATCTCATATTACTCTTTCCTAACCAGCTTATTCTATCATATCTTAGCCGTTCCTATGCTACCTTATCCTATATTATCATATCTTAGCCATTCTTATCCTACCACATCCAACTCTATCTTACTTTACCCGTTGCTATCCTACCAAATGCTATCTTACTTGTTCCTATCTAATCCGATTATATCATTCCTTAGCCATTCCTAACCTACCTTATCCTATTCTTTTATATCTTAGCCGTTCCTATCCTATCTTATCCTATACTACACATTCTTATCCTACCACATGCTATTGTATCTTGCCCTAGTCATTCCAATCCTACCTTATACTATTCTATCTCATATTACTCTATCCTAACCAGCTTATTCTATCATATATTAGCCGCTCCTATGCTACCTTATCCAATTCTATCTTACCTTTAGCCATTGCTATCCTACCTTATTCTATTCTATCATATCTTAGCCGTTCATACGCTACCTTATTCTATTCCATCCTATCTTACCCATTCTAATCCTACCACATGCTATTCTATCTTATAATTGGCATTCCTATCCTACCTTATCCTATTCTATCATATCTTAGCCATTTTTATCCTACCTTATCTTATTCTATCTCATATTAGCCGTTCCTATACTACCTTATCCTATCATATCTTTGCCATTTTCATCCTACCACATCCTATTCTATCTTCGCGTACCCATTGCTATCCTACCTAATAATATCTTAGCCATGCCTGTCTTATACGTTTCTATCATACCTCAGCTGTTCCTATCATACCTCATCCTATTCTATCTTATATTACTCTTTCCTAACCAGCTTATTCTTTTATATCTTAGCCGTTCCTATGCTACCTTATCCTATTCTATCTTACCTTAGCCATTCCTATGCTACCTTCTCCTATTCTATCTTACCTTTATCCATTCCTGTCCTACCTTATCCTATCCTATAATATCTTAGCCGTTCATATGCTACCACATCCTATTCTATCATACCTTAGCCATTCCTATCCTACCTTATCTTATTCTGTCTTATATTAGCCGTTCCAAACCAGCTTATTCTCTCATATCTTAACCGTTCCCATACTACCTTATCCTATTTTATCATATCTTAGCCATTCTTATCCTACCACATCCTACTCTCTTACCTTATCCGTTGCTATCCTACCAAATGCTATCTTAGCCGTTCCTATCTCATCCGATTATGTCATACCTTAGCCGTTCCTAACCTACTTTATCCTATCTTACACATTCTTATCCTACCACATCCTATTATATCTTGCCCAAGTCATTCCAATCCTACCTTATACTATTCTATCTCATATTATTCTTTGCTAACCAGCTTATTCTATCATATCTAAGCCATTCCTATGCTACCTTATCCAATTCTATCTTACCTTTAGCCATTGCTATCCTACCTTATTCTATTCTATCATATCTTAGCCGTTCATATGCTACCTTATTCTAATCCATCCGATCTTACCCATTCTAATCCTACCACATGTAATTCTATCTTACAATTGGCATTCCTATTCTACCTTATCCTATTCTTTTATATCTTAGCCGTTCCTAACCTATCTTATCCTATCCTACACATTCTTATCCTACCTCATCCTATCCTATCTTACCTTAACCATTCCTATCCTACCTTAGCATATTCTACCATATTTTACACGTTCCTTTCCTACCTCATCCTATTCCATCCTATCTTACCCATTCTAATCCTACCACATCCTATTCTATCTTACAATTGGCATTCCTATCCTACCTTATCCTATTCTATTATATCTTAGCCGTTCCTATCCTATCTTATCCTATCCTACACATTCTTATCCTACCACATCCCATCCTATCTTACCTTAACCATTCCTATCCTACCTTATCCTATTCTATCTTACCTTCGCCATTCCTATCCTATCTTGGCCTATTCTATCATACCTTAGCCATTTTTATCCTACCTTATCTTATTCTATCTCATATTAGCCGTTCCTATACCACCTTATCCTATCATATCTTTGCCATTTTCATCATACCATATCCTATTCTTTCTTAGCTTACCCGTTGCTATCCTACCTAATGCTATCTTAGCCGTTCCTATCTTATACGATTCTATCATACCTCAGCTGTTCCAATCCTACATTATATTATTTTATCTCATATTAGTCTTTCCTAACCAGCTTATTCTATAATATCTTAGCCGTTCCTATGCTACCTTATCCTGTTCTATCTTACCTTAGACATCCCTATGCTACCTTCTCCTATTCTATCTTACCTTTATCCATTCCTATCCTACCTTATCCTATCCTGTAATATCTTAGCCGTTCATATGCTACCACATCCTATTCTATCATACCTTAGCCATTCCTATCCTACCTTATCTTATTCTGTCTTATATTAGCCGTTCCAAACCAGCTTATTCCCTCATATCTTAGCCGTTCCTATACTACCTTATCCTATTTTATCATATCTTAGCCATTCTTATCCTACCACATCCTACTCTATCTTACCTTACCCGTTGCAATCGTACCAAATGCTATCTTAGCCGTTCCTATCTTATCCGATTATATCATACCTTAGCCGTTCCTAACCTACCTTATCCTATCTTACACATTCTTATCCTACCACATCCTATTCTATCTTGCGCTAGTCATTACAATCCTACCTTATACTATTCTATCTCATATTACTCTTTCCTAACCAGCTTATTCTATCATATCTTAGCCGTTCCTATGCTACCTTATCCTATATTATCATATCTTAGCCATTCTTATCCTACCACATCCTACTCTATCTTACTTTACCCGTTGCTATCCTACCAAATGCTATGTTAGCTGTTCCTATCTAATCCGATTATATCATTCCTTAGCCATTCCTAACCTACCTTATCCTATTTTATCATATCTTAGCCATTCTTATCCTACCACATCCTACTCTATATTACCTTACCCGTTGCAATCGTACCAAATGCTATCTTAGCCGTTCCTATCTTATCCGATTATATCATACCTTAGCCGTTCCTATCCTATCTTATCCTATACTACACATTCTTATCCTACCACATCCTATTCTATCTTGCCCTAGTCATTCCAATCCTACCTTATACTATTCTATCTCATATTACTCTATCCTAACCAGCTTATTCTATCATATATTAGCCGCTCCTATGCTACCTTATCCAATTCTATCTTACCTTTAGCCATTCCTATCCTACCTTATCTTATTCTGTCTTATATTAGCCGTTCCAAACCAGCTTATTCCCTCATATCTTAGCCGTTCCTATACTACCTTATCCTATTTTATCATATCTTAGCCATTCTTATCCTGTCACATCCTACTCTCTTACCTTACCCGTTGCTATCCTACCAAATGCTATCTTAGCCGTTCCTATCTCATCCGATTATATCATACCTTAGCCATTCCTAACCTACCTTATCCTATCTTACACATTCTTATCCTACCAAATCCTATTCTGTCTTGACCTAGTCATTCCAATCCTACGTTATACTATTCTATCTCATATTACTCTTTCCTAACCAGCTTATTCTATCATATCTTAGCCGTTCCTATGCTACCTTATCCAATTCTATCTTACCTTTAGCCATTGCTATCCTACCTTATTCTATTCTATCATATATTAGCCGTTCATATGCTACCTCATTCTATTCCATCCTATCGTACCCATTCTAATCCTACCACATGCTATTCTATCTTACAATTGGCATTCCTATTCTACCTTATCCTATTCTTTTATATCTTAGCCGTTCCTATCCTATCTTATCCTATACTACATATTCTTATCCTACCACATCCTAATCTATCTTGCCCTAATCATTCCAATCCTACCTTATACTATTCTATCTCATATTACTCTATCCTAACCAGCTTATTCTATCATATATTAGCCACTCCTATGCTACCTTATCCAATTCTATCTTACCTTTAGCCATTGCTATCCTACCTTATTCTATTCAATCATATCTTAGCCATTCATATGCTACCTTATTCTATTCCATCCTATCTTACCCATTCTAATCCTACCACATGCTATTCTATCTTACAATTGGCATTCCTATTCTACCTTATCCTATTCTTTTATATCTTAGCCGTTCATATCCTATCTTATCCTACACTACACATTCTTATCCTACCACATCCTATTCTATCTTGCCCTAATCATTCCAATCCTACCTTATACTATTCTATCTCATATTACTCTATCCTAACCAGCTTATTCTATCATATCTTAGCCGTTCCTATGCTACCTTATCCAATTCTATCTTACCTTTAGCCATTGCTATCCTACCTTATTCTATTCTATCATATATTAGCCGTTCATATGCTACCTTATTCTATTCCATCCTATCGTACCCATTCTAATCCTACCACATGCTATTCTATCTTACAATTGGCATTCCTATTCTACCTTATCCTATTCTTTTATATCTTAGCCGTTCCTATCCTATCTTATCCTATACTACATATTCTAATCCTACCACATCCTAATCTATCTTGCCCTAGTCATTCCAATCCTACCTTATACTATTCTATCTCATATTACTCTATCCTAACCAGCTTATTCTATCATATATTAGCCGCTCCTATGCTACCTTATTCAATTCTATCTTACCTTTAGCCATTGCTATCCTACCTTATTCTATTCTATCATATCTTAGCCGTTCATATGCTACCTTATTTAATTCCATCCTATCTTACCCATTCTAATCCTACCACATGCTATTCTATCTTACAATTGGCATTCCTATTCTACCTTATCCTATTCTTTTATATCTTAGCCGTTCATATCCTATCTTATCCTATACTACACATTCTTATCCTACCACATCCTATTCTATCTTGCCCTAATCATTCCAATCCTACCTTATACTATTCTATCTCATATTACTCTATCCTAACCAGCTTATTCTATCATATATTAGCCACTCCTATGCTACCTTATCCAATTCTATCTTACCTTTAGCCATTGCTATCCTACCTTATTCTATTCAATCATATCTTAGCCATTCATATGCTACCTTATTCTATTCCATCCTATCTTACCCATTCTAATCCTACCACATGCTATTCTATCTTACAATTGGCATTCCTATTCTACCTTATCCTATTCTTTTATATTTTAGCCGTTCCTATCCTATCTTATCCTATCTTACACATTCTTATCCTACCACATCCTATTCTATCTTACGTTAACCATTCCTATCCTATCTTGGCCTATTCTATCATACCTTAGCCATTTTTATCCTACCTTATCTTATTCTATCTTATATTAGCCATTCCAAACTAGCTTATTCTATCATATCTTAGCCGTTCCTATACTACCTTATCCTACCATATCTTTGCCCTTTTCATCCTACCACATCCTATTCTATCTTACCCTACCCGTTGCTATCCCACCTAATGCCATCTTAGCCGTTACTATCTTATCCGATTCTACCATACCTTAGCCGTTCACATACTACCTTATCCTATCTTACACATTCTTATCCTACCACATCCTATTCTATCTTACCTTAGTCATTCCTATCCTACCTTATACTATTCTATTTATATGACTCTTTCCTAACCAGCTTATTCTATCATATCATAGCCATTCCTATATTACGTTATCCTATTCTATCTTACCTTAGCCATTCCTATCCTACCTTGCCCTATTATATCATATCTTAGCCATTCTTATCCTACCACATCCTATTCTATCTTACCTTAGTCATTCCTATCCTACCTTATACTATTCTATTTATATGACTCTTTCCTAACCAGCTTATTCTATCATATCATAGCCATTCCTATATTACGTTATCCTATTCTATCTTACCTTAGCCATTCCTATCCTATCTTGGCCTATTCTATCATACCTTGGCCATTCTTATCCTGCCTCATCTTATTCTGTCTTATATTAGCCGTTCGAAACCAGCTTATTCTATCATATTTTAGCCGTACCTATCCTACCTTATGTTATTCCATCATACCTTAGCCGTTCCTATCATACCTTATCCTATTCTATCTTATATTGGCCATTCTAAACCAACTTATTGTATCATAGCTTAGTCGTTCCTATACTACCTAATCCTTTTCTATCTTATTTTAGCAGTTCCAAACCAGCTTATTCTATCATATATTAGCCGCTCCTATGCTACCTTATCCAATTCTCTTACCTTTAGCCACTGCTATCCTACCTTATTCTATTCTATCATATCTTAGCCGTTCATATGCTACCTTATTCTATTCCATCCGATCTTACCCATTCTAATCCTACCACATGCTATTCTATCTTACAATTGGCATTCCTATTCTACCTTATCCTATTCTTTTATATCTTAGCCGTTCCTATCCTATCTTATCCTATCCTACACATTCTTATCCTACCTCATCCTATCCTATCTTACCTTAACCATTCCTATCCTACCTTAGCATATTCTACCATATCTTACACGTTCCTTTCCTACCTCATCCTATTCCATCCTATCTTACCCATTCTAATCCTACCACATCCTATTCTATCTTACAATTGGCATTCCTATCCTACCTTATCCTATTCTATTATATTTTAGCCGTTCCTATCCTATCTTATCCTATCCTACACATTCTTATCCTACCACATCCTATCCTATCTTACCTTAACCATTCCTATCCTACCTTATCCTATTCTATCTTACCTTCGCCATTCCTATCCTATCTTGGCCTATTCTATCATACCTTAGCTATTTTTATCCTACCTTATTTTATTGTATCTCATATTAGCCGTTCCTATACCACCTTATCCTATCATATCTTTGCCATTTTCATCATACCATATCCTATTCTTTCTTAGCTTACCCGTTGCTATCCTACCTAATGCTATCTTAGCCGTTCCTATCTTATACGATTCTATCATACCTCAGCTGTTCCAATCCTACGTTATATTATTTTATCTCATATTAGTCTTTCCTAACCAGCTTATTCTATAATATCTTAGCCGTTCCTATGCTACCTTATCCTGTTCTATCTTACCTTAGACATCCCTATGCTACCTTCTCCTATTCTATCTTACCTTTATCCATTCCTATCCTACCTTATCCTATCCTGTAATATCTTAGCCGTTCATATGCTACCACATCCTATTCTATCATACCTTAGCCATTCCTATCCTACCTTATCTTATTCTGTCTTATATTAGCCGTTCCAAACCAGCTTATTCCCTCATATCTTAGCCGTTCCTATACTACCTTATCCTATTTTATCATATCTTAGCCATTCTTATCCTACCACATCCTACTCTATCTTACCTTACCCGTTGCTATCGTACCAAATGCTATCTTAGCCGTTCCTATCTTATCCGATTACATCATACCTTAGCCGTTCCTAACCTACCTTATCCTATCTTACACATTCTTATCCTACCACATCCTATTCTATCTTGCGCTAGTCATTACAATCCTACCTTATACTATTCTATCTCATATTACTCTTTCCTAACCAGCTTATTCTATCATATCTTAGCCGTTCCTATGCTACCTTATCCTATATTATCATATCTTAGCCATTCTTATCCTACCACATCCAACTCTATCTTACTTTACCCGTTGCTATCCTACCAAATGCTATCTTAGTTGTTCCTATATAATCCGATTATATCATTCCTTAGCCATTCCTAACCTACCTTATCCTATTCTTTTATATCTTAGCCGTTCCTATCCTATCTTATCCTATACTACACATTCTTATCCTACCACATGCTATTGTATCTTGCCCTAGTCATTCCAATCCTACCTTATACTATTCTATCTCATATTACTCTATCCTAACCAGCTTATTCTATCATATATTAGCCGCTCCTATGCTACCTTATCCAATTCTATCTTACCTTTAGCCATTGCTATCCTACCTTATTCTATTCTATCATATCTTAGCCGTTCATACGCTACCTTATTCTATTCCATCCTATCTTACCCATTCTAATCCTACCACATGCTATTCTATCTTATAATTGGCATTCCTATCCTACCTTATCCTATTCTATTATATCTTAGCCGTTCCTCTCCTATCTTATCCTATACTACACATTCTTATCCTACCACATCCTATCCTATCTTACCTTAGCCATTCCTATCCTATCTTGGCCTATTCTATCATATCTTAGCCATTTTTATCCTACCTTATCTTATTCTATCTCATATTAGCCGTTCCTATACTACCTTATCCTATCATATCTTTGCCATTTTCATCCTACCACATCCTATTCTATCTTCGCGTACCCATTGCTATCCTACCTAATAATATCTTAGCCATGCCTGTCTTATACGTTTCTATCATACCTCAGCTGTTCCTATCATACCTCATCCTATTCTATCTTATATTACTCTTTCCTAACCAGCTTATTCTTTTATATCTTAGCCGTTCCTATGCTACCTTATCCTATTCTATCTTACCTTAGCCATTCCTATGCTACCTTCTCCTATTCTATCTTACCTTTATCCATTCCTGTCCTACCTTATCCTATCCTATAATATCTTAGCCGTTCATATGCTACCACATCCTATTCTATCATACCTTAGCCATTCCTATCCTACCTTATCTTATTCTGTCTTATATTAGCCGTTCCAAACCAGCTTATTCTCTCATATCTTAACCGTTCCCATACTACCTTATCCTATTTTATCATATCTTAGCCATTCTTATCCTACCACATCCTACTCTCTTACCTTATCAGTTGCTATCCTACCAAATGCTATCTTAGCCGTTCCTATCTCATCCGATTATGTCATACCTTAGCCGTTCCTAAACTACTTTATCCTATCTTACACATTCTTATCCTACCACATCCTATTATATCTTGCCCAAGTCATTCCAATCCTACCTTATACTATTCTATCTCATATTATTCTTTGCTAACCAGCTTATTCTATCATATCTAAGCCATTCCTATGCTACCTTATCCAATTCTATCTTACCTTTAGCCATTGCTATCCTACCTTATTCTATTCTATCATATCTTAGCCGTTCATATGCTACCTTATTCTAATCCATCCGATCTTACCCATTCTAATCCTACCACATGTAATTCTATCTTACAATTGGCATTCCTATTCTACCTTATCCTATTCTTTTATATCTTAGCCGTTCCTAACCTATCTTATCCTATCCTACACATTCTTATCCTACCTCATCCTATCCTATCTTACCTTAACCATTCCTATCCTACCTTATCCTATTCTATTATATCTTAGCCGTTCCTATCCTATCTTATCCTATCCTACACATTCTTATCCTACCACATCCCATCCTATCTTACCTTAACCATTCCTATCCTACCTTATCCTATTCTATCTTACCTTCGCCATTCCTATCCTATCTTGGCCTATTCTATCATACCTTAGCCATTTTTATCCTACCTTATCTTATTCTATCTCATATTAGCCGTTCCTATACCACCTTATCCTATCATATCTTTGCCATTTTCATCATACCATATCCTATTCTTTCTTAGCTTACCCGTTGCTATCCTACCTAATGCTATCTTAGCCGTTCCTATCTTATACGATTCTATCATACCTCAGCTGTTCCAATCCTACGTTATATTATTTTATCTCATATTAGTCTTTCCTAACCAGCTTATTCTATAATATCTTAGCCGTTCCTATGCTACCTTATCCTGTTCTATCTTACCTTAGACATCCCTATGCTACCTTCTCCTATTCTATCTTACCTTTATCCATTCCTATCCTACCTTATCCTATCCTGTAATATCTTAGCCGTTCATATGCTACCACATCCTATTCTATCATACCTTAGCCATTCCTATCCTACCTTATCTTATTCTGTCTTATATTAGCCGTTCCAAACCAGCTTATTCCCTCATATCTTAGCCGTTCCTATACTACCTTATCCTATTTTATCATATCTTAGCCATTCTTATCCTACCACATCCTACTCTATCTTACCTTACCCGTTGCAATCGTACCAAATGCTATCTTAGCCGTTCCTATCTTATCCGATTATATCATACCTTAGCCGTTCCTAACCTACCTTATCCTATCTTACACATTCTTATCCTACCACATCCTATTCTATCTTGCGCTAGTCATTACAATCCTACCTTATACTATTCTATCTCATATTACTCTTTCCTAACCAGCTTATTCTATCATATATTAGCCGCTCCTATGCTACCTTATCCAATTCTATCTTACCTTTAGCCATTCCTATCCTACCTTATCTTATTCTGTCTTATATTAGCCGTTCCAAACCAGCTTATTCCCTCATATCTTAGCCGTTCCTATGCTACCTTATCCTATATTATCATATCTTAGCCATTCTTATCCTACCACATCCTACTCTATCTTACTTTACCCGTTGCTATCCTACCAAATGCTATGTTAGCTGTTCCTATCTAATCCGATTATATCATTCCTTAGCCATTCCTAACCTACCTTATCCTATTTTATCATATCTTAGCCATTCTTATCCTACCACATCCTACTCTATATTACCTTACCCGTTGCAATCGTACCAAATGCTATCTTAGCCGTTCCTATCTTATCCGATTATATCATACCTTAGCCGTTCCTATCCTATCTTATCCTATACTACACATTCTTATCCTACCACATCCTATTCTATCTTGCCCTAGTCATTCCAATCCTACCTTATACTATTCTATCTCATATTACTCTATCCTAACCAGCTTATTCTATCATATATTAGCCGCTCCTATGCTACCTTATCCAATTCTATCTTACCTTTAGCCATTCCTATCCTACCTTATCTTATTCTGTCTTATATTAGCCGTTCCAAACCAGCTTATTCCCTCATATCTTAGCCGTTCCTATACTACCTTATCCTATTTTATCATATCTTAGCCATTCTTATCCTGCCACATCCTACTCTCTTACCTTACCCGTTGCTATCCTACCAAATGCTATCTTAGCCGTTCCTATCTCATCCGATTATATCATACCTTAGCCATTCCTAACCTACCTTATCCTATCTTACACATTCTTATCCTACCAAATCCTATTCTGTCTTGACCTAGTCATTCCAATCCTACGTTATACTATTCTATCTCATATTACTCTTTCCTAACCAGCTTATTCTATCATATCTTAGCCGTTCCTATGCTACCTTATCCAATTCTATCTTACCTTTAGCCATTGCTATCCTACCTTATTCTATTCTATCATATATTAGCCGTTCATATGCTACCTTATTCTATTCCATCCTATCGTACCCATTCTAATCCTACCACATGCTATTCTATCTTACAATTGGCATTCCTATTCTACCTTATCCTATTCTTTTATATCTTAGCCGTTCCTATCCTATCTTATCCTATACTACATATTCTTATCCTACCACATCCTAATCTATCTTGCCCTAATCATTCCAATCCTACCTTATACTATTCTATCTCATATTACTCTATCCTAACCAGCTTATTCTATCATATATTAGCCACTCCTATGCTACCTTATCCAATTCTATCTTACCTTTAGCCATTGCTATCCTACCTTATTCTATTCAATCATATCTTAGCCATTCATATGCTACCTTATTCTATTCCATCCTATCTTACCCATTCTAATCCTACCACATGCTATTCTATCTTACAATTGGCATTCCTATTCTACCTTATCCTATTCTTTTATATCTTAGCCGTTCATATCCTATCTTATCCTACACTACACATTCTTATCCTACCACATCCTATTCTATCTTGCCCTAATCATTCCAATCCTACCTTATACTATTCTATCTCATATTACTCTATCCTAACCAGCTTATTCTATCATATCTTAGCCGTTCCTATGCTACCTTATCCAATTCTATCTTACCTTTAGCCATTGCTATCCTACCTTATTCTATTCTATCATATATTAGCCGTTCATATGCTACCTTATTCTATTCCATCCTATCGTACCCATTCTAATCCTACCACATGCTATTCTATCTTACAATTGGCATTCCTATTCTACCTTATCCTATTCTTTTATATCTTAGCCGTTCCTATCCTATCTTATCCTATACTACATATTCTTATCCTACCACATCCTAATCTATCTTGCCCTAGTCATTCCAATCCTACCTTATACTATTCTATCTCATATTACTCTATCCTAACCAGCTTATTCTATCATATATTAGCCGCTCCTATGCTACCTTATCCAATTCTATCTTACCTTTAGCCATTGCTATCCTACCTTATTCTATTCTATCATATCTTAGCCGTTCATATGCTACCTTATTTAATTCCATCCTATCTTACCCATTCTAATCCTACCACATGCTATTCTATCTTACAATTGGCATTCCTATTCTACCTTATCCTATTCTTTTATATCTTAGCCGTTCATATCCTATCTTATCCTATACTACACATTCTTATCCTACCACATCCTATTCTATCTTGCCCTAATCATTCCAATCCTACCTTATACTATTCTATCTCATATTACTCTATCCTAACCAGCTTATTCTATCATATATTAGCCACTCCTATGCTACCTTATCCAATTCTATCTTACCTTTAGCCATTGCTATCCTACCTTATTCTATTCAATCATATCTTAGCCATTCATATGCTACCTTATTCTATTCCATCCTATCTTACCCATTCTAATCCTACCACATGCTATTCTATCTTACAATTGGCATTCCTATTCTACCTTATCCTATTCTTTTATATTTTAGCCGTTCCTATCCTATCTTATCCTATCTTACACATTCTTATCCTACCACATCCTATTCTATCTTACGTTAACCATTCCTATCCTATCTTGGCCTATTCTATCATACCTTAGCCATTTTTATCCTACCTTATCTTATTCTATCTTATATTAGCCATTCCAAACTAGCTTATTCTATCATATCTTAGCCGTTCCTATACTACCTTATCCTACCATATCTTTGCCCTTTTCATCCTACCACATCCTATTCTATCTTACCCTACCCGTTGCTATCCCACCTAATGCCATCTTAGCCGTTACTATCTTATCCGATTCTACCATACCTTAGCCGTTCACATACTACCTTATCCTATCTTACACATTCTTATCCTACCACATCCTATTCTATCTTACCTTAGTCATTCCTATCCTACCTTATACTATTCTATTTATATGACTCTTTCCTAACCAGCTTATTCTATCATATCATAGCCATTCCTATATTACGTTATCCTATTCTATCTTACCTTAGCCATTCCTATCCTACCTTGCCCTATTATATCATATCTTAGCCATTCTTATCCTACCACATCCTATTCTATCTTACCTTAGCCATTCCTATCCTATCTTGGCCTATTCTATCATACCTTGGCCATTCTTATCCTGCCTCATCTTATTCTGTCTTATATTAGCCGTTCGAAACCAGCTTATTCTATCATATTTTAGCCGTACCTATCCTACCTTATGTTATTCCATCATACCTTAGCCGTTCCTATCATACCTTATCCTATTCTATCTTATATTGGCCATTCTAAACCAACTTATTGTATCATAGCTTAGTCGTTCCTATACTACCTAATCCTTTTCTATCTTATTTTAGCAGTTCCAAACCAGCTTATTCTATCATATATTAGCCGCTCCTATGCTACCTTATCCAATTCTATCTTACCTTTAGCCACTGCTATCCTACCTTATTCTATTCTATCATATCTTAGCCGTTCATATGCTACCTTATTCTATTCCATCCGATCTTACCCATTCTAATCCTACCACATGCTATTCTATCTTACAATTGGCATTCCTATTCTACCTTATCCTATTCTTTTATATCTTAGCCGTTCCTATCCTATCTTATCCTATCCTACACATTCTTATCCTACCTCATCCTATCCTATCTTACCTTAACCATTCCTATCCTACCTTAGCATATTCTACCATATCTTACACGTTCCTTTCCTACCTCATCCTATTCCATCCTATCTTACCCATTCTAATCCTACCACATCCTATTCTATCTTACAATTGGCATTCCTATCCTACCTTATCCTATTCTATTATATCTTAGTCGTTCCTATCCTATCTTATCCTATCCTACACATTCTTATCCTACCACATCCTATCCTATCTTACCTTAACCATTCCTATCCTACCTTATCCTATTCTATCTTACCTTCGCCATTCCTATCCTATCTTGGCCTATTCTATCATACCTTAGCTATTTTTATCCTACCTTATTTTATTGTATCTCATATTAGCCGTTCCTATACCACCTTATCCTATCATATCTTTGCCATTTTCATCATACCATATCCTATTCTTTCTTAGCTTACCCGTTGCTATCCTACCTAATGCTATCTTAGCCGTTCCTATCTTATACGATTCTATCATACCTCAGCTGTTCCAATCCTACGTTATATTATTTTATCTCATATTAGTCTTTCCTAACCAGCTTATTCTATAATATCTTAGCCGTTCCTATGCTACCTTATCCTGTTCTATCTTACCTTAGACATCCCTATGCTACCTTCTCCTATTCTATCTTACCTTTATCCATTCCTATCCTACCTTATCCTATCCTGTAATATCTTAGCCGTTCATATGCTACCACATCCTATTCTATCATACCTTAGCCATTCCTATCCTACCTTATCTTATTCTGTCTTATATTAGCCGTTCCAAACCAGCTTATTCCCTCATATCTTAGCCGTTCCTATACTACCTTATCCTATTTTATCATATCTTAGCCATTCTTATCCTACCACATCCTACTCTATCTTACCTTACCCGTTGCTATCGTACCAAATGCTATCTTAGCCGTTCCTATCTTATCCGATTACATCATACCTTAGCCGTTCCTAACCTACCTTATCCTATCTTACACATTCTTATCCTACCACATCCTATTCTATCTTGCGCTAGTCATTACAATCCTACCTTATACTATTCTATCTCATATTACTCTTTCCTAACCAGCTTATTCTATCATATCTTAGCCGTTCCTATGCTACCTTATCCTATATTATCATATCTTAGCCATTCTTATCCTACCACATCCAACTCTATCTTACTTTACCCGTTGCTATCCTACCAAATGCTATCTTAGTTGTTCCTATCTAATCCGATTATATCATTCCTTAGCCATTCCTAACCTACCTTATCCTATTCTTTTATATCTTAGCCGTTCCTATCCTATCTTATCCTATACTACACATTCTTATCCTACCACATGCTATTGTATCTTGCCCTAGTCATTCCAATCCTACCTTATACTATTCTATCTCATATTACTCTATCCTAACCAGCTTATTCTATCATATATTAGCCGCTCCTATGCTACCTTATCCAATTCTATCTTACCTTTAGCCATTGCTATCCTACCTTATTCTATTCTATCATATCTTAGCCGTTCATACGCTACCTTATTCTATTCCATCCTATCTTACCCATTCTAATCCTACCACATGCTATTCTATCTTATAATTGGCATTCCTATCCTACCTTATCCTATACTATTATATCTTAGCCGTTCCTCTCCTATCTTATCCTATACTACACATTCTTATCCTACCACATCCTATCCTATCTTACCTTAGCCATTCCTATCCTATCTTGGCCTATTCTATCATATCTTAGCCATTTTTATCCTACCTTATCTTATTCTATCTCATATTAGCCGTTCCTATACTACCTTATCCTATCATATCTTTGCCATTTTCATCCTACCACATCCTATTCTATCTTCGCGTACCCATTGCTATCCTACCTAATAATATCTTAGCCATGCCTGTCTTATACGTTTCTATCATACCTCAGCTGTTCCTATCATACCTCATCCTATTCTATCTTATATTACTCTTTCCTAACCAGCTTATTCTTTTATATCTTAGCCGTTCCTATGCTACCTTATCCTATTCTATCTTACCTTAGCCATTCCTATGCTACCTTCTCCTATTCTATCTTACCTTTATCCATTCCTGTCCTACCTTATCCTATCCTATAATATCTTAGCCGTTCATATGCTACCACATCCTATTCTATCATACCTTAGCCATTCCTATCCTACCTTATCTTATTCTGTCTTATATTAGCCGTTCCAAACCAGCTTATTCTCTCATATCTTAACCGTTCCCATACTACCTTATCCTATTTTATCATATCTTAGCCATTCTTATCCTACCACATCCTACTCTCTTACCTTATCCGTTGCTATCCTACCAAATGCTATCTTAGCCGTTCCTATCTCATCCGATTATGTCATACCTTAGCCGTTCCTAACCTACTTTATCCTATCTTACACATTCTTATCCTACCACATCCTATTATATCTTGCCCAAGTCATTCCAATCCTACCTTATACTATTCTATCTCATATTATTCTTTGCTAACCAGCTTATTCTATCATATCTAAGCCATTCCTATGCTACCTTATCCAATTCTATCTTACCTTTAGCCATTGCTATCCTACCTTATTCTATTCTATCATATCTTAGCCGTTCATATGCTACCTTATTCTAATCCATCCGATCTTACCCATTCTAATCCTACCACATGTAATTCTATCTTACAATTGGCATTCCTATTCTACCTTATCCTATTCTTTTATATCTTAGCCGTTCCTAACCTATCTTATCCTATCCTACACATTCTTATCCTACCTCATCCTATCCTATCTTACCTTAACCATTCCTATCCTACCTTAGCATATTCTACCATATTTTACACGTTCCTTTCCTACCTCATCCTATTCCATCCTATCTTACCCATTCTAATCCTACCACATCCTATTCTATCTTACAATTGGCATTCCTATCCTACCTTATCCTATTCTATTATATCTTAGCCGTTCCTATCCTATCTTATCCTATCCTACACATTCTTATCCTACCACATCCCATCCTATCTTACCTTAATCATTCCGATCCTACCTTATCCTATTCTATCTTACCTTAGCCATTTTTATCCTACCTTATCTTATTCTATCTCATATTAGCCGTTCCTATACCACCTTATCCTATCATATCTTTGCCATTTTCATCATACCATATCCTATTCTTTCTTAGCTTACCCGTTGCTATCCTACCTAATGCTATCTTAGCCGTTCCTATCTTATACGATTCTATCATACCTCAGCTGTTCCAATCCTACGTTATATTATTTTATCTCATATTAGTCTTTCCTAACCAGCTTATTCTATAATATCTTAGCCGTTCCTATGCTACCTTATCCTGTTCTATCTTACCTTAGACATCCCTATGCTACCTTCTCCTATTCTATCTTACCTTTATCCATTCCTATCCTACCTTATCCTATCCTGTAATATCTTAGCCGTTCATATGCTACCACATCCTATTCTATCATACCTTAGCCATTCCTATCCTACCTTATCTTATTCTGTCTTATATTAGCCGTTCCAAACCAGCTTATTCCCTCATATCTTAGCCGTTCCTATACTACCTTATCCTATTTTATCATATCTTAGCCATTCTTATCCTACCACATCCTACTCTATCTTACCTTACCCGTTGCAATCGTACCAAATGCTATCTTAGCCGTTCCTATCTTATCCGATTATATCATACCTTAGCCGTTCCTAACCTACCTTATCCTATCTTACACATTCTTATCCTACCACATCCTATTCTATCTTGCGCTAGTCATTACAATCCTACCTTATACTATTCTATCTCATATTACTCTTTCCTAACCAGCTTATTCTATCATATCTTAGCCGTTCCTATGCTACCTTATCCTATATTATCATATCTTAGCCATTCTTATCCTACCACATCCTACTCTATCTTACTTTACCCGTTGCTATCCTACCAAATGCTATGTTAGCTGTTCCTATCTAATCCGATTATATCATTCCTTAGCCATTCCTAACCTACCTTATCCTATTTTATCATATCTTAGCCATTCTTATCCTACCACATCCTACTCTATATTACCTTACCCGTTGCAATCGTACCAAATGCTATCTTAGCCGTTCCTATCTTATCCGATTATATCATACCTTAGCCGTTCCTATCCTATCTTATCCTATACTACACATTCTTATCCTACCACATCCTATTCTATCTTGCCCTAGTCATTCCAATCCTACCTTATACTATTCTATCTCATATTACTCTATCCTAACCAGCTTATTCTATCATATATTAGCCGCTCCTATGCTACCTTATCCAATTCTATCTTACCTTTAGCCATTCCTATCCTACCTTATCTTATTCTGTCTTATATTAGCCGTTCCAAACCAGCTTATTCCCTCATATCTTAGCCGTTCCTATACTACCTTATCCTATTTTATCATATCTTAGCCATTCTTATCCTACCACATCCTACTCTATCTTACCTTACCCGTTGCAATCGTACCAAATGCTATCTTAGCCGTTCCTATCTTATCCGATTATATCATACCTTAGCCGTTCCTAACCTACCTTATCCTATCTTACACATTCTTATCCTACCACATCCTATTCTATCTTGCGCTAGTCATTGCAATCCTACCTTATACTATTCTATCTCATATTACTCTTTCCTAACCAGCTTATTCTATCATATCTTAGCCGTTCCTATGCTACCTTATCCTATATTATCATATCTTAGCCATTCTTATCCTACCACATCCTACTCTATCTTACTTTACCCGTTGCTATCCTACCAAATGCTATCTTAGCTGTTCCTATCTAATCCGATTATATCATTCCTTAGCCATTCCTAACCTACCTTATCCTATTTTATCATATCTTAGCCATTCTTATCCTACCACATCCTACTCTATCTTACCTTACCCGTTGCAATCGTACCAAATGCTATCTTAGCCGTTCCTATCTTATCCGATTATATCATACCTTAGCCGTTCCTATCCTATCTTATCCTATACTACACATTCTTATCCTACCACATCCTATTCTATCTTGCCCTAGTCATTCCAATCCTACCTTATACTATTCTATCTCATATTACTCTATCCTAACCAGCTTATTCTATCATATATTAGCCGCTCCTATGCTACCTTATCCAATTCCATCTTACCTTTAGCCATTGCTATCCTACCTTATTCTATTCTATCATATCTTAGCCGTTCATATGCTACCTTATTCTATTCCATCCTATCTTACCCATTCTAATCCTACCACATGCTATTCTATCTTACAATTGGCATTCCTATTCTACCTTGTCCTATTCTTTTATATCTTAGCCGTTCATATCCTATCTTATCCTATACTACACATTCTTATCCTACCACATCCTATTCTATCTTGCCCTAATCATTCCAATCCTACCTTATACTATTCTATCTCATATTACTCTATCCTAACCAGCTTATTCTATCATATATTAGCCGCTCCTATGCTACCTTATCCAATTCTATCTTACCTTTAGCCATTGCTATCCTACCTTATTCTATTCTATCATATCTTAGCCGTTCATATGCTACCTTATTCTATTCCATCCTATCTTACCCATTCTAATCCTACCACATGCTATTCTATCTTACAATTGGCATTCCTATTCTACCTTATCCTATTCTTTTATATCTTAGCCGTTCCTATCCTATCTTATCCTATACTACACATTCTTATCCTACCACATCCTATCCTATCTTACCTTAACCATTCCTATCCTACCTTATACTATTCTATCTCATATTACTCTATCCTAACCAGCTTATTCTATCATATATTAGCCGCTCCTATGCTACCTTATCCAATTCTATCTTACCTTTAGCCATTGCTATCCTACCTTATTCTATTCTATCATATCTTAGCCGTTCATATGCTACCTTATTCTATTCCATCCTATCTTACCCATTCTAATCCTACCACATGCTATTCTATCTTATAATTGGCATTCCTATTCTACCTTATCCTATTCTTTTATATCTTAGCCGTTCATATCCAATCTTATCCTATACTACACATTCTTATCCTACCACATCCTATTCTATCTTGCCCTAATCATTCCAATCCTACCTTATGCTATTCTATCTCATATTACTCTATCCTAACCAGCTTATTCTATCATATATTAGCCGCTCCTATGCTACCTTATCCAATTCTATCTTACCTTTAGCCATTGCTATCCTACCTTATTCTATTCTATCATATCTTAGCCATTCATATGTTACCTTATTCTATTCCATCCTATCTTACCCATTCTAATCCTACCACATGCTATTCTATCTTACAATTGGCATTCCTATTCTACCTTATCCTATTCTTTTATATTTTAGCCGTTCCTATCCTATCTTATCCTATCTTACACATTCTTATCCTACCACATCCTATTCTATCTTACCCTACCCGTTGCTATCCTACCTAATGCCATCTTAGCCGTTACTATCTTATCCGATTCTACCATACCTTAGCCGTTCACATACTACCTTATCCTATCTTACACATTCTTATCCTACCACATCCTATTCTATCTTACCTTAGTCATTCCTATCCTACCTTATACTATTCTATTTATATTACTCTTTCCTAACCAGCTTATTCTATCATATCATAGCCATTCCTATATTACGTTATCCTATTCTATCTTACCTTAGCCATTCCTATCCTACCTTGCCCTATTATATCATATCTTAGCCATTCTTATCCTACCACATCCTATTCTATCTTACCTTAGCCATTCCGATTGTACCTTAAACTATTCTATTATCCCTTAGCCATTCCTAATCTACCTAATCCTATCTTATACATTCTTATCCTACCACATCCTATTCTATCTTGCCCTAGTCATTCCAATCCTAACTTATACTATTCTATCTCATATTACTCTTTCCTAACCAGCTTATTCTATCATATCTTAGCCGTTCCTATGCTACCTTATCCTATTCTATCTTACCTTTAGCCATTGCTATCCTACCTTATTCTATTCTATCATATCTTACCCGTTCCTTTCCTACCTTATCCAATTCCATTCTATCTTACCCATTCTAATCCTACCACATGCTATTCTATCTTACAATTGGCATTCCTATCCTACCTTATCCTATTCTATTATATCTTACCCGTTCCTATCCTATCTTATCCAATCCTACACATTCTTATCCTACCACATCCTATCCTATCTTACTTTAACCATTCCTATCCTACCTTATCCTATTCTATCTTACCTTAGCCATTCCTATCCTATCTTGGCCTATTCTATTATACCTTAGCCATTTTTATCCTACCATAACTTATTCTATCTTATATTAGCCGTTCCTATACTACCTTATCCTATCATATCTTTGCCATTTTCATCCTACCACATCCTATTCTATCTTAGCGTACCCACTGCTATCCTACCTAATGCTATCTTAGCCGTTCCTATCTTATACAATTCTATCATACCTCAACTGTTCCAATCGTACCTTATCCTATTCTATCTTATATTACTCTTTCCTAACCAGCTTATTCTATCATATCTTAGCCGTTCCTATGCTACCTTATCCTATTCTATCTTACCTTAGCCATTCCTATGCTACCTTCTCCTATTCTATCTTACCTTTATCCATTCCTATCCTACCTTATCCTATCCTATAATATCTTAGCCGTTCATATGCTACCACATCCTATTCTATCATACCTTAGCCATTCCTATCCTACCTTATCTTATTCTGTCTTATATTAGCCGTTCCAAACCAGCTCATTCCCTCATATCTTAACCGTTCCTATACAACCTTATCCTATTTTATCATATCTTAGCCATTCTTATCCTACCACATCCTACTCTCTTACCTTACCCGTTGCTATCCTACCAAATGCTATCTTAGCCGTTCCTATCTCATCCGATTATATCATACCTTAGCCGTTCCTAACCTACTTCATCCTATCTTACACATTCTTATCCTACCACATCCTATTATATCTTGCCCTAGTCATTACAATCCTACCTTATACTATTCTATCTCATATTATTCTTTCCTAACCAGCTTATTCTATCATATCTTAGCCGTTCCTATGCTACCTTATCCTATTCTATCTTACCTTTAGCCATTGCTATCCTACCTTATTCTATTCTATCATATCTTAGCCGTTCATATGCTACCTTATTCTATTCCATCCTATCTTAACCATTCTAATCCTACCACATCCTATTCTATTTTACAATTGGCATTCCTATCCTACCTTATACTATTCTATCCGATTCTATATCACATCCTATTCTATCTTACCTTAGCCATTCCTATCCTATCTTGGCCTATTCTATCATACCTTGGCCATTCTTATCCTGCCTCATCTTATTCTGTCTTATATTAGCCGTTCGAAACCAGCTTATTCTATCATATTTTAGCCATACCTATCCTACCTTATGTTATTCCATCATACCTTAGCCGTTCCTATCATACCTTATCCTATTCTATCTTATATTGGCCATTCTAAACCAACTTATTGTATCATATCTTAGTCGTTCCTATACTACCTAATCCTTTTCTATCTTATATTAGCAGTTCCAAACCAGCTTATTGTATAATATCTTAGCTGTTCCTATTCTGCCTTATCCTATTCTATCTTGCCTTAGCCATTCCGATTGTACCTTAAACCATTCTATTATATCTTAACCATTCTTATCCCACCACATCCTATTCTATCTTACCTTACCCGTTCCTATCTTACCTAACCCTATATTATCTTAGCCGTTCCTAACCTACCTTATCCAAATCTATCATATCTTAGCCATTCTTAACCTAACACATCCTATTCTATCATACCTTAGCCATTTATGTCCTAGCTTATCCTATTCTGTCATACCTTAGTCGTTCCTATCCTACCTTATCCAAATCTATCATACCTTAGCCATTCCTATCCTACCTAATCCTATTCAATCATACCTTAGTCGTTCCTATCCTACCTTATCCAAATCTATCATACCTTAGCCGTTCCTATCCTACCTTATCCTATTCTATCTTATATTAGCAGTTCCAAACCAGCATAATGTATCATATCTTAGTCATTCCTATTCTACCTTATACTATTCTATCCTATCTTACCCATTCCTATCCTACACTATCCTATTCTATTATATCTTAGGTATTCCTATCCTGCCTTGTCTTATTCTATCATATCTTACCAATTCTTATCCTACCACATCATATTCTATCTTACCTTAGCCATTCCTATCCTACCTTATCCTATTCTAACTTATATTATCCATTCCAACCCAACTTATTGTATCACATCTTAGACGTTCCTATCCTACATTATCCTATGCTATCATATCTTACCCATTCCTATCCTACCACATCCTATTCTATCTTACCTTAGCCATTCTTATCTTACCTTATCCTAAGCTATCATATCTTTGCTGTTCCTATCCTACCTTATCCTATTCTATCCTATCTTACCCATTCATATCCTACCACATCCTATTCCATCTTACCATCGGCATTCCTATCCTACCTTATCCTATTCAATCATATCTTAGCCATTACTATCCTACCGTATCCTATTCTATCCTGTTTTAGCCGTATCTTTCCTACCTTATCCTATTCTATCCTATCTTAGCCGTTCCTATCTTACCTTATCCTATTCTGTCATATCTTAGCCATTCTTATCCCACCACATCCTACTCTGTCTTACCTTAGCCGTTCCTATCCTAACTTATTGTATTCTGTCTTATGTTAGCCGTTCCTGAGGGTGTTTTTTTAATTTCTATATGACATAAAGTCACAGACTTATTTAAATGGTTTGGCAAAATTTCTGTCAGATCCCGCTGCTGGGATCAGCAACTCCAGAGGGTTAAGATGTATGATTACTGTTACCCTCAGGATGACCACAGGCACAGCTACAAAACACATAAATAACAGAGTCGTATCCCAGGCTTGGCAATGTTTATTGACACAAAACCTTTAAGGAAATAAAAAAGTAACAGAAATACACAGGCAAAACAGTAATGGCAACTCTTAAAGACATATGCACACAATTAATACCATAGCCATGATACACATGAATTTAGAATAATTATATACACAATGTATATACATGAATCCTACCTGGATTTCAGTATAAACCCAGACACACACCCCTTCCACCTGGCAACAAGTCTAAAAGAAATCGGTTGTTATTACAAACAAAACACACGTCGCCACTGCCGCCACGTGTTAAAGAAATGCCAAAGGAAGACCAGACCACGCCCCCTACCACCGGCTTCCCACGGCTTTTATCCTCACTGATGCCAGCCAGTATAATTTCAAGAGCAGAAACAGCTGAGCAATGTCAGAAACTTTATTACGGAGGCTACCATGGTAACTGCGTAAACAACCTACCTACCTAACCCTGCACAATACAGAGTGCTTGGACTTACGGAACGCTGCCGTAGTAACCCTACAAACCAGTCGCTCGTATACCGCAGCCCAACACGTGACCTGTGAGTGACATAGTCCACGTCACTCACCGGTTACACTCTTATGTTAGCCATTCCTATCCTATCTCATCCTATTCTGTCTTCACCAAACCTATCCTAAAATAAAATAGGATAACACAGGTTGAGATAAGATAAAACAAGAGCTTTGCAATATGTAACCATTCTTTCTAGGCTCGGGAGGAGGATGATTGCTATTTCCTTATCTTATTTATTTATTTTGACCTGTAACCTTTTATGTAATTAATAGTATAACAATAAACTATCTCCTCTCAAAGGATCAGACTGGTTCCATCTCTGTATAATCATTTCTAAACCGCTTTCCATTCTAGTCTGGGTTTCCGTATCCAACAAAAAGAAAGAATTAAATATATACGTATTATTACAGACCTCTCAAATAAAACAATACCAGGGCAAACCAAATAGTTATAACACATAATATCAAACAAATACTTTCACCCCACAAAAGATAACCTTGCTCATGAGCAGGCAAAACTTAGTCAAAGAAATATTTAAAAGAACAACATTGCTATATTGTCAGTCATTTCAGTCCAGTCAGTCCGCACCGCGGGGAAGTTGGTTTTATGTTCGATATTCGCTACATTTACTGACATTTAAACTGCAATATCTTCGGGATCATAACGGTAATAATTTTCAGATTACGCTCCAATTGACTGCACTAGTGGTGTTGTGGTGATTGGCATTGCACTTTCAAGACAGTCTCTAAGTTTTCGGGCAGTTCTGGGTGAGCAGAAGGATATTCGATCCCGTCTCGCTTTATATTTTTAATTCATATTGCTGGAGAATGTGGAGCTAAAAGTGTGAAATATTCTTCTAGTTTAACTTCACACGTGGAGCCTAATCTGAAAAGAATTACCGTCATGATCCCGAAGATATTGCAGTTTAGATGACAGTAATTGTAGCGAAAATCGAACATAAAACCAACTTTACCGCGATCAGTCAGCAAAGCTTTCCTCCGACTGTTCTTTTTCTTTTCTTATCTGAAATTTAACAGAGGGCGCTCGGCTCCGGTGCAGATCCTGGCAGGGTGCGTGTGACCGTACTCCTCTCTGAGTAAACGTCCACTGATGTCGAACAGGATTTCAGCAATCATAAAAAAACCAACCGGCACGTCGCAGATTGCATAATCATTAAACCATACATATAGTTTTATCAATTATGTCATAACCACAATATCCTCGATATAATTTGGTTTCAGGGCTTCACACACTATCACACAGTATTAACCTGGGCTACGAACATATAAAAGGAAAATATGGGAAGGGAATATGGCGCAGTAGAAAAATAAAACATATCCCTTTTCCCCATTTACACATAACGAAATCACATTGCAGGAACATGTACATATCGATGACACATTATAACATCCAAGGTTTACATAATCTCAATCGGCAAACTAAAGCATTGCTTTTTTTCCCTTTCTTTTTACATTCCGCCATAGCACAAACTACATTTTCCCTTAACTCAGTCCCGTAACACTCACCGAAAGAGTAGAACACGGCTTGTCCGTCTCATCCGTCTTCTTGATCACATCGTTCGCCAGTGCTGACGTTCTCCACCTTCTCGCTGCTGTTCTTTTCTACGGCCTCATTTTTTTCTAAATGGGTGTCAGATTTCTTAGCTGTTATTTTAATTTTAATCTTAAGTACTCTCATTTCTTTGCTCTCCATTTTTAAGATATTAAATCTCTTCAAACTACAGCCACTCGCCAAGATGCTCGAAAGACGTTTGAGAAGATAAGTACATGTGATTCAAAAGTAATCAAGCTGTTGTCATGGACGCCCATTCCAACCATAACAGACAATGCGATTCTATGCAGCTCATCGGCGACTTTCGGCCGCGTTCGGCTTCGACTGACCGGTCGTAGGTTCGATTCGGCCATAAGCAGGTTGCCAACTCTGACGCATCTGGCGCGAGACTCGCGCTTTCAGACTGAAACGCTCACAGCAATAATTCTTATGGACCTAAAATTGGCTACACCAAAAGCGTTGGGGCAGTTTGCAAACCCTACATATTATTTACAAGGTAATAAAACTATTATATACATGTAAGTACGTGTGTAGTAGACTTGTCTTGAAATGAAAATCTCATGCCAACTGTCATGCCCTGCTCGTCGGCTCCTCGTGTGTGCCACGCCCCCGGATTACCCACGTGTTCTTTCCCGATTTGTACCCAGCTGTGTCTGATTATTTTCAATCAGTCCTGTGTATTTCAGTCCGTGTCTTACCTGAGTCCTTCGTCCGTCATTGATGTCAGTAGCCGTCCTATGTTTCCTGTCCCGGATCTTCCTAATTAAACTCCCGTTTACCCTGCTTACACCTGCTTGCCTGCTCTTTGCTCGCTCGCCTTTCCAGCGCGTTCGCCCACTTCCGGAGCGTCCCGTGACACAAACCAGCTGACCAAATTCGGTGCTATATTATGTATGCAAGAATTATCACATGCAGGGCGCACATAACTGGTATGCAAGTACTCATTCGCTGTCTAAAGCTATACGCGCTGCAATGTTTTGTAGCAGCGCAAATGCGTATTTATTTTATGTGCATTCGCGCTGTTATGACAAGAAATCACTGTGCATTCTAGCCTTCATGCCGCGAAAGAAGTACAAATTAGCCCCATTAATGTTAAAATGCACGGTAATTTTTTGCCATAACAGCGTAAATGCGCATAAAATACATGCGAATTTGCGCTGCTACAGCAAGGAATTGCCGCGCGTTCACGGAGAATGCATACTTGCGTACCATACAGTTATGTGCGGTCCTGACCATATGTATAGTAGGCATATCTTCTACAATAAATTATATATTTAAGTCGTATTGTTTGGCGTTTTTAAATCTTTTAATCATAATTTTCTTCGTTCTTTCCTGCCGACAGTTGGGGCAGAGACTGTCATACACTCATGTACTAATGTTACTAATGTAACATTCACAGCCAGACGCTGCGCAACAGTGAAACATTTATACATGTGAGAAAAGGTTTTCTGTGTGTCCATTAATTCCTACATTGAGTTTTAATCCCGTTTACATGAAAAGCTGTAGTTATATTGCCCCCAGAATTCCAAATTTCTATTTGCAGCAAACTGATAAACCGAATAAGCCCAGGACATTGGAAAATACTTGAACAACATGGTAAAGTGGGTTTCAGCATTTTCTATTGTTACATTTGTATTAGAATTGTAACAAATGTCTTCGTTAGTATTGCATTGTATTTTGCCGGATGTTCCTCAACAGATTGGTTCTGTGGACTGTGGTGTGTTCATGTTGATTGTTGTCACAGATCGAGGAAGTAGGAAGCCGGAGAATTGGGAAACAAGGGATTTATTGGGGAAACCAGCTAGGAACACGGGGCAATACAGGTAGCGACTTCAATGACTGGACTGGGGAAACATACTTTGATACGGAATTAAATACATAGGACTGATAGATGTGTGATAGATGATAACCTAGTCTATATATGCTTGATAAATGACACTCAGTTTTTCATCAGCTGCTTTCAGTCTCCATGGATAGACCAAATGTAAAATGGAAGTTTTTAGAACTGCTTCATGAAGAACAGCGTGAGCAGTATGAGGGTACTCAGCTGATTGTGGTTGGGAGCTGTGGCCTTCAAACCCTATATAATGCCAGCAAATGTGGTCTCTCCATATGGCAGATAGAGGAAGTTTGAAAGCCATTTGTATTCTCTTCCATAGTGTGCCAGCAAGGAGAGAGGACTTCACTGCTTTTACTATCCATCCATCCATCCATCCATCCATCCATCCATCCATCATCTTCCGCTTAATCCGGGGTCCCTCCCGAATGACTGAGCTCCTCACCCTGTCTCTAAGGGAGAGCCTAGCCACCCTGCGGAGGAAACTCATTTCGGCCGCTTGCACCCGCGATCTCGTTCTTTCGGTCACTACCCATAGCTCATGACCATAGGTGAGGGTAGGAACGTAGATCGACTGGTAAATCGAGAGCTTTGCCTTTTAGCTCAGCTCTCTCTTCACCATGACAGACCGATGCAGCGCCCGCATGACTGCTGACGCCGCACCGATCAACCTGTTGATCTCCCGTTCCATCGTTCCCCCACTCTTGAACAAGATCCCGAGATACTTAAACTCCTCCACTTTTTTTTAAACTCCACTCCTGCTTTTACTAAATCTGCAAAATTTCCACTTGCATCCTGTAGCCACCAATGGCTTGAAAACTTACCAGTAGCAGAGAGAGCCCTGGAGGTGTGGCCGTCTCTGACCATGTACCTGGATGCAGTCAGAATGAGGAAGCTACCAAATCCAGGAACTGCATTGTGTGACACCCTTGAAGCTGCTCAGACAGACCCCCTCATCTTCGCAAAGCTACATTTCTACATAGCCATCACCAGGACCTTCACTCCTTTCTTGACAAGATATCAAACTGATGAACCAGTGATGCCATTCTTAGCCACAGACTTGGCTGAGTTGATGAAGGTAATATCCTAGCATTGGACAGGTTGATGTTGCAAATTTATTTCAGTGTGTGTACATTTCTCCCTGAACATAACCTGTCTTCAGGTTAGTGTTTTACCTTTTATCTAATCATGATTAATATCTGATTAATATGAATGATTTATTAATTATATACAGATACTCACACCCACACATCCTTCCATCCATCCATTTTCCAAACCGCTTATCCTACTGGGTCACGGGGGTTCGGAGCCTATCCCGGAAGCAATGGGCACGAGGCAGGGAACAACCCAGGATGGGGGGCCAGCCCATCGCAGGGCATACTCACACACCAGTCACTCATATACGCACACCTACGGGCAATTTAGCAAGTCCAATTAGCCTCAGCATGTTTTTGGACTGTGGCAGGAAACCGGAGTACCCGGAGGAAACCCCACGACGACATGGGGAGAACATGCAAACTCCACACACATGTGACCCAGGCGGAGACTCGAACCCGGGTCCCAGAGGTGTGAGGCAACAGTGCTAACCACTGCACCACCATGCCGCCCCAGGGTGCACCTTGACATGAGAAATTACAATGGGAAGCAAATGGTAGAGGAGCTGGACAGTAGTGGTTACATCACCAATGACAAGTCCCCTCCCACCAGGATCAGCAGCGACCATATGCTGAGACACCGGGGCACTAAAGGGCTTTGAGTCCCAGGGAGCAGACATAAATACTCATCTACTGTAAGCTGCTTTGGATCAAAGCATCAGATAAATGTAAAAGCATTAATAAGATATTCCTACAGAGCAATTTCTAATAGACATGGCAGTGCCCTAACCTCTCATGTAATAAACCCCTTGGCATCATCTGCTGCCTCATTCAGCCTAATCCAATAGTCCAGAGGATCCTCCCTAGCATCTGACTTGGTTGAACAAAAATCTGCTGGAGGCATCCCAGAATGCACAGTCAAATAAGAATACTGCTTCAGGATACTAAGGACTGCATCCACATCTCCAGTGGCAGTGACAGTATCATTACTATGCAGCCATGCTCTGACCACATCTCTGGCACATCCCATCAGTCTGCTTGTGCCTGCAGTAGGAATGGGTGAACCTAAGCATTCAGAGGTTTCCCCAGCAGGTAGACTATTTGGCATCTTAGAGAGGACACTGAGGTAGAGATTGGTATACAACTTCACAATATTATTCTTAATCTGCCAGATTTGGATTATCCCCTCTGTCAGAAATCTTGCAGGCAGAGCCCACTTGCAGCAGAGCTGAGAGGTAGGGCTACATGTTAAACTAAGACTAGAGGTATGTATCAGACCAGCTCTCCCTAGCTTTCTGCTTGCTAATATTCGATCTCTCGAAAATAATATGGATGAACTTGGGACTAGGATTAAGAATTAAAAACTGCTGTGCGCTGATTTTCACTGAAACATAGCTGTAGGACAATATTGTAGAAGCAGCTGTCCGGCTACAGACTCACTCCATTCATCACAGGGACTGCACAGTAGTATCTGGCAAACTCAGTAGGGGGGGGGGGAATCTGCATTTACATCAACAACCAGTGGTACTCAGACTGTCACTTTTCAAGTGATGTAAACACTGTTCAATTGATGTGGAGCACTGAATGCTGAAATGCGGACAATTTTATTGGCCTAGGAAGTTTAACGCTGCTTTCATTCTGCCTGTTTACATTCCTCCACATGCAAACTGCACGGCAGCATTGGGCACATTGAATGAGGCTATAAGCGCACAAGAAAACAAACATAATGATACAGTGTTTACAGTAACTGGTGATTTTAATCATTGTAACTTAGGGACTGTGATACCAGCATACCAACAACACCTTACATTTCCTACATGGGAAAAAAACATACATGTATAGCAATGTGAAGGAGGCGTACAAGGTTGTACCTGGTCCCCACTTTGGACGGTCTCCATTCCTCTACCCAGCATACAGACAGCTCCTCAAACAAGCCCGAACTGTGATGTGATTTTATGTGGCCTACCACTTCATGGCTGATTTGCTGTTGTTCCCAGTTTTTCCACTTTGGTAAAATACAACTAACAGTTCAGTGTGGAATATTTAGTAGCTAGGAAATCTCACAGATGGACTTATTGCACAGGTGGCATCCTATCGCAGTACCATGCTTGAATTCACTAACCTGACTGAATTCACAGTGTGTGTGTGTGTATATATATATATATATATATATATATATATATATATATATAAAGTCACGATCTGGGGCGAGCAGAGCAGCGGTGATCGTGCGGGCAGGCGTGCAAAGACTAGGTGAGACGGACAAAATCGGGCAAACTACGGGTTTAATTTGGGAACTGGGACCATAGAACAACACGAAACCACACCATAACCACAAGAGATCCACAATGACGGTGTAAGGACATAAAACTTATAGGTCCTGCAGGCCCCAACTCTGATCAGCCTGCATCAGTCTATTTCAGAACTCCAAGAAAAGGATCCACTGGCCCAGGCAAGATTGAACTCCACGCATCAAACCATCCCTTTTAAGGAAGGCAAAGCCCTGCCGGCTCCTGAGAATAACTGGAGCAATACAGAAAAAGCAAGACCTTTCACCCCCTGGAGTGGCCGGAGTTCCACAGTCAATCCACAGCAACAACAGCTGTCAGTCCCCAGACACAGACACCTTTTCCACTAGAAATAGGATAACTCACCACACATAGATGTTAGGGACAAATACACGCATGTTTGGTCTCGTTTGAATAGGCATGAGACGGCGAGTGTTATACACTCAGATTTAAGGCAGTATAGTTTTCCCTAAGAGAACTATAGAAACTTCGGCTAAACCCACCAAACTGAGAGAGCCTCTCACATGGCAGAACAAGGGAATTACGACCACCCCCTAAAGTGATCTGATTGGCTGAGGACTTGAGAACCAAGGCCAACAATGCCCCTAAAATTAACCGTTGACCGAAATTGGTCAGTCTTCAGAGACATGCCATCACCTGGTTTGGATACTTAAGGAAGGGCCTCAGAAGGATTCGGGGAGTTACTCTGTAATCAGAGCTCCCACAGAGAACTGCGTGAAAGTCCATCTGTAGTCAGATACTTTCCGCAGAACTTTGTGCACTCTCAGCTGAGGAATGTGATTGTTTAATATTGTATTTGTCCAAATGTATTTACAAGTATGTGGCCACATGTCAATAATTATATATTGTAATATGTTTAATAAATGTTGTCTTGATTACTTCATGACTGTCTGATTTGCTAACTTCTTTATAAACTTTCCAGATTGGGCTTCTATCCTGATTAGGACTAAAGTGGTAAATACTATCTTGCAGCCTCTGGGTTAAATCCCCTTTATCCGGGTCCCAAACTCGACTGCCCAAGTTAAGTTAGGTGGATACCAAAACCGCACCTCTGGAGTTCGCACACGCTCAGTTACGGGCCGACTTAACCTCTGAGGTCAACACATGCTGATGAAAGGTACCGGTCTACCCTCTGAGGGGCGTACACACTATGTTCCTAGGCACCGGGCATAGTCCCTGAGACGCTCACATGGTAAGACAATGGGCGGCATCGGCGGAGTCCCTGAGACGAGCCCAAAGTAAAACCTCGTACAAACTACTGCAACAAAAGGTGCGCCGTCACAGCCGCTGAGGTTGACACATGTTATGATATGGGCTGCCCCCGGCTGAGCCTCTGAGGTGAACGTACGTGTGGTTCGGGTAAACATCGGCTTAATCTCCGAGGCACCCACATGCTCAGTAATTGGCAGACACTGGGCCTTTGGGGAATTATATAGGTCGAGGGACCCGAATAATCAGAGGCTGACATTGTCTTAAATGGTGGCGATTTCCGTGCATCTAAGACAAACCCTGTGGAACAAGCCCACGGATCGCCCTGTCGGCCGAGGCGAATCTGGTGCACTCCTTCGTCAGGGGTAAAATAGAGTTGGTAATCTAAAGGAGAGTCTCGAAGTAATCCGAACAACATAAACGTCATGACTACAATATACTGAAATAAGGTCATTAATAAAATGGAGTCAGATATGTGTCTAAAAGAATATCTTGTATATTAAAAAGGGTAAGTAATTCCCAGGAGCGCTTGGAAGGACCAACACGCATTCACAGCCTTCGGCTGCGCCATTGGATTCCGCCATTGGGCCAGTGGGCGGCTCCCTACAACGGACAAGGGGAACAGGTAAGACCATGACTTAAATAGGACGTGACTAATCAAAATAAGCAGACCCAGATGGAGACGATCAGGGAAGCACACGTGGGTAATCAGGGGGTGTGGCACACGAGGAGCCGACGAGCCGGGTCATGACATATATATAGGGCGGCATGGTGGTGCAGTGGTTAGCACTGTTGCCTCGCACCTCTAGGACCCAGGTTCGAGTCTCTGCCTGGGTCACATGTGTGCGGAGTTTGCATGTTCTCCCCATGTCGTCGTGGGGTTTTCTCCAGGTACTCTGGTGTGTATATATATATAGTAAAATTGAGTTTTTTACACTTTTGCAGTTTTATTTCATAATTGAACTTTATAAGAAATTAAGTACCATTCAATAATAATGAACACTAAGTAAATATTAATAAATGATGTGTTATTGATCCCTGTGGGTGAATTGCTTTACACCTCTACCACTCTGTAGGTCAGAGCAAGCTGGTTGTGAAGGGTAGTTAGCTGTTGTAGCACCCAAAGAACTGGGACTTACGGGCCTAGTACTAACAGAACTTAATTTGTTGCAGTTTTGTATGACAAATGTATATGTTTTGTGTCCTGTGGAGAAATCATAAATACCCATTTTAGCAGGTGTGATTTTGCGTTGAACAGGTAACGTTACGTTGAGACCACCCTGGAACCTGGAACCAGGAACTAGGGGCCTCATTTATAAAGACTGTATGTGAGCAAAATAACCATGAAACATTTGCACAAACATTTATAGAAAAAAAGAAAAGATACCGTGAAATAGTTTACACATTTTGAAATGGTGCAGTGCAACTGTAGGAACATTTTGGACAAAACATTAAAGAACAACATGCGGTCTGATAAAAATGAGCATCTTATTCATTTGTTAATACTGCTGCAGCGTTCTCTGCATTCTCACCACTGCTCCACATCATACTTCACTCTGCCACATATCACTTTACTACCCCATGTTGAATGTTGCATTGTATGAGCATCATTTTATCCTGTGGATTATGGAGTTATCTTTTAACTAGTTAAGTTGTGAAACTGTACCATAACCACTGTCGCTCTTATTTTAACTGATGAAAAATATATTAATTTGAAATCTCTCCTATGTCGCATCCTTTCATGATGTGATTATTGCATTCGTGCCGAGCAATGTTACGATATACAATGCAATCCTCACCCCCCAGCCGGGGAAAATTCAGTCCCCCCCCATCCGACGCCGCAGACTTCATCAAACTGTAGCAGAGCAGGTAATAGTCATTCATAAATGATTAGATTCATAAACAATTAGCCTTATTTCCTTAGAAACAGATTAGATCTGAACCCAAAACTACCCGGTACCCTCAGCATCTTAATCTTCAACCTGCTCTTCACTCTCTGCCCCTTTTTGAATGATTTGAGGTCAGCACGCCAGGGGGCGCTAGGCAGCCACTTGGGCGTCTTCTCCCAGCCTATACTAACTTCGGTTTTTGTTCTTTGAAACTAAAGAAAACTGGAAAATAGTAAAATGCTTTTTTCAGCTTTTGCCATCTGGCCTGGTCATTTAGAAAAGGGCACAACCTTATTAAAAGACACACTTTATTTTTGTGAAAACAATTTGATGAACACAAAAATATGGACACGATTACAGGGCTGGATTAAAACATGAACAAGAGTGGCTTCTGTACTGGAACTGAGACTAGCGTTGCAGTGGGGTGTGGAATGTTCTGTCCTGCCTTTGAGTTAATGTCCAGCAGCGCTTTGGATTCCTGCAGACACCCAGTCCATGGTGAGGAAGCACATACTCATCACCATAACTTCTTTTTCTGCAGAGTAGCTCTCCTCACACTCGAGTTCAAAACCAAAAAAGTCCATCCCATCACCAGGTATGGCTGACTTTGTGTGCCCATTGGCAGTTTCTTCTGCTACAGGAGCAACTGTGTCACACTCTGCTATCAGAAGCTCCTTCAGTTCCTGTTTCCTACACTCATCCCTTAACCATCGGAGTTCGAATTCTGGACAACTGACAGCAGCAAGAAGTGCACATATGCAAAACGAGTCTGGATAGCCTGAAGAGAACAAAAAATGTATTGTAGCTGTACAATTAGACATGTTTATTTTGTTATTTTACTATTTAGGCTACAGTGCAGGCTATTTACTATAGTCCGATAATCTGCCTTTTATGGGATGAACAATATACAGTATAATAAGTATTGTTGTGATCTACTCAAACTAGTATTTTGATTTTGAATTAGCTTCCATCGTTGCATATTCTCTATCCAGGTAGGCAGCAAATGTTTTTCTACGCGGTAGGCAAACGTGTAGAATAGATAATTTCTCAATTATGTGACAAAAGGAAGGAGAATCCACAGTGGAAATAAGTAGCATTCTGTCCACAATATACCCAGCCACAAGTTTGTTTAGGTCTTCTCCACTTATAGTTGGTGTTTGACAGGAGAAATCCAGCCTGCTGCTTGGCAGGAGTGGGACATGTACTGGCATTGGGCTCATCAGTCGCTTCACCTGGTATTTTCTCCACTAATTTCACTGCGCAGTGCTGCCCTTTCAGATGTTGAATTTTTTGAAGTTGACAATGATTTCTTACCCCCACATAACGTACAACTCACAAAAATGTTCTTGCCTTTAGCCGAGATGAATTCCAGCTACTGAACACGTACTTCTCACTCGCCATGTTCACTTTGTTTTTGTTTGAGCTGGTTTCGCATGCATGTAGGTCTCCTGTAAATGACGTCGCATGTGCGACTGTTAAACAGACATCTGCCTGCCACTGTCAGGTTACTGTCAATTATTATTTCTGTTTTTACAATATAGATGTTAAAGCACTTGATTTTATTGGTAACGTAGCGGTAACGTAAAGTTACTTGAAAGTGTAACTGTAATGCAGTTATTAATTTTAAAATTATAATGCATTAAGTTACTACGTTACTAAAAAAGATTCAAATTACAGTAATGCCTTACTAAGTTACGCATTACTGCCCAGCACTGGTTTGCATATAGTTTAATGTTTATGTGCATGGTTGTCATTACAAACCTACAAGGCACCTTTGGCTATTTGGGTGTTCAGGTCTATGACAGCTGTACCTCATTCTTTGTATAAAAAATGTCTGATGCTCATCCAAGTATGAATTAACTTTCATGTATATGAAATGAGACATTTCATATATGTATATGAGACAATAAAAGGCAAATGTAACCATTATGTAAATATTTCAGGTATTTTACTGAAAGGTATATCACAGGATACAAAAAACAAACAGCACAGTTTATGTGACAAAATACGAAACATCATATGAAAGCTCACAGAGAAATGTCCGGTCAGGTGGCAGTCCAGGCTTTTGAGTTGAGTACAGACTTTCACTGTTGTTGGAGAAAGCGTCAGGCTTTCCACTCCAACTCTGCACACAGGACCAAACTACAGTACAGTATATGTTGGAGAAAGCGTCAGGCTTTCCACTCCAACTCTGCACACACCATTAATTACGAGACAACACACTTAAAGTTTTACTTGCGCAAGGGTAACCACACTCTCTGCATGCTAGGCTACAAAGGAATGTGTTACAAAGGGTGGTTCCCCTTGGCACCTTTTTTATAGTCAATGGGGGGCAGGGGTCTTGGAGTGAGAACAAAGAAAGGACTGTGAGAGTAAGAAGAAGTTCTGGTTTTACTCAGGTGGACAACTATTTAAACACGTGCTCAGGATACGTGTAAACTAATATAATCTAAAGTATGAAGATAAAGGAAAACAAAATAATGTATATACATATTTACACTCATTGCTGATTATACAGAAATGATAACAAATGATTACTAACAGTTTCTTCAACCTAACATTGTTGCTTTTAGGGTGGATCGTGTAGGTTAATCTAAAACCTATAAAAACACATCCACATAGAACAACGTACACTCTGTCCCACAACGCCTACTTTCTCTCCCGTTTAATGTCGGCTAAACTTAACCATACAACTACTTTCTCTCCCGTTTAATTTCGGCTAAGCTTAACCATACGCATGCCTTGGCCACCTACTCACTTAGGTGCCGTATCTCTCACCTGTATATTGTGGTCTCTGTTCCGTCACCGAGGTCCTTCAGACATCACCAGACGTCGAGCGCAGTTCTAACCACCGGCCTGATGACGAATTCACATCACAGGTCTTTCTTGCACCCGTCTTCGAGTGACTGCCGGCAGTTTTCGGTGTCGCTTCTCTCGCCGTACTGGAGACGTCTTCGGGGATCCTCGGATCCGGCTCGAAGGACCAAATTCTATGTTGGGGAAAGCGCCCGGCATTTCCACCCCAACTCCACATTTACGAGACACACACTTTACAGTTTTACTTGCAAGGGTACCCACACTCTCTGTAATGCAAACTACAGCAGAATGTGTTACAAAGGGTGGTTCCCCTTGGCTCCTTTATTTATAGTCAGTGGGAGGCGCAAGAGAGGGAAGTGAGAATCTTATCTAAGTAGGCATCTGTTGACCACATACTTAGGGTACAATAGCTAAGAGTATGTGGCTAGAAGATAAGAAATAACGTATATATGTATTTACATTCATTGCTGATCATACAGAAATGATGACAAGATGATGTATAACTGTTTCTTCAACCTAACAACATCCATCCATCCATCCATCCATTTTCCAAACCGCTTATCCTATTGGGTCACGGGGGGTCCGGAGCCTATCCCGGAAGCAATGGGCACGAGGCAGGGAACAACCCAGGATGGGGGGCCAGCCCATCACAGGGCACACTCACACACCATTCACTCACACATGCACACCTATGGGCAATTTAGCAACTCCAGTTAGCCTCAGCATGTTTTTGGACCGTGGGGGGAAACCGGAGTACCCGGAGGAAACCCCACGACGACATGGGGAGAACATGCAAACTCCGCACACATGTGACCAAGGCGGAGAATCAAACCCGGGTCCCAGAGGTGTGAGGCGACAGTGCTAACCACTGCACCACCATGCCGCCCCCTAACAACATCCATAATTTCCAATTCAAATACTGAATTAAAACCCCTCTCTGCAGTCTCCTCCAATTTGACCTTTCCCATTTGTATTTGGTCAATTTCAAATTTACCATTTACATCATCTAGCTCAAATTGGCAGAGGTCGACCACTACGGCTCCTATTTTCAGCCTGTCTTGGTGGTCATCTGCAGGCTTTATGGAGACTGTCCTTTCATTTAACACAAAAACCTCTAACCCGCTTTACTTAAGCGCGGGAAAGCGCAGGCGGAAAAGTTAAACGTCAACTATACTTTGCGCATAAAATTGAAATATAATTAACATAGTAGCTCGGAACAAAATCACTTTATTTAAAAACAATATACAGAGTTTACTCACCAAACATATTTTAATATACATACAAATAACTTGTACACCGAGAATAGTATACAACACCGTAAGCATATAACCCTTAAAGGTTGATTAATTAAAAATCACACATTCATCCTGCATAACATAAAACATTGACTTAAAGAGACTTAATTGTGAAATGAACGCTACTGTCCGAGGGTATTTATCTCCACACATCGCTATGGAACATAATGTCTTAAATACTCAGATTTTCAGAATGACAGAATCTTAACATTTAAAATTTTGTTTTGCGATACCGATACGTAATGATATTGGTATGTGGAACAACGTTATGTTACACACGCCTCCCACAATTCAAGAAGCTGTAGTTAGCTTAAGAGCATATTCACAATTTACCCGTTTGCCTTTTACCGTGACTGAGCACAATCCCCCACCCCAGCTGGTCTGCACTCCCCACATTGCAATTAACGATCCAGACTTCAGTGCTTTTGTTACCGTGGGACTTTGTTGTGTTGAAGAAAACATTAAAATGAAGTCTGAGGAATGTTACATAACACAGCTAAAATGCAAAAACTCTCTCTGGTGTAATTCACTGCATAAAACCAATGGTCTTAAGTGTGGTGCCTTCTTCATAACACTCCCTGACTTTTGTATTCATGACCATGAGATACTGTGGCCTTTTCTTCCTTCATTTGACTAGTGTTCCTCCCTTTCCTCTCAGCCTTGGTTGGTGGTTCAGGCAGCATCACCTTCTTTTAATAGTCCCAGGTTTATCCATCCATCCATTTTCCAAACCGCTTATCATACTGGGTGGCGGGGGGTCCGGAGCCTATCCCAGAAGCAATGGGCAAGAGGCAGGGAACAACCCAGGATTGGGGGGCCAGCCCATTGCAGGGCACACTCACACACCATTCACTCACACATGCACACCTAGGGGCAATTTAGCAACTCCAATTAGCCTCAGCATGTTTTTGGACTGTGGGGGAGAAACCAGAGTACCCAGAGGAAACCCCACGACGACATGGGTAAAACATGCAAACTCCACATACATGTAACCCAGGCGGAGACTCGAACCTGGGTCACCCAGGTGTCATTTATTTTGAAATTCGGCTCAAGCAGAAAATGTTCTAGCAGAAGTCTTAGACAATCTCTGAGTTACACAGAAATCTGATTTCTTCTGAAGCTGCGAGAAATTGTTCATCTGTAATTGTTGCATTGATATTTGTTGATGTGCGTGTGCCCTCCTTGAGCAGTAAAGAGGAGATCACATGCAGAGCTGATTTTCTGTAGTTTCTTAGTCTAAATAAAAATAAAATATTCTCTTCATATAGCCTGGATATTTCTAGAAAAGAGCCAATTAGTTATTTCTAGAAAAATATATAGAGCCAATGAAGGGACCTGATGTCATAGTAGCACAGGTCACTGTCCGTGGTGCTGAATTCTCTACTTGATGGGCTGGTGCTGAATGAATAGACCAGCTGGCCAACATGTCTGTGCGCTTCCACTGACTGGCACCCTGACATATAATTACCTTTAACAATAAGGGGGGGAAAGTCGAGACAGGAAATTAGGTAACAGTAATTAGTAATCACGCATAGTTCTCATTTATCATTATGTAAAATTATAAAACCTTTTCTGTTAATCTGCACATTTCAATAATTGAATTAATATTACCTAATTTATTTATCATTTACTGCAATCACTGTACGTTAAAGTATGTTTTAAATCTAGCTGTGAAATTGTTGATGCTGTTGTTGATCTGAAAGATGTTGCCGGAGCCTTAGGATATGCCTCTGTACACATGAGTGAGGGGATGGATGCATTATTCTATGGAGGCCTCCGAAGAGAATAATTATCCCAATTTTATATTGAGACAAATGGTTAATTCCTTATTAATGCAGACTGCGTTCAGAGCCCCTGTTCTGCCATTGATCTTTTTTTAAGGCAAGCTATCATGTATTAGTTTACTCTAAATTTTGATCACATGTCAAACTAAGCCACATGGCGGCCCGAGCAGCAGGCAAACACACTATGAGCTAAGGAGCTACAAGTCAGAGGAGAGAATAGGATGGCCAGTGACATGTGCTGGCCAAATGGGAACAAACAAGAGAGAACAGGACAAGGCAGGGATGGATTCTGACACTAAATACGCCCAAGTACTTAGAATGATTTAGTGCAAGTCTTAGACAATGGTATCTCTGAATGACGCAGCAGTTTGACTCCTCATGAAAGCCCTATAACTGTCCTGAGAAGTTGTTTGTATGCACTTGCTGCCTTGACATTTGTTGATGTGCATGAGCCCTGCTCGAGCAGTAAAGGGCAGATAACATGCAGAGCTGATTATCTCTAGCTTCTTAGTCTGAGTAAAAATAAAATCTTCTCGTCATATAGGAACCAAGTCTATGGCTGGAAATTTCTACAACAGAGGCATTTAGTTATTTCTAGAAAACTATATAGAGCCAATGAAGGAACCAGATGTCACAGTAACACTGGTCACTGTCCATGGTTCTGAATACTCTACTTGTTGGGCTGGCGCTGAACAAATAGGATAACCGGCCAATGTGTCCGTGTGCCTCCACTGATTGGCCCCCTGACATATAATTATTTTTAAGACTGAAGGGGAGAAAGATCATACAGAAAATTAGTTAACAGTAATTAGCAATCACATATAGTTCTCATTTATAATGATGTACATTTAAAAAAATAATATATATATATATATATATATATATATATATATATATATATATATATATATAATTAAAAACTAAATATAATTGTGATTTAATGTATTCCTTCTGCTCTTAAAAAAGCACAATATGTCTGAATGACAAATATGTCTATTACTCTACACGTTTTAATAATTTTCTTAATATTACCTAATTTGCTTATCTTTTTTTCTGTAATCTGCGTTAAAGAAATTTTTGAAACTAGCTGTGAAATTGATGATTCTGTTGTTATTCTGACTGTTGTTGCCCTGGTGCCTTAGGATACGTCTGTCTAAATATAAGTGAGGGGATGGATGCACTATTCTATGGAGGCCTCTGAAGAGAATAAATGATCCCAATATTATATTGAGAGAGATGGTTAAATCAGAGCTGGATAAGATTTTAACAACTCTGAGCTATTAGTTAAGTTCTTCCCAAACTAGTTTGATGGGCCGAATGGCCTCCTCTCATCTGTAAATTTCTTATGTTCTAAGATATGCAGTACTGTGCAAAAGTCTTAGGCAGTCCAAAGAAATGTTTAAAGCTGTTTATCTGGGTAGCAAGTGTACTTTGGCTTAGAACAAATAACACAATTTAACATTAGAACATGAACAGCAATACTTCTAAAAGTGCAAATCTGCTGCCAAATTAAATAAACAAAGAAATTAATCATGAAAATAGTCAATGTATATACAACTAACCATTTCCAATCAAAAAGTACATACAAGTCTCCAATACAAGATATACAATGGAGCGCAGATAAAACGTTTAAATAGTAATTAACCAAACTATATAAAGAATACAAGTTTGAATGCAGGTAGTTTGTATAAATTTTACTGTGTTCATACTGAAAAATCAGCACCAGCATTACACACATTGCGGTTCTGCTTTTTTCTTCTTTTAGCATAATTACCCGTTTCACGTTCACGAGGCAGAAGATTCTTGCAAATGTGAAAATTCACAAGTAACAGGCACCATTAACCTCAAGCCATAACAGTCTGCTAGCCTGAACAATAGCAAACTCTATGTATTACCAATTATTACGCAGGTTGTCACTTTATCAAATCATGACTGTTACTAAGAAGTGGGAGTGAAACGCGTGTCACGAGATTTCTCGTTGAAGCGAAAAGCCGTTTCACGAATGCGCTGCAAATACTAACTGACTAAATTACTATAGTAGATACCCCAGACACTTTTAAATCTTTTGTGTGGCAGCATTTTGGGTGCCCGGCGGAAAATATAAATGGCGAAAGGGAGACAGACAAAACACGAACCATCTGTAAGGACTGTAGAAAGCTAATGCCGCACACAGCGGCTAATGCTACTACTAACTACTATGCAAAGCCATTTGCAGCACCATCATAGCTCTTTATTTAAATTCACTGCACCGGTGAAGAAAACATTTTTTTTTAAATGTTATGTTTGTTATTGGGTGCTTTCCACTTCATGCACCCACATACAGCGCTAGCTTAAAGCAACACATTCTGGTCCTGACGCAATGCATCATGGTTAGATTTTTATCGTCTGCTGCATTACGTCACCATGTCACATGGTACCAAAACTCCGCGAGAGCAAAACACATCAGGCAGCATCTCTTAGCAGGCTGCACAAACTGGATCCGCCTCCATTACGACACAGCTTTTAGTTACATACATGACGTTTGTATATCTGCTATTTCTCCCGAGAAGCAGGTAAAGCGGTGGTAACTGCTTTTCAATTAATTTACTTGGTAAAATTAAATTTAAATAAATGATATGAATACTGTAATAGTACTCGTGAGCTTTGTTTGTTTGTTGTTAGTTACTGTAATTTTGCGCTGCTTTATTTGTTAAATCGTCTTGTCTGTGAAGACATTCAAGTTAATCAAATAAGAACTGCACTGTACACTGTACATGACCATAAAAACTTTGAATCCTTGAAATAAATGTTTTTGATCTTTTCCTTGGCAGTTATCTTTTTACACAGGGCCTCTATGTACACAATAGTTATTTTTTTCACGACTAACAGTATGGATCAGGAGTTGGTTATTGTAAAAGAAGTAATGTGCATGCAGGTGATATTTGTATAGATTTATGTTCACCCCTGGGTGATAAGTTTGACAGTCATTTCTTTTACCGTTTGGTCTCTCGGTTGAACATAATGGTGGCGCGAGCAGCTCCACTTGGTTTTTTAAAAATATTCAGCCATGAACTTCTGGTGAACTCAGGTGAATCCTTTCCTTCAGTAGTAAACCTTGGTAGTTTCAGCCGTTTACACATTGTCTCACTAAAAGGTTGATAATATATTTGTCCTTTTACATAGTGATAAAATATACGCTAATAAAAGTGAATATTCATAGATTCAGGACTAACATAAAGTAGCTAACAGAAACTCAGATTAACAAAAGGTGCAAATACATACTCAGTTGGTTCCATTGTGTTGATTACATTATAATGTTTACATTGTAATGATTATATCATGGATATTTGGCATACTTTTTATAAAATCATAATTCTTATATTCTACGTTATATAGTGCTAAATAATATTCCATGGATGGATGGACTTTATTAATCCCCGTGGGGAAATTGTGTTTTTTATGTCTCCCTCAACTTACTCTTTGTGGAGTAAGTTGTCCGCGAAGTGCAGCTACCTGTTGGGGCGCCCAGGGAGCTGGGGGTTAAGGGCCTTGCTCAAGGACCCACAGACGTGCTGAGGCTGGGTTAGTTTCAACTGGTGACCTTCTCATTACAGGCACAAGGACTGACCCCTGCCCCCCAACTGTGTATGAGTAGCATTTATGCTGCTTCTTGAGTGTGAGCTTCCATTGACTGGCACCCAGACATATAATGACTTTTAACAATGAGGGGGGAAAAGACCAGACAGGAAATTAGGTAACAGTAATTAGTAATCACATAGAGTTCTTATTGGGGGTGCCATGGTGGTGCAGTGGTTAGCCTCACACCTCAGGGACCCGGGTTCGAGTGAATGGTGTGTGAGTGTGCCCTGCGATGGGCTGGCCCTCCATCCTGGGTTGTTCCCTGCCTCGTGCCCATTGATTCGGGGATAGGCTCCAGACCCCCCGCGACCCAGTAGGATAAGCGGTTTGGAAAATGGATGGATGGATGGATTATTTTAAGAACAACAAACTCTACGTCATTGCAGGGTTTTATATAATGGGTGCCGGCATTTGGACACTATATAGACATTATTTTCGCCCACCATTCAATAAGCAGATAAGTAACTTGCCTAAAAAATTTAGGAGATTTTTTTATTGTGATGCCCAAAAGTTAGTAATCTGTATAAAATCAGTGTAACTTTATGTTTTTTAAATTCAGTTAGCAGAGCCCCACATGCAGCTGTTTCGGTAAATAATGGAAGCAGTAAGTACTGTAGTCGCTGTGAAGAAAGGGCAAGCTTAGCATCTACAACATCTTTTAAAAGAGGACATATTGTGGTTAAACTAGGTAACAAGACGGTGGAGTGACTTTGTTGATTAAAGTCTGACGTGTTTATTTGGTATAGTTTTCACTTTTAGCTCAATTCATTTTTTCGTTAGTTTCCATCATCCTTTCACTTATGTATTACGGTAATATAACTGGTCCCAAACAAGCCCAATGCATGCATACACACACACACATACACATACACAGACACACGCACACATACATACACACACACACACACACACACACTGATACTGTAAATTAATGTAGAATAAGCCCAGATTTTAACCTACATGTTTTCCTCAAACATTTATTCAGTGGAGATTGTAATGTAGCAAGCAGACAATTTCATGGCTTTAATAATGAGTGTATTTAGGAACTATAATGGCAAAACATAACACAAAGCTCTCTGTATTAATGGTATTTTAATAACCATTAATAGACAACACATACGGTGGAGTTTTGCCTATTCTGGTGGTCCATCATCCAGAATAGTGCCTGTATGTTTTCCCTTGTTATAGCACCAGTGCTGTGTGGTTTGCCATCGAAACTTTACACAGTGTACAACCATCTTTTTGTTAAAATAATTAAAAATAACTTGAAATTAAAAATTAAATTATTTTAATACATAAACTGATATGTTGATTTAAAATATTGATGCTGACAGATTTTCAGTGGCAGCCCTAGTTGACATCATTATTTATTTCATCCTATTCCGTACCCAATAGCATCTACATGTCATACTGCTGACACTTTTAAGTGAATATATTTTATGTGTGTGTATTTATGTCATGTGTCAGGATTTGCGCTGGTAATGCGGGTGAGCGCGCGGGCAGAGCAGCGGGCAAGGAGCAGGCAAGCAGGCAAAGTACGGGGAAAACGGGGATTTATTCAAGGGAAAGAGCAGGGCAGGACGGAACGCTGGTACTGACATTAACAAACATCAATGACGGACAAGAAACTAAGGCAATACATGGACTAAATAGACAAGACAGAGCAAAACAACAGGGTGCAGCTGGGTACGATCGGGGAAGCACACGTGGATAATCAGGGGGGCGTGGCACACACGAGGGTCGTACGAGCCGGGCGTGACATCATGTTTATGTACATTTTCATTTCTGCTACCTGATACTTGTATGTATTATCAATTAAGGCATCAGTCTTGGATTAAACACAAGTACAGATTTCATTGTATTTTGGTACATCCTGCACTTAATGACAATAAATCTTGAACCAGTTAGAATGACCTTTATTCAGCTGTTTTAGGTGAACCCCATGATGTCCTGTAATAAAGCTGTTCAAAATTAAGGTTGTGATGAGATATTCCTCTTGTTTCTCCTTTTTATGCATAAAAACATTCATGAAGGAATCTGAATATCTGCTTGATTACTTTTGCCATTGTTAATTTTTACAGTCTTCATGACTACATCAGCAACATCGTTTAATTTCACTGTTTGTACATAGGAGCTGCACAGTGGTTAGGCCTGTTGCCTGACACATCTGGGAGGAAGGTTCAAGTCACGTCTGTGGATCTTGCATGTTCTCCAGGTGTCATGGGGTTTCTTCTGTTTTGCCCGACAGTCTAAAAATATGCCAAGATTAATTGGAGTTGCCAAATTGCCCATGTCTGAGTGGTGTGTGTGCCCTGTAACAGGTTGGCACCTGGTCCTGGGTTATTCCCTGCTTTGTGCCCATATCATCCTGCATAGGCTCCAGACCCCCTGTGACCCTGCACAGGAAGTTCACCATCCCTGGCCAGTTCTGTGGAAGTTAACAACACTTTAGTCAAACAACAGACTAATCAAGTCTCAAGCTTCAAAAAGGGAGCTGCTCATTACCTGAAGAGAAGAGGAACACAAGAAGTAGACTATAGCTCAGCTTTCCTTGCTGATGATGGGAGGACACTGAGACGAGGTGAGAGAACTAAATAGAAGGTCAGTTGGCTCCTGCTGACACCCAACAGTGTGACACAAAACGAGTGGCATTGCAGACCTCACTGCTAAATATGGAAAGAGGAGAAATATTTATGTAAATAAAATGTAGAGCATCTATAATAAAAGCACAGCTATTAGGTGCTAATGATCCAGTTCACACCCAAGATGCCTAAGTTTGCTCAGGTCATTCCTGTGATGTAACATGGACCGGCAGGCGCAATGTACTCACTGTGTGCACTGTGGCGGAGAATCTCACCAGGTCCTTCAACATCAGCTCCATAGTATGTAAAGCACAGCAGCACCTCTACTTTCTACAGAAGCACAGAAAAGCCCATCTCCCATCCTCACATTCTATCAGTGAACTGTTGAAAGCACCCTGAGCAGCTGCATCACGGTCTGCTTTGGGAACTGTGTCGCCTCAGATCGCAAGTCCCTACAACAGATAGTGATGACAGTTGAGAAGATCACTGGAGTATCTCTCACCTCCATCACGGATATTCACGCCACACACCGCATCCGCAAAGCCACCACCATTGTGGATGACCCCACCCACCCCTCACATTATCGTTTCACCCTCCTGCCTTCTGGAAATAGGTACCGGAGCATTCAGGCCTTCACAGCCAGACTCAAACAGCTTTATCCCCCATGCCGTCAGACTACTGAACTCTCAGGGACTAATCTGATACAACACACACATACACTCATTAACACACTTTATTATTTAACTACTATTTTTTATCTTATTGTAGCCATGTTTACAGTTACTTTTATTTATTTTTATTGCTACCTCATTGCACAACCAAACTGCACCTTATCAGTATTGGGTTTACTGTGCTGTTTGTGCTCGTTGGTGTCAGTTGTCCTCTCTTTTTGCACTGTCCAGCAATGTTTGCAGTTTTTGCTCATTATGCACCATACAGTATGTTGCTAGACTGTTATGTGTTAGTCTTGTGTTAATTTAAGTAGCACCTTGATCCAAGGAAAACGCTGTTTCTTTTGTAACTCTGTACTATACTCAACCGTGTAAAGTTAAAAATAACATTAAAGACCTACTTGACTTGACTTTTACTGGTAACAGGTGCTAAAGTGAAGTGATGCGGGGGACAGTGTGGGACTGCACTCTTCTGGCTGGGACCTTGAATAAATTAATGAATGTTACATTTATACAGCCCTTTCCTAAGATACACAAAGCGCTTTACAGAAGCACTGGGGAGCCACTTCAACCCAAACATGAGGCAGCAGGAGAGGGGGCCCAGGCAGAGAGAACAGCCAACAAGACGGGTGCTTCCACAGACAGGACGGGGGCCCCGGCAGACCAACGCTGACGACTCCTGGGACCAAGTCAACAGAGCAGCTGTTGTCATTGTGACTCACCCTCATACATCCATCCATCCATTGTCCAAACCGCTTATCCTACTGGGTCGCGGGGGGGTCCGGAGCCTATCCTGGAAGGATATGGGCACGAGGCAGGGAACAATCCAGGACGGGGGGGCCAGCCCATCGCAAGGCACATTCACACACACATGCACTCCTACGGCCAATTTAGCAAGAAAGAACATGCAAACTCCACACACATGTGACCCAGGCGGAGACTCGAACCGAAACGAGTCCCAGTGGTGGGAGGTAACAGTGCTAATCACTGCACCACCAAGCAGCCCCACCCTAATACATGATTTCAGATTTTTGATTTTAATCCCCTTTTCTTTTTTTGGCAACATATAAAGTGCTGTGAATGTCACTGTCAGATTGTCACATCATCCTCCAGTTGTCCCTTGTCACCCTGGATGCACATTGAGTGTTTGGTAAATATTTTATCTTGTAGTGTTCCTGATTTTTTCCTGTGTTTTAACTTGCAATTCTCAAATTTCATGACTGGCATCCGTGGGGACGATTAATTAAACCTGCTAACTCTGCACTTCAATTTCAAACTGTTGGTAACATGTTGTCATGCCCGGCCCGTCCGCTCCTCGTGTGTGCCACGCCCCCTGATTATCCACGTGTGCTTCCCTGATCGTCGCCAGCTTTGTCTGCTTACTCTGTGTATTTAAGTCCTGGTCTGACCTGTTTCCCTTGTCCGTCATTGATGTAAGTTGGCATCTGATGTTTCCCGTCCGAAGTCCTTTGATTAAACTCCCGTTTTGCCCCGTATTTGCCTGTCCGCTTGCTCCTTGCACGCCTTACCCGCACGATCGCCTGCCTGCACCACCCCGATCGTGACACATGTGTACATATTTTTGTCTGATCTTTTCACCACCAGGTGGCGATATAGCAACTCCAGAGTTATTGATGGCTAGGACAAAAAAACACAGTAACACAGAGGTGTAGCTAAAAATTCTGGGCCCCTGACAGAATGTCACCTTGCGCCCCTCTGTCGAATTTTACATACTGGGAGAGAGATTTGTTGAGCCATCTTCCAATCTATTCCAATCCAGCTTCATTTGAAAAGCACTTTAAACAACCTTATGGACCAAAGTGCTGCACAAAGGAATAAATAATAACATTCACACACTTAAAAACGAAGTAAAAGAAATTTAATAAGAACCAAAACATTAAATGTGAGTAAAAGGCCATTAATAAAATTTAAAAAAATCAATTAATAAAGAAAAGGCGAAGATTAAAACAAAATTTACTATTAAAATTAACATCTCACAACGTGTCAAAGGTGAAGGAGAAGAGATGAGTTTTAAAAAGAGATTTAAAAACGGACAGAGAAGAGGCCTCTCTAATGTGAAAAGGCAAGTCATTCCACATTTTAGGATCTGCGACTGCAAAAGCTCGATCCCCTCTAAGCTCACGCTGAGTCTTAGGAACCGTCAGGAGCAGCTGATCAGCTGACCTGAGAGAGCGGGTGGGGGTGTAAGGGTGAAGCAGCTCACAGAGGTCAGGTGGAGCAAGACCATTGAGGGTTTTAAAAGAAAATAACAGAATTTTAAAATGAATCCTAAAATGTACGGGCAGCCAGTGGAGTGAGGCTAAAATGGGGGAGACATGCTCATATTTCCATGTGCGGCAGCATTTTGAACCCTCTGGAGGTGAACAATAGTGGAGCCTCTAACTCCAACATAGAGGGCATTACAGTGGTCCAAACTAGTACCGACAAAAAAGTGGATTACTGTCTCAAAGTGCTGCCTAGAAAGAATTGGCTTTATTTTGGCCAACTGCCTCAATTGTAAAAAGTTTGACTTGACAACTGACCATATCTGAGTGTCAAACTTAAGGTTGGTGTCGACTTTAACCCCTAGGTGTTTGATATTTTTCCAAGGAACCTAAAATGGAGTGGAGGTCAGAGGAGTGGAGTTACCAAAAACCAACACTTCTGTCCATTACCTCCCCACTTTCTTGTTAGTTACAATATTTGTTCTGCATTACTGTACCGGTTTGGAGTCTTTTGATATTAAGGTGAATAACACAGTGAAAAAAGAGACAGATGCATTGACAGCAGTTGTGGCCACACTTTGGACTGGGAGTGTAAGAGCAAAGGAAACTGAATCCACTATGTTCTGTCCTGTAAATTTTTATTAAACAACACATGACACACATACGAGTCCTGTTTTAACTTTCAGGGCTGATGGTCTGCAGCCTGGCTTGTGGTCTACAGTGCAGAGCAGGTGCAGTCACTGTGCTGAGCCCGGCATTATAGTAATGATGCAGCCTTTCACACTGACCAGTGAGAAATAACCTTGAAAATGACTGTGCTCTTTGTGGTTCTCCTTTTGGAAACATCTTACCACCAAGAAACAGACTAAACGTATCTTCTACTTATCAGTCATCAGAAATGTCATGCAGTAATCAGAGGTTAGACAGCAAAAATGACTTTTGTATTTTTATCTTTTGTCATTCTTTTATCCAGCGACTACTAATTCTCGTCAGGCTCTGGAGAGGGTGGGACCTGTCCCAGGAAGCACACAGACAAAAACAATTAAGATGCTCAGATTTGCCTCACTGTGTGATTTTGACTGAAAGATGAACTAAGCACAGTCTTGTGTGTATAAAAATGCGTAGATTCATTTAACTTTAACAATGAGATTCAGCAACATGACCTTATAGTGTTAATGATCGGTATCTTACTGGTATTAACTGAATTATGCAAAATTCTACATTATTCTATATTATTGCACCCAAATTGTTCATACTGACTAAATGTAATTACTGACATCCTGGACATACTGCTTTTTAGGTTTGGATTTAAAATGTTAGTAGACAAATTCATGCTGTCAATAACATCTCACTTGCTCACCCCCTTTTAGATAAAAATACCCTTTGTGGTTTTTCTAGTGAAGCAGAGGGCCTGAGCTGAGGACCTGACGGTTGTGTGGTTTTCGCTCACTGAGACGAGAGACACAAACACCCTGCTCTCAGTCGGTCAGTCTTCCTGTAAAATGTGGAGGTGAGACTGCTAGTGGAAAATTACTGACTGCAGCATCAACAACACATTTAAACAGCAGCACAAACAAAATGTTCCACAAATGCAGGACATCTGTATGCTTACAGCACACATCAGACACGCTGACCCTCAGCACTGAGCTCCTCCAGGCTCTGTGCTCTCCCCCTCCTCTTCAGTCTCTACACAAATCACTGCTGCTCCAGTGAAGATCCTGAATTTTGCAGGTGATACTACTACGTTTGCCATCATAACTGAAGGCGATGAGTCTGCCTACAGACTGGAAGTCGTACAGCTGACTATCCAGTTATGAACTTACATTATCCCAAATGTCCACATGCTTAAACTCCTCTCATCATCAGGGAGGAGCGTCCCTTGGCACTGTAGAGTAGATGGATGAGATAACAAGGCTGTCATCAATTTTATGTGACACCTCTCACCCTCCCAACAGACTATGGAGGCCCGGGGCAGCTCCTTCAGTAAGAGACTCAGACACCCGGCGTGTGACAGAACAGTACCGCAGGTCATTGGGCCCCACAGCAGTCAGGCTTTATAATCTGCACTCTGCTCATTGAACTTTTCCTCTGTTCACTGTCTTCTGATACAGTTTCTATCTGCTGCTGATCTGCAATATTGTTCCTCCTTATTCACTGATGTGCAGTGTTGCATTGAGCCAGTGCATTATTCCCCTGTGTGGCAGCTTCCTTTGGGAGGCTAATATCTTGCACATGAGCAATAATGTTACATGCAATAGGATTGTGTATAAGTTAAGGATTGTGCATAAGTTAATTTTAATATTCCTATAATATTCCTGTATGTAATATATTCTTATATTTTGTTTCTATTATTACCCTATATTTATAAATACATACATTTCTTTTACATTCATAATGATGTTGTTTGTTGTTTTGTGCCCCACTGCTCTTGTAACAAGCCTCAGTCTTGACTCTCCCTTTTAAGGTCTTGGCCTTAAATCACACTCGATATAGGTGGTGTCGTCCCCATCACCCTGACCAGGATACATGCTGTAAGATTAATGGATGGTGTTTATCTGTGTGATGAAAAAGAATGTGAATAAAACAAAAATGTACCATTATAAATGGGATCCCTAAGATGTGTGGTGGTTTCAGATGTGGACTGATGAGAATTTTGTTCTGTTGTGAAAGCTGTACATTCTGTTCCATGTACAGGGTAGTGATATGTAGCAATCATGTGCTCCAGTCAAATGTTCAGCTGCATGAATAATAATGGTGGCTTGTTTGGATAAAATAACTTAGGCTGAATACTTCAAAGCGTGACCTGGGTGAGGTAGAGAGGAAACAGGGTCTTACAAGCAGCAGGTATTGTTCTCTCTGTGTAGTTTTTACTCTTTGCAAAGTGAGCCCAGCACAGTGCAGTCAGTGGGTCAGTCTTCCTGAGCTGCATCTAACCAGTGGAAACATCTGCAGCACTGCAGAGAAGCACTCAGCAGACAAACAAACCAAAACAGCTTACAGCTGTATGTCACTTTTGGACAGAGGTGGACAAAGTACACAACTTCACTACTTGAGTTAAGTATAGATACTCCTCGTCAAATAATACTCAAAGCTTTTCAGTTAATTTTTTACTTCAGTTAAAGTACTGGAGTATTTGCATCTAAAAATACTTAAGTATTCAAAAGTACATTATGTTTTAAATGCAAGACATTTTTCAGAACCTAATGACTCCTGAACACCCCACTGAATACACTGACTGGCTTGTACATCTTGTAGAATAAAAAGCTTGTGGAATATGATACAATGACGATAGAAACACAACTGGCATAACAAAAGTACAGCCATTGTCATTTTCATCTTATTTAACACCCCCCACCCCACTCACACAAAAGAGCATGCTAGTGTTCTTACAGAGCCGTAGCAGTGTGTGTGTGAGTGTGTGTGCATGTGTATGTTTGTGTGTGTGTGTATGTTTGTGTGTGTGTGTATGTGTGTGTATGTGTGTGCATGTGTGTGTATGTTTGTGTGTGTGTGCATGTGTGTGTTTCTGTGTCTGTGTTTGTGTGTGTTTGTGTGTGTGTCTATGTGTATGTATGTGTGTGTGTGTGTGTTTGTGTGTGTGTCTATGTGTGTGTATGTTTGTGTGTGTGTGTGTGTGTGTGTGCATGTGTGTTTGTGTGTATCTGTGTGTGTATGTTTGTGTGCGTGTGTGTGTGTGTGTCTATGTGTGTGTATGTTTGTGAGCCAAGTAACAGGACAGGGAGCAAGAAACAAAACTCCTCTTTCTTAATTATCCACATCGTTATTAACGACACAGGTATATATACAGGTACATATACAGGTACATGTATATACTCAAAAATACATACAGTACACAACATTAAATGAAAAACGTAATTTAAGAACACTTGAAATTTTCATTCAGTTTCTTTCATCTGTTTAATATAATCGATCAGTCCCTGTGCGTTTGCCCCAAACCATTCAGCATGGTACACAAGGGAGACAAGTAAGCATGTGTCACATCAAAGAACTGATTGCAACAACTCAGCCTTTCCACAACATTAAAGCCGCTTATTCCCCCCATGCCATGAAGAAATAATCTCTGTGGCTCCCCTCTCCCCCTCCCTCAGCCCCCAGTCTGGCTTGAACATTTGCACTTCCAGTAAAAATGCGCCCCAAACACACTGACACCAAACTCCGTAAAATCCTGTGATTCAGTCTCAGAAGCACTGGCTCCCCTGCCCTCCTTCTGAACATTATTAAAGCTACACCCTGAACACTCTGTGTGACTGACATGAATGAGAAGCATCTTTATTCATAATCTCTGTAGCGGAGGTCAGAATACAGAGTGTCATTATTCCTGTCTTTCTTCTGTCTCCTGGGTTTTGGCTTCTTAAGGTTCAGGGCAGCGTAATTCAGTGTGTCCTCGTCATTGCACTGTGGAGACAAAGATGGAAGAATTGGATGGATCAAATTGGTTTGCTATTACTTATTTTCACAAATAGCACTTAAAATGCTGATCCCAGGATGGAAATCAGTCTGAGGTTCATTTGTTTTACTGACGATTTGTAATTTGAAATATTTATTACATACTTGCTTGCGTGACCATTCCACTTTTGATATATCACTGTTCTTTTCATCTGTTTAAAATATATAACACATCAATATATTATTTAATTTCACGCGGTATCATACAGTGGTCAGATAACATTCCGAATTTTCAAGCCATCAACATCCTTTTTGTCTCAAAAATGAAAGTAAAAATGACTTCTGTCAATTTAAGTGTGCATGTTTGGATATGTGTTATTTGTTCTCAGATATCATATATAATAAAATTGCTATAAAGGAGATCTTGGTAATAAAAGTTATTGATATGCAACTTATTGCAACATGTATATTTCAATAGATTTTGCAAAATATGAAAGATATAATACAAAAATGTTAATCTTACAGTAGAAAAAGGTTTATGTAAATAAGGTGAGATTTAATAATGGATTTTTAAACTGGGTTACCTGTGTCACGACCGCGGTCGGGCGAAGCAGCGATCGTGCGGGTCGGCAGGCGAGCAGGAACAGGCAAGTAGGCAAAGTCGGGAAATACTGGGGATTTATTCGTGGACAGGAAACAGATACGGGGAACATCTACTCACGCCAACGAACATCAATGACAGACAAGGAAAACTGGGGAGACCAGGACTTAAATACACAAGACTGATTGAAAGCAAACGGACACAGCTGGGTACGATCCGGGAAACACACGTGGGTAAGCAGGGGGCGTGGCACACAGGAGGAGCGGACGAGCCGGGCATGACAACCTGCAAGAGTGGTTTTAATATGAACATTTTATCTATCATAAAACAATTTTATATTTCTATAATTTGTGAAAATCTACATTTTGTCCTTCGTCTGAGTGCATAAAGCCGGGCAGCGTACCTGCACAGTGTGTACAGGTCAGTTTACATCTTATACAAATGAGAGCAACGTTCAGAATAATGCTGCAAGATAAAACTATCAGCAAGCCAGAGTGAAGAGGATCCAGCAGCTTCTGAAAGCCTGTAACAAAGAGATAGATTTCAGCATAATGATATAGAGACACATTTCCCATTTGCTTACATTACATTAGTTAAAGATAAAATCTATAATACATTACAGCAGTTGTTTTGTAAATAGTCCATTTTTAACATGAACTTCTAGTATTTTGCATTTTAACAATTTCTATTAATATTTGAAATAATTATTAAATTAACATCTGTGTAATTAAATTTAAGCACTTAAATTAGAAAATTCAATACATTAAAATAAGAAATAAATGTCTTAATAGCAGAATAAGCTAAATAAAACTTTGAAGCAGATGTACTCTCCACACTGGGTGCTACCATCTATATCCAGCTCTGTGCCGTTCCCAAACAGCATCTCCCCTCACTGGGTGTTACCATCTATATCCAGCTGTGTGCCGTTCCCAAACAGCATCTCCCCTCACTGGGTGTTACCATCTATATCCAGCTGTGTGCCGTTCCCAAACAGCATCTCCCCTCACTGGGTGTTACCATCTATATCCAGCTGTGTGCCGTTCCCAAACAGCATCTCCCCTCACTGGGTGTTACCATCTATATCCAGCTGTGTGCCGTTCCCAAACAGCATCTCCCCACACTGGGTGTTACCATCTATATCCAGCTGTGTGCTGTTCCCAAACAGCATCTCCCCACGCTGGGTGTTACCATCTATATCCAGCTGTGTGCCGTTCCCAAACAGCATCTCCCCACGCTGGGTGTTACCATCTATATCCAGCTGTGTTTCGTTCCCAAACAGCATCTCCCCTCACTGGGTGTTACCATCTATATCCAGCTGTGTGCCGTTCCCAAACAGCATCTCCCCACACATGGCCACGGCGCAGTAGTAAGTCCCAGCATCGGAGAGGCTGAGGTTCCCCTTGGGGAGGCTGTAGACGCAGCTCCGTGTAGGAGATCCAGCCTCAGGGCTCTTCTCACACTCATCACTGCTGTTTCCGTGGCTGTAAATGACTCCAGGAAGGGATTCTCCTGATCCATGTCTGAACCAGTAAACACTGTGTTCTCCTGCACAGCTCCCAGTCTCTATCGTACACTGCAGGCTCACAGAGTCTCCTGGCTGCAATGTGTCAGACACAGGCTGCTGTACCACTGTCCTGCTGTTGGAGTCTTTACCTGAAAAGCAAAATAGTCATGATGACAGCCCTTTGAGAATAACAATGGAAAATACAGATCCTCAAATCCTGAATCGATGTTCTTCTAGCCATCCAAGAAATCAGTAACTTCTTGGAGAACAGCTGACATTCTTTTCTCTTTTTATTGTATTACTGATTATTAGTATATATCCGGTAACACTATACATTAACTGCACCTACATAATACCTAAATAAAAATTATATGATAATAACAAACATTATAATCATATAATGTCTTGTATTAATGTATGAAGGTAGATGAATATAATTAATTTCAATTCAAAGAAATGACGTGTGTAAAGTGTACTTTATATTTTCATGATTTTCGTGACTTTACATTTGGTTTATGTTGCCCCTTTTCCACAGGAAGGTATTTATTGTTTTTGCATATTTAGCTCTTGATGTGTTTTGGTATTTTTGAGCATTTTGCTGTAGTACCTGCATGATTTAATTAAAGAGCCGAAGAGCTCTTTGCCCATTACTAGTTTGTCTATCTTTTAACATTAAAGAAAAAGTATACATAGTAAAAGGAATTACTTGGTTTGGTAGTTGCTCCTATTAATTTTCTTATGTGCACAAAAGTAAGTTTTTCCGTTCAACCATAGCACTACAGTGAAAAGCAAAACGTCATGGGAAATGCAATTATGCTTTATTCCAATACACATTGCTAATTTTTCATTATTATTACATTTATTCAGCATAATATCTTCAATATCTTCTGGCCTGAAATCTTTTCCTGCTACACTGAAGACTCTCTCAGCCTGTGCAGAGAAAGCTGCAGCCAAAGGGTTGGCGTCCTCTGATAAACATGGTTGGCTCAGGTATCAGTGACATTATGTGAAGCTTTCATGGCAGGAATAGGGTCTAGTTTGACTTTTGATGCAGGAAAAGTGTTTGGGACGTTTCTTAGGTTAGAAACTGCCGTCACTGCAGCCAACACTGACTTCTAAGGAGAGACACTCAGCTCTTCCTATGAGCAGATCCACCATGGTGCACAAAATGACAGTTTAATTATTATTTTAGGTGACACTTCAAATGTTGCATTATTTAATTCTGAATAAAACGACATTTTTATAACAATGACGTATAACAATGTTAATGTGTTTATGTATAACTCATATTTAAATAATAGACTGTATAGTTAAAAGCTACACCGACAGTACGTATATGAACTTGAATTTGAATCCGAACCCTTTTTCGTTCTTCTTCTTTAAATTCAAATATGAATTTCAATGCCACAACCTGTTTTCAACCACAATTCAAATTTAATTCAGATTAACAAAATGAACTGAAATTCTGAATTTTAGGATACGTATTTGAGAATTTCATTCTCAAATCATTTCTGATTGGTGCACATCCCTAGTTCATATGTTAAATCATGCATTTTTTTTCAGAGTGAATACACACTGACTGCTCAGATAAATAATGTCAAAAATAATTTTCTTTGGTTACTTAAGATTTTTGCACAGTCCTATACCATACATAACAACTCAAACATTTTATTTTTATGTTATTTGTTTTAAAGAGGCTGCCATGTGTAACATTAACATCTGTATAAAGAGAAGGTTAGGCGTTTTGGCTGACAGCAAGCAAAATGCAACAAATTGTATAATAATAATAATAATAATAATAATAATAATAATAATAATAATAATAATAATAATAATAATACCCCTCCTGGAGCCGACACCTTATCGTGGTGGAGGGGTTTGCGTGTTACAATGATCCCAGGAGCTATGTTGTCTGGGGCTTTATGCCCCTGGTAGGGTCACCCAAGGCAAACAGGTCCTTGGTGAGGAACCAGACGAAGTGCGGCTCAAAAACCCCTTATGATGAAGAAAATTTTGGAACCACGTTTTCCCTTGCCCGGACGCGGGTCACTGGGGCCCCCCCCTGGAGCCAGGCCTGGGGGTGGGGCTCGATGGCGAGCGCCTGGTGGCCAGGCCTACACCCATGGGGCCTGGTCGGGCGCAGCCCGAACAAGGCACGTGGGTCCCCCCTCCAATGGGCTCACCACCCATGGGAGGGGCCATAGGGGTCGGGTGCGAAGTGATCTGGGCGGCGGCCAAAGGCGGGGAGTGGGTGGAGGTGGGTTATTGTGTTGGAGGAGGGAGATGGTGAGGTTGGAGGTGGGCCATGGTGTGGGCGGAGGGGGGTTATTGTGTGGGAGGAGGAGGGAGATGGTGAGGGTGGAGGTGGGCCATGGTGTGGGCGGAAGTGAGAGATGCTGTGGGTGGAGGTGAGAGATGGTGCTGGTGAAAGTGAGAGATGCTGCAGGCGGAGGTGGGCCATGCTGCTGGGGGAGGTGAGAGATGGTATAGGTGCAGATGTGCTATGCATCCACTAGTATGCTGAGCCCCATATAGCTGGAACCACAACATTCCGGTGGAGGCAAAGGCGTCGTCAGACCCTCAAGTTTACAATGGTTCACCTACGACCAGCCGCAGAGGCACCAGAGCAGGGAGCCCCTGTGTTATTATCATACGATACTCTCTACTCTACATTTTTCTGGCCATAATGTATCTATACCCACAGTATAAACAGAGTGATGCTTCACAGTGTATAGTGTCTGCCCCTAACTGAACTTTTAGCTATGTTTCCATTACAGTTCTATGTATATGCGACAAAATGTGAATAGGGTGGAAACACCATTATTGGATGTCATGTGAATAACAATCACCATGTATCGTCCCGTAAGATTAAGATCCATGTCTCAAATTTCAGCATGGCGTTATTTCCACAAATTCGAAGCTCTACAAGAACTCATTGTGTCTTCAGTCTTCTAATTTGCAAATTCTGCTTTCTTTGCAGTTTGGCGGATTACTACTTTTTCGGCTCACCACAGAAACCAGCTAGACTTAGCCCGCTAAGCCACACGCTACCCCCAGCCCCCCATGTCCATGCTGTGAGAGTCTGCATGGTCGCACATGCATATTTGACGGGCTGCTTCACTCTGGAAGCAGACCTGCACTAAACCTGCACTGGACATGCGATCGGCTCCCGGCTGCAGCACCTCCTCCACCTCCTCTTGGCCAGATTATCGATTAACTGATAGCAACGGTCTGAAATGACAGTCATTAACTGTCACCTCACTATCCTGCGCTTGACAGTCTGCCGAAAACTAATTCAAAGGAGACCAAGGATGATCAGAGTGACGATAGAGGAAATTTGGCATTTTCTCAGCTGGTCTAGGGTCAGTCCATCAAGGGTATGTATCTGTTATCTCTACCAGACTGTAAGCAAGCAAGGGCATGCTGGCATCCGTTAATCATCTGGTTCACTACGTCTCGTAAAGTTAGCGAACTGATACCGTATCCTCAAATCCGCAGACTATTACACACGGAATATTCTCGAAGCTTTAAATCGGGTGGAGCGGCAGCACGCTGAAGCAGTTGACCCGATACGGTTCAACTTGTGCTGTTTAGAGGAACGTTCCCCTTTAAGGTGGGTGGTTTTTCCACACAGTACAATAAAATTCTTAGCGAGAAAATTATCTTGAGAATGAATGTTACAGCCTTATTTAATGAAATTGTAATAAGACCAACATGCATAACAGCTGAGAGTGCACATGAGGTGACAGGGGTGAATGCATTTTTGTCTGGGATAGTTTAACTGAAAAATGGAGCGAAATGGAAGAAAAGAGTCTTATTGCACAGCTACTGACATTAAAATTAAGGTTATTCGTCTACAGTTCCATTGTGTCTCCTCTATACATACCTCTCCAGATATTCACATTTTTGTTGGAAAGCAAGGTCCTGGAACAATTGGAAGCTAAGAGCCTTGCTCAAGGAACTCTGGGATTTGAGCTGCCGACCTTCTGATCACAATCAGTCCTATGCTACTGAGTCATACACGGCCCCCACAGATACATTCAGCAGAGAGTTGGAGTTTCCCGGGAAGAATGTCAGCAGGCGTGCTTTAGTATATGCATGTCCTATAAATAAACACTTCTGGATGCTAGCTGGGCTCCGTGTGGATGGGGGTCTGTATGTGTCTCACCGGGCCCAACGTGGCTGGAGATGAGGCCATCGTCTCCAAAGGGACTCTGTTTCGACTGTCTCCCCGTCTCCCAGACACTCCGCCAGCGTGTCTCCAGGATACGTCGTCTGCCGATTTGGCCTCACCGTCCACCCCAAGCAGGCAAGCTGAGTCACTGCCCCTCAGATTTCCCTGCTGCCAGCTGGGAATCCGACATTCGATTATTCCAGTGCGAGTCGTCTGAAAAGAGGCCCGCAGAGGAAGCTATGATCACCAGACGACGTGAGAGGGGGAGACGCGCACCGCAGCCCCGGCTGTGCCCTGCGCCCTCCGCTTCTACTGACAGAACATGGTAAAATCCCCTCCAATTTACTTTGCAATTTCATAAAGGATTCTGTAGACGGCAGTGCCTACCCTTGCTTGGGAGTGTAGAGGTGGGCCTGTGAAGGATAGAAGGAACGACAATCTGGAAAACAATCATAGATCTGCCTGGGATCAGCGATCAGAAAGCCAACAAGAAGAGCAACCGTGGCAGGAGGTGAAGCCCTGGGAGGCTCAGGCCGTAGCAGGAGGTGAAGGTGGGAGGAGCTGAGCCTCATTGGTTTTCTGTCTCTCTCTCTCATCCTCTCTCTCTCTCTCTCTCTCTCTCTCTCATGGAGATCACATGTTAAGCAACCATTAGCCAGCTCTAATGAGAATCAACATGCTTTCCTGCAAAATGCTAACATTAGCTCGCATCATATATAACAGCAATGTGGGAACAGCTTATTATTCCTTAGGGAATGTGTAACTTACCAATTACAGCTGGTGTTGGATGCAGAATGCCAACTGAAAGAGAAGCATACCTGGTCATTTATCAGAATATATTTAATCTTGAATGGCATCCTGAAGTGGCAGAGTGGGTCTCACCTTTCCCTTGCAACTCTAAGGCTTGGGGTTCGCGTGTGTGTCTATGTGTGTGTGTCTCTCGCATGTTTTCCACCAGGTTTCCTGCAGGTACCCTGGCACATTTCCATAGTGCATAGGCATGCAGTCAGGCTGAACATCACCTTTGAATCACCTGCAGTGTATGATAATGAGTGAGTGCGCCCCCTGGTGGTCTGGCAGGCTGTCTGCAGTGTGCTCCTGTCATGTACTACCCAGGATGGACTCTCTGATGCCTGAACATACCCATCCTCCTCACTGGCTGGCTAACTCAGGATGCTAGAGATTTCTATATTAAGGAGGCATTAGAGTGCACTGTGGTACTATAGTGTAACCAGTAAAATCAGCCACATTAAGATCACATGACCAAAAATAAGTGACATAATGCTCTGGATTCGCAAAGGATTGTATCGCTGTGTCACTCCAAAAGGACTGACGAGCGTTTATAAGGAAAACAAAATATGGCTGTGGCTGGGGGTAAATCATAAAACGAGAGCTCATCTCCCGAAAGAAGCAGCCAGAGGAATAATGGAAAGCTTTCGCAGTGACACTCGTCTGGCTGAAGGAAGACCTGCAATCAGACACAGCCATTAACCTGCACTGGAGAAAGTGGGAGCGGAGAAAAGCGTGATGTTTTCAGCCGAGCTGTAAACTGTGATATGAATCCCTTACAGAAATGGAAATCGCTGGAAGCTGATTCAGCCCCCCTCCCCCATCTCTCTCCATTCCCAAACATAACAAACTGACATTTTGATAAACGGTCAGTTTAGAATGCTGTTTGGTGACATTTTAGCTTTTGTTGAGTCAATATAGAAAAACATCTCAAAAAAGAGTGTATAGATCTTTCTGTAAGTGTTTTAGAGGCAAATAGAATCACAGGGCTTGGTGTAAGATGCTGTCCATCACACACACACACACACACACACACACACACACACACACACACACACACATAACAGGACGACATTAACCCCCACCCAGCCCTAACCTTAAGCATAAATAATCAAACAAAACACGAGGCTTTTCGCATTATTTGTTTTTTTGATTGCATGCACAGATCTTTGTGGGGACCTTAAAAATGCTCCCCACAACATCAAAATGCCAAAATTTTATTACATTGTGTGGGACATTTGGTCCCGACAATGGACTATAATCCTGATCCACACACACACACACACAGACGCACACAGACACACACACACAAATGTTGCCGTACCTATCTAAATGGTGACCTTCCATTCATTTCTACGGGAAAAACCCTTAACGCTTACACAGCTGCAACCTTAACTCTAAGAAACCAAACAAAATGCAAGACTTTTGGCATTTTTACTTTTTTGATTGCATTCACACGCCATGGAAATGATGGAAATGGAAGCCAGTGGGTTCCAGACTGGCCGACGGTAACCTGGCGCGATCGAGGTGCCCAGGATGGGGGACGTAAAGCAGAGGAAAGGCCACAGCTCCTGGGCTGGAGGAGGGCAGTGAGGGTAGCTCACAATTTGGCAGATGCTAGCGGCACTGGGTGTGTAAGAAGCCGCCCAGTGGCCCAATAATGGAACCCGATTGGTTGGCAGTATTCTCTAAATGCGGGTAGGTATTTTTGAGTGCTCTTGAAAAATAACTTGCTCTTTTAATCTGACTCCATTTTATATAGTTGAGCAATTGCATTAGAATCTTTTAGTTGTATCTCCAGATAATTCAAGCTGCTCTGATGACTTCCAGGCTTTTCCTATGTTTAGCTAAACTCATTCATTCGGAATCGTCTCACAGGATTGGCTTTTGGCCAATATAGTGATATCTACAGGCACAATATGTACTCAGTTTGCTCCCAGTTCAAGGCCCACAGGATCAGGATCCCTTTGAGGGTATCAGCCACATGATCTCCAGCATGTGAGTTTGACCGTTTGGGGTCATTCATAAAGGTGGAGTCTGAGGGTCAGCATATGTGATCGCTCTCTTGAGTCATCCGCTCCTCTCGCCCGTTGGATGAGGACGTAGCGCTGAGCTTGTCAGAGACCTATCTACAGATCTGTCAGATGCTCTCCTCGGGGGCCTGACGGAGACCGCGGCTGCCCTTCGTACCTGGCAGTTTGCGGTCAAACTGACGGCCCACTGAGGAATCCCCTGGCATCTCAATCGCTCTGCCACCTGGGAGGAAGGAAGCATCAAATTATTCAATAATCCCACAATAGCACAGAAGACATTTTTTTTCTCAGATGTTTTCAAATGTCCAGGATGTGGCAGAAGGCCACAGATTAATTCCATCTGATGAGTTAACATGGAATAATTTCTCATCCTTCAGTCTTCGAGTCTCCGCGTGACTTCCGGCCCGTACAGGAAGCTCAGTTCTGTTAGATGAGTTGACATGGAAGTTTCCCAAATGCGCCTCTCCTTCTATCTGGTGTCTCTAACACCATCTGTCTCCCGTGATTTCCGCAGTGCACTCTGAACCTGCTCCCTCGCCTGCACAAACACATCAACGTGTCACAACAACACGTAATAAAATAAAGACACAACAAGCAAATAACAAAATCCTGTATTTAAATATTTCATATGAGCATCATGGGTAATTTGCTCATGCGGAAACAGACAAATAACAAACCTAATTTCCTCCTTGTTTTCTGCATGACTCGACTGCACAGTGCACTTTAATGTCTTTTCGAGGGCTGTCAACCAAATACCTGAGGCTGCAGGTCAGTTTCCTTTGTTGCTTTCAGAATTTTTAACGAATACTCTGGGGCACCAACAAAGAGGACCCATGTCTCAGGTACGGTGTGAACAGTGAAGAAGAAAACACACAGTGCCATGCAGTAGGAAACGAGGGAGTTCATCAGGAGGACATCTCCATAAGTTGATGTTTTTGCTGTATTGCAGGTGAAGGTTAACATTTTTCCAGAAATGTAATAATCTAGCTTTCCAGATTAGCACTGCTGCTTGCATCCTGCTTCATTTTAGGATGGCGGATGCTGCATTCCATCACACACTCAGCAGAACAAGCATTTCAAAGCATGGTTCCCCGTGAGGTGAAGAATCTCACTCGGACAAACTACAGCTCGGCTGTAATTACGGATCACCTTCCCAGGAATCGATGACACTTGGAGGTAGGCGAGGGTGTCAGAAGACGTTTCTCTACTTTTGAAAATAAGGGAAGATTGCGGAGAAAAAAGAAATATAGCATCACAAAGAGATCCTCCTGCAGCTGTGGACACTCTCTGAAGCTCATGAGGCCGGCAGGGGTGACGTTTTTGTCCGGTCATGGAGGGATCCATCACAGAAGTTGCAATAATGGGGTTGTGGGTTTTTAATGTCCTGAAATGTTCTCCACACTTTAACACACTCCTTTGGTTTTAAGTTCTTCTTATCAGTTGTCTTTTCTGAATTCAAAAAGCTTTACCTACATGACTGTCATAAGTACTTTGTATAAAACTCTAGCTGTGTCAGGTAAGGAGTCACGGTGTTATTATTATTATTATTCTTGTTGCTGTTCACACCTTCCCCTAACCGCTGATCTATTGCAGTTCCACACCTGGCCTGTAGGGGTTAGACTGAGCTGTAATGCAGGACTTCTGGCCAGCGCCCGCAGAAGCCCCGCCCCCATCCTGTACATCTCCAGGCTTGGACAGGTTCTCTTGTGGTACATGAAACGTCATTGTTGCTAATTCCCAGCTGGAGCAGTCCTTTCTTACAAAACGATTTCTATGTCAAGCATCCTTAGCAGGGGCTGGACAGCCTGGCTTAAAATCCATGCCAGCAAGGCTGGGATATTCCAGCGAGCCCCTCTGTGACACACACACACACAATGAAGATGGCCCAAGCATGCGTATAAGTAGACCCTTAGGAGCCTCCTGCATGTTCCATTGAACACACCTGAGGAGTAGAGATAAGGGCTGCAGGCAAGTCTGCTTACACTGCCCAGGGTCCGAGCACAGAGTCAGACTCTGGGGTCCCAGCACAGGGGTCCCAGCACAGAGTCAGAGTGTGGGGTCCGAGTGCAGAGTCAGAGTGTGGGGTCCGAGCACAGGGGTCCCAGCACAGAGTCAGAGTGTGGGGTCCGAGCGCAGAGTCAGAGTGTGGGGTCCGAGCGCAGAATCAGAATGTGGGGTCCGAGCACAGGGGTCCCAGCACAGAGTCAGAGTGTGGGGTCCGAGCACAGGGGTCCCAGCACAGAGTCAGAGTGTGGGGTCCGAGCACAGGGATCCGAGCGCAGTCAGAGTGTGGGGTCCGAGCGCAGAGTCAGACTGTGGGGTCCGAGCGCAGAATCAGAATGTGGGGTCCGAGTACAGGGGTCCCAGCACAGAGTCAGAGTGTGGGGTCCGAGCACAGGGGTCCCAGCACAGAGTCAGAGTGTGGGGTCCGAGCACAGGGGTCCCAGCACAGAGTCAGAGTGTGGGGTCCGAGCACAGGGGTCCCAGAACAGAGTCAGAGTGTGGGGTCCGAGCACAAGGGTCCCAGCACAGAGTCAGACTGTGGGGTCTGAGCGCAGAGTCAGAGTGTGGGGTCCCAGCACAGGGGTCCCAGCACAGAGTCAGACTGTGGGGTCTGAGCGCAGAGTCAGAGTGTGGGGTCCGAGCACAGGGGTCCCAGCACAGAGTCAGAGTGTGGGGTCCGAGCACAGGGGTCCCAGCACAGAGTCAGACTGTGGGGTCTGAGCGCAGAGTCAGAGTGTGGGGTCCGAGCACAGGGGTCCCAGCACAGAGTCAGAGTGTGGGGTCCGAGCACAGGGGTCCCAGCACAGAGTCAGAGTGTGGGGTCCGAGCACAGGGATCCGAGCGCAGTCAGAGTGTGAGGCCTCAGCGCAGAGTCAGGGTGTGGGGTCTGAGCGCAGAGTCAGAGTGTGGGGTCCGAGCACAGGGGTCCCAGCACAGAGTCAGAGTGTGGGGTCCGAGCACAGGGATCCGAGCGCAGTCAGAGTGTGAGGCCTCAGCGCAGAGTCAGGGTGTGGGGTCTGAGCGCAGAGTCAGAGTGTGGGGTCCGATCACAGGGGTCCAAGCACAGAGTCAGAGTGTGGGGTCCGAGCACAGGGGTCCCAGCACAGAGTCAGAGTGTGGGGTCCGAGCACAGGGGTCCCAGAACAGAGTCAGAGTGTGGGGTCCGAGCACAAGGGTCCCAGCACAGAGTCAGACCGTGGGGTCTGAGCGCAGAGTCAGAGTGTGGGGTCCCAGCACAGGGGTCCCAGCACAGAGTCAGACTGTGGGGTCTGAGCGCAGGGTCAGAGTGTGGGGTCCGAGCACAGGGGTCCCAGCACAGAGTCAGAGTGTGGGGTCCGAGCACAGGGGTCCCAGCACAGAGTCAGAGTGTGGGGTCCGAGCACAGTGGTCACAGCACAGAGTCAGAGTGTGGGGTCCGAGCACAGGGGTCCAAGCACAGAGTCAGAGTGTGGGGTCCGAGCACAGGGATCCGAGCGCAGTCAGAGTGTGAGGCCTCAGCGCAGAGTCAGGGTGTGGGGTCTGAGCGCAGAGTCAGAGTGTGGGGTCCGAGCACAGGGGTCCAAGCACAGAGTCAGAGTGTGGGGTCCGAGCACAGGGATCCGAGCGCAGTCAGAGTGTGGGGTCCGAGCGCAGAGTCAGACTGTGGGGTCCGAGCGCAGAATCAGAATGTGGGGTCCGAGCACAGGGGTCCCAGCACAGAGTCAGACTGTGGGGTCTGAGCGCAGAGTCAGAGTGTGGGGTCCCAGCACAGGGGTCCCAGCACAGAGTCAGACTGTGGGGTCTGAGCGCAGAGTCAGAGTGTGGGGTCCGAGCACAGGGGTCCCAGCACAGAGTCAGAGTGTGGGGTCCGAGCACAGGGGTCCCAGCACAGAGTCAGAGTGTGGGGTCCGAGCACAGGGATCCGAGCGCAGTCAGAGTGTGAGGCCTCAGCGCAGAGTCAGGGTGTGGGGTCTGAGCGCAGAGTCAGACTGTGGGGTCCGAGCACAGGGGTCCAAGCACAGAGTCAGAGTGTGGGGTCCGAGCACAGGGGTCCCAGCACAGAGTCAGAGTGTGGGGTCCGAGCACAGGGGTCCCAGAACAGGGTCAGAGTGTGGGGTCCGAGCACAAGGGTCCCAGCACAGAGTCAGACCGTGGGGTCTGAGCGCTGAGTCAGAGTGTGGGGTCCCAGCACAGGGGTCCCAGCACAGAGTCAGACTGTGGGGTCTGAGCGCAGAGTCAGAGTGTGGGGTCCGAGCACAGGGGTCCCAGCACAGAGTCAGAGTGTGGGGTCCGAGCACAGGGGTCCCAGCACAGAGTCAGAGTGTGGGGTCCGAGCACAGGGGTCCCAGCACAGAGTCAGAGTGTGGGGTCCGAGCACAGGGATCCGAGCGCAGTCAGAGTGTGAGGCCTCAGCGCAGAGTCAGGGTGTGGGGTCCGAGCACAGGGGTCCAAGCACAGAGTCAGAGTGTGGGGTCCGAGCACAGGGGTCCCAGCACAGAGTCAGAGTGTGGGGTCCGAGCACAGGGGTCCCAGAACAGAGTCAGAGTGTGGGGTCCGAGCACAGGGGTCCCAGAACAGAGTCAGAGTGTGGGGTCCGAGCACAGGGATCCGAGCGCAGTCAGAGTGTGAGGCCTCAGCGCAGAGTCAGGGTGTGGGGTCTGAGCGCAGAGTCAGAGTGTGGGGTCCCAGCACAGAGTCAGACTGTGGGGTCTGAGCGCAGAGTCAGAGTGTGGGGTCCGAGCACAGGGGTCCCAGCACAGAGTCAGAGTGTGGGGTCCGAGCACAGGGATCCGAGCGCAGTCAGAGTGTGAGGCCTCAGCGCAGAGTCAGGGTGTGGGGTCTGAGCGCAGAGTCAGAGTGTGGGGTCCGATCACAGGGGTCCAAGCACAGAGTCAGAGTGTGGGGTCCGAGCACAGGGGTCCCAGCACAGAGTCAGAGTGTGGGGTCCGAGCACAGGGGTCCCAGAACAGAGTCAGAGTGTGGGGTCCGAGCACAAGGGTCCCAGCACAGAGTCAGACCGTGGGGTCTGAGCGCAGAGTCAGAGTGTGGGGTCCCAGCACAGGGGTCCCAGCACAGAGTCAGACTGTGGGGTCTGAGCGCAGGGTCAGAGTGTGGGGTCCGAGCACAGGGGTCCCAGCACAGAGTCAGAGTGTGGGGTCCGAGCACAGGGGTCCCAGCACAGAGTCAGAGTGTGGGGTCCGAGCACAGTGGTCACAGCACAGAGTCAGAGTGTGGGGTCCGAGCACAGGGGTCCAAGCACAGAGTCAGAGTGTGGGGTCCGAGCACAGGGATCCGAGCGCAGTCAGAGTGTGAGGCCTCAGCGCAGAGTCAGGGTGTGGGGTCTGAGCGCAGAGTCAGAGTGTGGGGTCCGAGCACAGGGGTCCAAGCACAGAGTCAGAGTGTGGGGTCCGAGCACAGGGATCCGAGCGCAGTCAGAGTGTGGGGTCCGAGCGCAGAGTCAGACTGTGGGGTCCGAGCGCAGAATCAGAATGTGGGGTCCGAGCACAGGGGTCCCAGCACAGAGTCAGACTGTGGGGTCTGAGCGCAGAGTCAGAGTGTGGGGTCCCAGCACAGGGGTCCCAGCACAGAGTCAGACTGTGGGGTCTGAGCGCAGAGTCAGAGTGTGGGGTCCGAGCACAGGGGTCCCAGCACAGAGTCAGAGTGTGGGGTCCGAGCACAGGGGTCCCAGCACAGAGTCAGAGTGTGGGGTCCGAGCACAGGGATCCGAGCGCAGTCAGAGTGTGAGGCCTCAGCGCAGAGTCAGGGTGTGGGGTCTGAGCGCAGAGTCAGACTGTGGGGTCCGAGCACAGGGGTCCAAGCACAGAGTCAGAGTGTGGGGTCCGAGCACAGGGGTCCCAGCACAGAGTCAGAGTGTGGGGTCCGAGCACAGGGGTCCCAGAACAGGGTCAGAGTGTGGGGTCCGAGCACAAGGGTCCCAGCACAGAGTCAGACCGTGGGGTCTGAGCGCTGAGTCAGAGTGTGGGGTCCCAGCACAGGGGTCCCAGCACAGAGTCAGACTGTGGGGTCTGAGCGCAGAGTCAGAGTGTGGGGTCCGAGCACAGGGGTCCCAGCACAGAGTCAGAGTGTGGGGTCCGAGCACAGGGGTCCCAGCACAGAGTCAGAGTGTGGGGTCCGAGCACAGGGGTCCCAGCACAGAGTCAGAGTGTGGGGTCCGAGCACAGGGATCCGAGCGCAGTCAGAGTGTGAGGCCTCAGCGCAGAGTCAGGGTGTGGGGTCCGAGCACAGGGGTCCAAGCACAGAGTCAGAGTGTGGGGTCCGAGCACAGGGGTCCCAGCACAGAGTCAGAGTGTGGGGTCCGAGCACAGGGGTCCCAGAACAGAGTCAGAGTGTGGGGTCCGAGCACAGGGGTCCCAGAACAGAGTCAGAGTGTGGGGTCCGAGCACAGGGATCCGAGCGCAGTCAGAGTGTGAGGCCTCAGCGCAGAGTCAGGGTGTGGGGTCTGAGCGCAGAGTCAGAGTGTGGGGTCCCAGCACAGAGTCAGACTGTGGGGTCTGAGCGCAGAGTCAGAGTGTGGGGTCCGAGCACAGGGGTCCCAGCACAGAGTCAGAGTGTGGGGTCCGAGCACAGGGGTCCCAGCACAGAGTCAGAGTGTGGGGTCTGAGCACAGGGGTCCCAGCACAGAGTCAGAGTGTGGGGTCCGAGCACAGGGATCCGAGCGCAGTCAGAGTGTGAGGCCTCAGCGCAGAGTCAGGGTGTGGGGTCCGAGCACAGGGGTCCAAGCACAGAGTCAGAGTGTGGGGTCCGAGCACAGGGGTCCCAGCACAGAGTCACAGTGTGGGGTCCGAGCACAGGGGTCCCAGAACAGAGTCAGAGTGTGGGGTCCGAGCACAAGGGTCCCAGCACAGAGTCAGACCGTGGGGTCTGAGCGCAGAGTCAGAGTGTGGGGTCCTAGCACAGGGGTCCCAGCACAGAGTCAGACTGTGGGGTCTGAGCGCAGAGTCAGAGTGTGGGGTCCGAGCACAGGGGTCCCAGCACAGAGTCAGAGTGTGGGGTCCGAGCACAGGGGTCCCAGCACAGAGTCAGAGTGTGGGGTCCGAGCACAGTGGTCACAGCACAGAGTCAGAGTGTGGGGTCCGAGCACAGGGGTCCAAGCACAGAGTCAGAGTGTGGGGTCCGAGCACAGGGATCCGAGCGCAGTCAGAGTGTGAGGCCTCAGCGCAGAGTCAGGGTGTGGGGTGTGAGCGCAGAGTCAGAGTGTGGGGTCCGAGCACAGGGGTCCAAGCACAGAGTCAGAGTGTGGGGTCCGAGCACAGGGATCCGAGCGCAGTCAGAGTGTGGGGTCCGAGCGCAGAGTCAAACTGTGGGGTCCGAGCGCAGAATCAGAATGTGGGGTCCGAGCACAGTGGTCCCAGCACAGAGTCAGAGTGTGGGGTCCGAGCACAGGGGTCCCAGCACAGAGTCAGAGTGTGGGGTCCGAGCACAGGGGTCCCAGCACAGAGTCAGAGTGTGGGGTCCGAGCACAGGGGTCCCAGAACAGAGTCAGAGTGTGGGGTCCGTGCACCGTGGTCACAGCACAGAGTCAGAGTGTGGGGTCCGAGCACAGGGGTCCAAACACAGAGTCAGAGTGTGGGGTCCGAGCACAAGGATCCGAGCGCAGTCAGAGTGTGAGGCCTCAGCGCAGAGTCAGGGTGTGGGGTCTGAGCGCAGAGTCAGACTGTGGGGTCCGAGCGCAGAATTAGAATGTGGGGTCCGAGCACAGGGGTCCCAGCACAGAGTCAGAGTGTGGGGTCCGAGCACAGGGGTCCCAGCACAGAGTCAGAGTGTGGGGTCCGAGCACAGTGGTCACAGCACAGAGTCAGAGTGTGGGGTCCGAGCACAGGGGTCCAAGCACAGAGTCAGAGTGTGGGGTCCGAGCACAGGGATCCGAGCGCAGTCAGAGTGTGAGGCCTCAGCGCAGAGTCAGGGTGTGGGGTCTGAGCGCAGAGTCAGAGTGTGGGGTCCGAGCACAGGGGTCCAAGCACAGAGTCAGAGTGTGGGGTCCGAGCACAGGGATCCGAGCGCAGTCAGAGTGTGGGGTCCGAGCGCAGAGTCAGACTGTGGGGTCCGAGCGCAGAATCAGAATGTGGGGTCCGAGCACAGGGGTCCCAGCACAGAGTCAGACTGTGGGGTCTGAGCGCAGAGTCAGAGTGTGGGGTCCCAGCACAGGGGTCCCAGCACAGAGTCAGACTGTGGGGTCTGAGCGCAGAGTCAGAGTGTGGGGTCCGAGCACAGGGGTCCCAGCACAGAGTCAGAGTGTGGGGTCCGAGCACAGGGGTCCCAGCACAGAGTCAGAGTGTGGGGTCCGAGCACAGGGATCCGAGCGCTGTCAGAGTGTGAGGCCTCAGCGCAGAGTCAGGGTGTGGGGTCTGAGCGCAGAGTCAGACTGTGGGGTCCGAGCACAAAAGTCCGAGCACAGAGTCAGAGTGTGGGGTCCGAGCACAGGGGTCCCAGCACAGAGTCAGAGTGTGGGGTCCGAGCACAGGGGTCCCAGCACAGAGTCAGACTGTGGGGTCTGAGCGCAGAGTCAGAGTGTGGGGTCCCAGCACAGAGTCAGACTGTGGGGTCTGAGCGCAGAGTCAGAGTGTGGGGTCCGAGCACAGGGGTCCCAGCACAGAGTCAGAGTGTGGGGTCCGAGCACAGGGGTCCCAGCACAGAGTCAGAGTGTGGGGTCCGAGCACAGGGATCCGAGCGCAGTCAGAGTGTGGGGTCCGAGCGCAGAGTCAGACTGTGGGGTCCGAGCGCAGAATCAGAATGTGGGGTCCGAGCACAGGGGTCCCAGCACAGAGTCAGACTGTGGGGTCTGAGCGCAGAGTCAGAGTGTGGGGTCCCAGCACAGGGGTCCCAGCACAGAGTCAGACTGTGGGGTCTGAGCGCAGAGTCAGAGTGTGGGGTCCGAGCACAGGGGTCCCAGCACAGAGTCAGAGTGTGGGGTCCGAGCACAGGGGTCCCAGCACAGAGTCAGAGTGTGGGGTCCGAGCACAGGGATCCGAGCGCTGTCAGAGTGTGAGGCCTCAGCGCAGAGTCAGGGTGTGGGGTCTGAGCGCAGAGTCAGACTGTGGGGTCCGAGCACAAAAGTCCGAGCACAGAGTCAGAGTGTGGGGTCCGAGCACAGGGGTCCCAGCACAGAGTCAGAGTGTGGGGTCCGAGCACAGGGGTCCCAGCACAGAGTCAGACTGTGGGGTCTGAGCGCAGAGTCAGAGTGTGGGGTCCCAGCACAGAGTCAGACTGTGGGGTCTGAGCGCAGAGTCAGAGTGTGGGGTCCGAGCACAGGGGTCCCAGCACAGAGTCAGAGTGTGGGGTCCGAGCACAGGGGTCCCAGCACAGAGTCAGAGTGTGGGGTCCGAGCACAGGGATCCGAGCGCAGTCAGAGTGTGAGGCCTCAGCGCAGAGTCAGGGTGTGGGGTCTGAGCGCAGAGTCAGACTGTGGGGTCCGAGCACAGGGGTCCAAGCACAGAGTCAGAGTGTGGGGTCCGAGCACAGGGGTCCCAGCACAGAGTCAGAGTGTGGGGTCCGAGCACAGGGGTCCCAGAACAGAGTCAGAGTGTGGGGTCCGAGCACAAGGGTCCCAGCACAGAGTCAGACCGTGGGGTCTGAGCGCAGAGTCAGAGTGTGGGGTCCCAGCACAGGGGTCCCAGCACAGAGTCAGACTGTGGGGTCTGAGCGCAGAGTCAGAGTGTGGGGTCCGAGCACAGGGGTCCCAGCACAGAGTCAGAGTGTGGGGTCCGAGCACAGGGGTCCCAGCACAGAGTCAGAGTGTGGGGTCCGAGCACAGGGGTCCCAGCACAGAGTCAGAGTGTGGGGTCCGAGCACAGGGATCCGAGCGCAGTCAGAGTGTGAGGCCTCAGCGCAGAGTCAGGGTGTGGGGTCCGAGCACAGGGGTCCAAGCACAGAGTCAGAGTGTGGGGTCCGAGCACAGGTGTCCCAGCACAGAGTCAGAGTGTGGGGTCCGAGCACAGGGGTCCCAGAACAGAGTCAGAGTGTGGGGTCCGAGCACAAGGGTCCCAGCACAGAGTCAGACCGTGGGGTCTGAGCGCAGAGTCAGAGTGTGGGGTCCTAGCACAGGGGTCCCAGCACAGAGTCAGACTGTGGGGTCTGAGCGCAGAGTCAGAGTGTGGGGTCCGAGCACAGGGGTCCCAGCACAGAGTCAGAGTGTGGGGTCCGAGCACAGGGGTCTGAGCGCAGAGTCAGAGTGTGGGGTCCTAGCACAGGGGTCCCAGCACAGAGTCAGACTGTGGGGTCTGAGCGCAGAGTCAGAGTGTGGGGTCCAAGCTCAGGGGTCCCAGCACAGAGTCAGAGTGTGGGGTCCGAGCACAGGGGTCCAAGCACAGAGTCAGAGTGTGGGGTCCGAGCAAAGGGATCCGAGCGCAGTCAGAGTGTGAGGCCTCAGCGCAGAGTCAGGGTGTGGGGTCTGAGCGCAGGGTCAGAGTGTGGGGTCCGAGCACAGGGGTCCAAGCACAGAGTCAGAGTGTGGGGTCCGAGCACAGGGATCCGAGCGCAGTCAGAGTGTGGGGTCCGAGCGCAGAGTCAAACTGTGGGGTCCGAGCGCAGAATCAGAATGTGGGGTCCGAGCACAGTGGTCCCAGCACAGAGTCAGAGTGTGGGGTCCGAGCACAGGGGTCCCAGCACAGAGTCAGAGTGTGGGGTCCGAGCACAGGGGTCCCAGCACAGAGTCAGAGTGTGGGGTCCGAGCACAGGGGTCCCAGAACAGAGTCAGAGTGTGGGGTCCGAGCACCGTGGTCACAGCACAGAGTCAGAGTGTGGGGTCCGAGCACAGGGGTCCAAGCACAGAGTCAGGGTGTGGGGTCTGAGCGCAGAGTCAGACTGTGGGGTCCGAGCGCAGAATCAGAATGTGGGGTCCGAGTACAGGGGTCCCAGCACAGAGTCAGAGTGTGGGGTCCGAGCACAGTGGTCACAGCACAGAGTCAGAGTGTGGGGTCCGAGCACAGGGGTCCAAGCACAGAGTCAGAGTGTGGGGTCCGAGCACAGGGATCCGAGCGCAGTCAGAGTGTGAGGCCTCAGCGCAGAGTCAGGGTGTGGGGTCTGAGCGCAGAGTCAGAGTGTGGGGTCCGAGCACAGGGGTCCAAGCACAGAGTCAGAGTGTGGGGTCCGAGCACAGGGATCCGAGCGCAGTCAGAGTGTGGGGTCCGAGCGCAGAGTCAGACTGTGGGGTCCGAGCGCAGAATCAGAATGTGGGGTCCGAGCACAGGGGTCCCAGGACAGAGTCAGACTGTGGGGTCTGAGCGCAGAGTCAGAGTGTGGGGTCCCAGCACAGGGGTCCCAGCACAGAGTCAGACTGTGGGGTCTGAGCGCAGAGTCAGAGTGTGGGGTCCGAGCACAGGGGTCCCAGCACAGAGTCAGAGTGTGGGGTCCGAGCACAGGGGTCCCAGCACAGAGTCAGAGTGTGGGGTCCGAGCACAGGGATCCGAGCGCAGTCAGAGTGTGAGGCCTCAGCGCAGAGTCAGGGTGTGGGGTCTGAGCGCAGAGTCAGACTGTGGGGTCCGAGCACAGGGGTCCAAGCACAGAGTCAGAGTGTGGGGTCCGAGCACAGGGGTCCCAGCACAGAGTCAGAGTGTGGGGTCCGAGCACAGGGGTCGCATAGCAGAGTCAGAGTGTGGGGTCCGAGCACAAGGGTCCCAGCACAGAGTCAGACCGTGGGGTCTGAGCGCAGAGTCAGAGTGTGGGGTCCCAGCACAGGGGTCCCAGCACAGAGTCAGACTGTGGGGTCTGAGCGCAGAGTCAGAGTGTGGGGTCCGAGAACAGGGGTCCCAGCACAGAGTCAGAGTGTGGGGTCCGAGCACAGGGGTCCCAGCACAGAGTCAGAGTGTGGGGTCCGAGCACAGGGGTCCCAGCACAGAGTCAGAGTGTGGGGTCCGAGCACAAGGATCCGAGCGCAGTCAGAGTGTGAGGCCTCAGCGCAGAGTCAGGGTGTGGGGTCTGAGCGCAAAGTCAGAGTGTGGGGTCCGAGCACAGGGGTCCAAGCACAGAGTCAGAGTGTGGGGTCCGAGCACAGGGGTCCCAGCACAGAGTCAGAGTGTGGGGTCCGAGCACAGGGGTCCCAGAACAGAGTCAGAGTGTGGGGTCTGAGCGCAGAGTCAGAGTGTGGGGTCCTAGCACAGGGGTCCCAGCACAGAGTCAGACTGTGGGGTCTGAGCGCAGAGTCAGAGTGTGGGGTCCGAGCACAGGGGTCCCAGCACAGAGTCAGAGTGTGGGGTCCGAGCACAGTGGTCACAGCACAGAGTCAGAGTGTGGGGTCCGAGCACAGGGGTCCAAGCACAGAGTCAGAGTGTGGGGTCCGAGCACAGGGATCCGAGCGCAGTCAGAGTGTGAGGCCTCAGCGCAGAGTCAGGGTCTGGGGTCTGAGCGCAGAGTCAGAGTGTGGGGTCCGAGCACAGGGGTCCAAGCACAGAGTCAGAGTGTGGGGTCCGAGCACAGGGATCCGAGCGCAGTCAGAGTGTGGGGTCCGAGCGTAGAGTCAAACTGTGGGGTCCGAGCGCAGAATCAGAATGTGGGGTCCGAGCACAGTGGTCCCAGCACAGAGTCAGAGTGTGGGGTCCGAGCACAGGGGTCCCAGCACAGAGTCAGAGTGTGGGGTCCGAGCACAGGGGTCCCAGCACAGAGTCAGAGTGTGGGGTCCGAGCACAGGGGTCCCATAACAGAGTCAGAGTGTGGGGTCCGAGCACCGTGGTCACAGCACAGAGTCAGAGTGTGGGGTCCGAGCACAGGGGTCCAAGCACAGAGTCAGAGTGTGGGGTCCGAGCACAAGGATCCGAGCGCAGTCAGAGTGTGAGGCCTCAGCGCAGAGTCAGGGTGTGGGGTCTGAGCGCAGAGTCAGACTGTGGGGTCCGAGCGCAGAATCAGAATGTGGGGTCCGAGCACAGGGGTCCCAGCACAGAGTCAGAGTGTGGGGTCCGAGCACAGGGGTCCCAGCACAGAGTCAGAGTGTGGGGTCCGAGCACAGGGGTCCCAGCACAGAGTCAGAGTGTGGGGTCCGAGCACAGGTGTCCCAGAACAGAGTCAGAGTGTGGGGTCCGAGCACCGTGGTCACAGCACAGAGTCAGAGTGTGGTGTCCGAGCACAGGGGTCCAAGCACAGAGTCAGAGTGTGGGGTCCGAGCACAGGGATCCGAGCGCAGTCAGAGTGTGAGGCCTCAGCGCAGAATCAGAATGTGGGGTCCAAGCACAGGGGTCCCAGCACAGAGTCAGAGTGTGGGGTCCGAGCACAGGGGTCCCAGCACAGTGTCAGAGTGTGGGGTCCGAGCACAGGGGTCCCAGCACAGAGTCAGAGTGTGGGGTCCGAGCACAGTGGTCCCAGCACAGAGTCAGAGTGTGGGGTCCGAGCACAGGGGTCCAAGCACAGAGTCAGAGTGTGGGTCCGAGCACAGGGATCCGAGCGCAGTCAGAGTGTGGGGTCCGAGCGCAGAGTCAGACTGTGGGGTCCGAGCGCAGAATCAGAATGTGGGGTCCGAGCACAGGGGTCCCAGCACAGAGTCAGAGTGTGGGGTCCGAGCACAGGGGTCCCAGCACAGAGTCAGAGTGTGGGGTCCGAGCACAGGGGTCCCAGCACAGAGTCAGAGTGTGGGGTCCGAGCACAGGGGTCCCAGAACAGAGTCAGAGTGTGGGGTCCGAGCACAAGGGTCCCAGCACAGAGTCAGACTGTGGGGTCTGAGCGCAGAGTCAGAGTGTGGGGTCCCAGCACAGGGGTCCCAGCACAGAGTCAGACTGTGGGGTCTGAGCACAGAGTCAGAGTGTGGGGTCCGAGCACAGGGGTCCCAGCACAGAGTCAGAGTGTGGGGTCCGAGCATAGTGGTCACAGCACAGAGTCAGAGTGTGGGGTCCGAGCACAGGGGTCCAAGCACAGAGTCAGATTGTGGGGTCCGAGCACAGGGATCCGAGCGCAGTCAGAGTGTGAGGCCTCAGCGCAGAGTCAGGGTGTGGGGTCTGAGCGCAGAGTCAGAGTGTGGGGTCCGAGCACAGGGGTCCCAGCACAGTGTCAAAGTGTGGGGTCCGAGCACAGGGGTCCCAGCACAGATTCAGAGTGTGGGGTCCGAGCACAGTGGTCCCAGCACAGAGTCAGAGTGTGGGGTCCGAGCACAGGGGTCCAAGCACAGAGTCAGAGTGTGGGGTCCGAGCACAGGGATCCGAGCGCAGTCAGAGTGTGGGGTCCGAGCGCAGAGTCAGACTGTGGGGTCCGAGCGCAGAATCAGAATGTGGGGTCCGAGCACAGGGGTCCCAGCACAGAGTCAGAGTGTGGGGTCCGAGCACAGGGGTCCCAGCACAGAGTCAGAGTGTGGGGTCCGAGCACAGGGGTCCCAGAACAGAGTCAGAGTGTGGGGTCCGAGCACAAGGGTCCCAGCACAGAGTCAGACTGTGGGGTCTGAGCGCAGAGTCAGAGTGTGGGGTCCCAGCACCGGGGTCCCAGCACAGAGTCAGACTGTGGGGTCTGAGCGCAGAGTCAGAGTGTGGGGTCCGAGCACAGGGGTCCCAGCACAGAGTCAGAGTGTGGGGTCCGAGCACAGTGGTCACAGCACAGAGTCAGAGTGTGGGGTCCGAGCACAGGGGTCCAAGCACAGAGTTAGAGTGTGGGGTCCGAGCACAGGGATCCGAGCGCAGTCAGAGTGTGAGGCCTCAGCGCAGAGTCAGGGTTTGGGGTCTGAGCGCAGAGTCAGAGTGTGGGGTCCGAGCACAGGGGTCCCAGCACAGTGTCAGAGTGTGGGGTCCGAGCACAGGGGTCCCAGCACAGAGTCAGAGTGTGGGGTCCGAGCACAGTGGTCACAGCACAGAGTCAGAGTGTGGGGTCCGAGCACAGGGGTCCAAGCACAGAGTCAGAGTGTGGGGTCCGAGCACAGGGGTCCGAGCGCAGTCAGAGTGTGAGGCCTCAGCGCAGAGTCAGGGTGTGGGGTCTGAGCGCAGTATTAGCTACATGCCCTAGGGGGCATCTCCACTGATATGATGACTGACGTTGTGAGTGTGAGGATGGGGCCTTCCTGACGGAGAAAAAAACAGGCATACCAGAGCCAGCAGTGAGATATAGATCATGCTCAGCAACTACAATAACCGGTGGAGGAACGACGTTCAACTGCAGAGTTTAAACCGTCACAGAGATCTGCAGAGATTGGGAAACATCAGGAGAAAGAGATGGTACCGGTTAGCGTGTGCTCCTTAGTCAGAATCCAAGGTGCATTTCTCAAGATGAACGATTTGCAGGACGCATTAAGAAACAAACACTTTTAATTATCGATTCACAGCGTCATGCAGTGACACAGCTGAAACCATTGTTCTCTGTTCTTATAGGCTGTTATATTATTTTACAATTTAAAATGATCATTGCAATCTTACTACTTAATTAAAAAAGGACCCAGGAAGTACATTATCCTGGTAGTTATTACTATAAAAAGAAGAGGGAAAATGTGGAAAATATGATGGCATGGAGTATTGGCCAAAGCTATATCATTCAAATCATTTTCACATATTTTGTCATCATCATTAAAGATACAAATCCTGTATTTTCACACACGTGCGCGGCTAGTCCGCCACAAATGGCCGTGTTCCTGCACACTGACATACTGGGGTATGTCATTTCCTACGGCAAATGAAGGACAATTCATTCACATTCCGTTTATGAGATGCTCTTATCCAAGGTGATGTAACCAGGGTCAGACAGTCCCTATAGTGACTGAGGGTGAAGGGCCTCATGGACACAGCATAGATAGATAGATAGATAGATAGATAGATAGATAGATAGATAGATAGATAGATAGATAGATAGATAGATAGATAGATAGATAGATAGATAGATAGATAGATAGATAGATAGATAGATTGATTGATTGATTGATTGATTGATTGATTGATTGATTTGCTTGCCACCATCACTAACACACAGTCCTGGAGCCTCACAGACTACCGCCTTGCTGTTTGCACCCAGTAGCCAATCAAATCCAAGACAAATCACTCAAGATACAGATCATTAAAATGCATCACATTGGATTGCAGAGCACATTTTCTTTTGTCTACAAACTAGAAGAGCTGAATGTTGGTTACTGTACCAATATTGAAAGAGTATTGTGTGTGTTCAGGGGGGATCGGGGGCTTCGGGGTTGATTTGGTCCCTACCAACGTAAAAATCAAACTTCCCTCTTTGCTGATTACACATGGCAGTCAAATCCAAGCTGGTTTTCTTTGTCTATGACGCAGATTTTTGAAAGACACCTCAGCACACCAATCCAGCGAGCTCCCATATCTCTGCACATTTTTATTTAGTTGTGCACTTGAGAATAATGCATCCTGCATCTGAGTCTTAAAGCACTGATTTAGCAGCATCCCTGCCTGTAAATCATTATACATAATGATTTATTTGCATCCTGGGGGTCACGTCTCAAAAAAAAATCCTAACACACACACCACACACACGGCCTAGATCAGTGTTTGACAGATGGGATGACCACCGAACGGATTCATTAGCAGAAAGAGTAGAAGATGTGGAAGAGTCAAGCAAGCACCAGCATGCTGCGAGTGTGACGCGTTCCGCATAACAATGGAGATCTGCTTCAGGACACAGAGGTCGGTCTGTATCTTCATTAGCATCGCATGATCCCTTTCTAAAGACATTTGACAAAGTCAGTAAAGTAGCTGATCATTGTTCATGCATCACATTAAGGCCAGTGATGTTGCTTGGAACTATTGAGGCTTTCAAGCTTCGGGGCTTTGGGTTCAATTCTTACCCTAAGCTGCTTCTGTGTGGAGTCTGCACTTTCTCCCCTGGTCCAATCACACGTGTTGTAAGTCAGCTGGTGTTTGTAAAGGACCATTTCAGAGTGTGTCATGATAGGCTGGCAGAAAGCTGCTCCAGAAAACTATTCCTCGAAAAACTCTAAAAAAAAAAAAAAAATCACTTCACACCATTAGGCCTGGTCATTAGCGCTCACAGTCTATTAATTACAGTTCAGCATCTCGAGGTTAGAAAACAAAGTCAGGAGATAAAGATATATAACATAAAAACCAAGTATAACTTTAAAATATTCCAGCTAAAGCTCAGTAAGTAATTGCGTATATGTTATGTTTGCAAAGAACCTCAAGAACCTCAAGCCTCCTCACTCATTGATA